>NC_040901.2:943530-1289363 GCF_900634795.4 Betta splendens | reverse complement strand
GACTTGGTGCTCCTTTCTCACAGATAGTTGGACGTCAGCAATGCAGGTGTGAGAATGTAAATATCTTCACACACACTGCGACAGGGAGGAGATGGTGCATGTAATTTGATTGGGTTAGAAAGACATTCCACCCTAGTCGGACAGAGAAGCTAAAAGGCAGAAGCAACTTGAGGATCGTGGGCTCTTTGCATCACACCTTCGTGGTGTGTGCACTGATCTCCCCAGCTGGTTTTTGGTTTGTTGATGTGCACGATCAACATCCATGCTTTTTATTTGCTTTCCCCATTATTTTTATTTTCTTGATTATTTCAATAAATCGCACAAAAGGACAACTCTCTCATCTGCTTCTTTATGGAAAATTTCCACCACACTCATGTAATAGTATTATTTGACAAATGCGACTGCAACTTAAAACTGACTGTCATGACTCATTAGTAGAGTAACAGACATCAATTCAAAAAGAATAGAGACAAGGTTTATTATTTAAGGCCTGAATCCCAAAATAATGCTAGATGTTTTTAAGATCTTGTTGTGAAGTAAACGGTAAATACAACCTTAACCACATTATTCTGAGAGATAAGATGCTGCTGCTGTAAAGACAGGTTGTTGGTTCAAGTCCTCCATACCTGTAGATGCTTTCAAGTTCTTTTTGTCCAAATAAACTATAAATACAACATTGAACATGTCACAACCTGAACAGAGCAGTGGCACAGAGGTTAAGAGGTTGTTCTTGTGAAGTTAGGTTGAGGGTTCAAATCTTGCATGATTCTAGAAACTTTTGGATGCGGCTCTCAAAGTGTAGGCTTAAAAGCACGCCAGAAGCATCTCCAAGTGTGAAGGGTTCCTCAGTGGTGTAGTGGGTAAGACGATGAGCGTAAGTCGCAAGGCGTGCAGACCTCATGATCGAATCCTGGGCACTGCTGGTTCCTGGATCACTCAACAGTCCTGAAGGGACTCCAGGGGGGGCCGTGTCCCCCCTGCGTTTCCAGAGAGGTGGAAATGAGGCCTTATGAAACTGAGGAGTAAAACTAACTAGAATTTTGAATAAAACTAAAATTTAATTGACTAAAACAGACAGTTAAAGGTTACATACATGTATATTATATTATATTATATTATAGCACACAATCTGGAATCAACTTCAGCTACTGGCTGGAGGTTTGATCAATGATAAGTGTGTTAACAGTCAATAAAGATGAAGAAATGTGAGCAACACAACTATTTATCAACTGTAAACGAAGGAGCTGATGAGAGACATTTTTTAATAACAGAAAAATGAAAGATAATGGGACACATTTCTCTGACAGGAACAAACCTCCTGATATTCACTGGGAAACAACTTCACAACAAGTCATCAACATTTGATCCTGGAATAATCAACGCTTCCATCCTTAAAGGACGGAAGAGGAAGAAGTTCACAAGGAATCATTTAGAACTGGTTCAGAAAGAAACTGGTTTAATACATGAATCTGAAAACGAGAAAGAGATGAACAGACTGAACTATGTTCAACAGTGACAACGTTTCTCACATGATCAAACTCTCACTACGACACATCACATAGAGACACTGAAGAACCAGGAGACCAGAACCTAAACCCAGGATAAAGAGGTTTAGTGAATGTGGTGTTGAAGGTGTGAAGGTGGATCAGTTTGTCAGAGGAGACTCTGTAGAAGGACAGAGAACCAGCAGGACAGTCCACATACACTGATACTCTGTGAGACACAGAGGAGGAGATGGGTGTTAATATGTTATTGTGTCTGACAGAGTAACCATTACTAGAGCAGAACAGACTCCAGGACTGATCATTGGATCCAAACCAACAGTGTCTACTGTCTCCTTTCCTTCTGATTCCTCTGTAACTCACTGATATATGAACTCTTCCTCTCCACTCAACCTCCCAGTAACAGCGACCAGTCAGACCATTACTACACAGCAGCTGAGGACAGTCGTCAAATCTGTCTGGATGATCAGGATATGACTGATACTCCTCCACATGTGTCACCTTCCTGTTGTTGTCGGACAGTCGTAGTTCTCTGTTCAGTGTGTTTGTGTCGATGGTGAGATGACAGAAATCTGATGGAGAGAACAAGACACAATCCAGCTGCAGTTATTGATCTATCATCAGTTTGATGACGACTCATGACAGTTTGAAGATAGTTGAATGTTGCTGATCTCAGTAAAAACACACTTACACTTGCTCAGACCTGGTCTCAACCATCGGACTCCACCAGGCTCCACCCTGAAAGGAGGAGGGGGTCAGAGACATGCAGACATGGACTTTACATGGCTCTCACACACACATTGTTGTAGCATTGTGTTCAGATGGAGGCTTGTATGTAGGGATGGACACTCAACAACAACTAAGTGTTGCGAGTCAGCTTCCGGGCCGCCAGAGGGCACTCTGGCTCACGTGGCATTAAGACCCTCTTGTCTGGTTCATTTCCTGTCGTGTCACGTCCTGTTATTAGGTTAATAAGAGTCACCTGTTTTAGTAAGTATTTAAGTTTCTGGTTTGGGTACAGTCTTTGTTGGTTCGTTATCCCTATCCCTTGTTGTCTATACGTGTTACATGTTACCGTGTCATCATGCTCTCGTGCGCCATCCAGGTTTGTGTGTTTGTTTACTGATTGTGTTACGTACTGTTGTTTGCATGTTTTGTGTTTTTAGGATGGTCATTTAGTTTCCTGCTCTGCAGTAATCTTCAGTTAACCTGTGAGTTATGTGTTAGTTTGCATTGTTTATTTCTGGCCTATCCTGTATACGCAGCGTCCTAAGTTGGTATTGTCCTCTGTATGTTTTATGTATTAAATCATTTATTGTTAGTCCTGTCTGTGGGTCGTGCATTTGTGTCCTCCCTTCCAGCAGAATACTGTTCAGGTCCAGTTTGACCCCTGCTTGTAACACTAAAGAGTTGGATCCTTATTTTGGAATCTATGGAGCAGGAGGTGACGTGGAGAAAAGCTTTAACTTCATCACTTTTGGTGTCAGACACCTGCTTTCAGTCTCACTCTGTCACAACCAAACTAATGTGACACCACAGGAAGCAAAGTCTGAATGTGTTGATTATCACACACTCCAAGGTTGGGTTCTAAGTTCATAAAGCTCCACATCCCTACTTGCTCCTCCATCAGACACTGTGTGTAGTTGTGTCCATACCTGAGAGTGTCCAGTCTCCAGTGTGGATCCTTGACTCCAGCAGACAGCAGCTCCACTCCTGAGTCTCCTGGATGATTGTAGCTCAGGTCCAGCTCTCTCAGATGGGAGGGGTTGGAGCTCAGAGCTGAGGCCAGAGAGACACAAGCTTCCTCTGAGAGCAGACAGCCTGACAGCCTGAACACACACAATGTTAAAGCACACTTTTTCAATTCAATTTCATTTACAAATCGCAAAATCACAACAAAGTTATCTCAAGGCACTTTACAAAGTAAGGGTTAAGACCTTACACAACTAAACCCAACAGATCCCACATACAGCAAGCGTGTGGACTCTCTTATCTCTAATCCGCCTTGGATGCTGCTTCTCCTCACACTTCCCCTCTCCCTGCGCTATCGACTCCCATCTTTATGACCTCATCACACTCAGCTGCTTTACTGCTCAAAACTTTCTTGGCCTGTGTTGCTTTTTAGCTCTGTGCCGGTGTGTGTGTTTCTTTGTGTTATCTCTACATTTTTATTGTCCATGACAGAGATCAACTCACAAGGCAGAAGCAACTTGAGGATTGTGTAATCTTTGCATTAAACCTCTGCTGTATGTCCCGATCTCCCCAGCTGGATTTTGATTTTCTTTTCAATTTATTTATTTATATAGCGCCAAATCACAACAAAGTTATTTCAAGGCACTTTACAAAGTAAGGTTTAAAACCTCCCAACTAAACCCAACAGATCCCACATACAGCAAGCCCTTCAATTTGATAGCAACAGTGGAGAGGGAAAAACTCCCTCTCTAACGAAGAAGAACCCTCCAGCAGAACCAGGCTGGATGTGGGGGACCATCTGCCTCGACCAGTTGGGGTGAGGGAATAGAGAGAGAAAAGCACAGCAACAACAGAGCACAGGCAGGATGGTTGGATTCGCAGCTGCCCATCACAGACACAAGGCTCTGAGTCCAATGATACCTGTGGGTGAGGACAGAGTGGGGGAGAGAGAGAGAGAGAGAGCGGGAGAGAAGCACAACTACTGGAGAGAAAGAGACAGTTGAACATAGGTTTAGTTTAGAACATTAGTTATTTGAACATAGAACAATGATGGGAGGATGTTGGACAGAAGAGGTAGAAGGAAACATAGGAGCTTACTGTATAAATTCCCCCAGCAGTCTGTCTATTGCAACCTAAATAAGAGATGGGTCCTGTGACTAACAATCCACAAAGGTCGAGAGTGTGTCAGCTTCTCAAACCTGAAGAAGTAGCGGGTTCCAGAGGCGAGGAGTTTGGTAGCTAAAAGCTCTGCCTTCCGTTCTACATTTAAATACTCTAGGAACCACAAGTAGCCCAGCGCTCTGAGAACGAAGTGTTCTGCTTGAAGCATAAGGAACTATAAGGTCTTTAAGATAAGGAGCTTAATCATTAAGTGCTTTGTAGGCGAGTAGGAGAATTAAATTTTATCCTACATTTTACAGGCAGCCAGTGCAGAGAAGCTAATGTAGGAGAAATGTGATCTCTCTTTCTAAGGACTTAGAAATTTTGAAATTTCTAAGTCCTAAGAAATTTTGACTTAGATTTTGAATAAGCTGTAGGCTTTTTAGGGAGCTGTTAGGACATTTTATGAGTAAG
Organism: Betta splendens; assembly: GCF_900634795.4. Classification (NCBI taxonomy): domain Eukaryota; kingdom Metazoa; phylum Chordata; class Actinopteri; order Anabantiformes; family Osphronemidae; genus Betta; species Betta splendens. The sequence continues at coordinate 1,284,594 of NC_040901.2, read as the reverse complement.
GAGTTACAGTAGTCCAGCCTAAAAGTAACAAATCAGTTTATATATATATATATATATATATATATATAACATGCACATTGTCAAGTGCGTTTAAGGTGGCGGACCCACATGCACAGCTCCAGACAGGGTTGGGTAAAATAAAACTGTCTTTATTCTTACTCAGGCAAGGTCAGTTCAGGCAGGGTCATACACGGTAAGGCTCGGTGACAATACAGACTGGGTGCAGGCAGGAAAAAAGTCAAAAAACAAGCAGGGTTTGTTCACAGGCAGACTCTGCTACGGTACAGACTGGGTGCAAGACAGAATCAGGTCGAAAACAAGCGAGATCGTTACCAGACAAACAGGGCTACGATTACAGACAAGGATCAGGCAGAACTCAGGAAACGATGGTCAGGAACAGGCTTGAGGTCGGATGCAAGCATGGCATGAACAACGAAGGCTACTGCAAAACGTGAAACACCAGTTGGATGCCTTTGCACTTCTTAAATGCCAAGCAACGCATGACCGACCGGCAACCGAGCCCATCAACAGTTCAAAGCAGTAACCAACCTGACATTACCAGCATGGGGTAATGAGGTGATAATGATCCAGCACCGAGCGCTGGGCTGCAGGAATCTCTCAAGTGAGGCAGAGGGGAAGCACAGGTGTGGCAAGTTGGGCTGATTGCCAGAGGGAAAGAGAGGTAGTGGGCATGGTCAGGGAGAGGGTGTTGTCCAGGGTAAAACCATAATGGCTGGCAGAGCCAGCCCAGGATCCGGACAAGTTTTCCAGGGTTCAGAGTAAGTTTTTTTCAATAAAGGTCGGACCACAGCTACCTTAAAAGCCTGTGGTACATAGCCTAAATGTAAAGATCGGTTGATTTGATTTATTATGGACGATCTGATTAAAAGGTAGAACTTCTTTGAGTAATCTGGTTGGGATTGGGTCTAAAAGACAAGTTGACGACTTGGAAGAGTTGATTATTGAGGTTAACTCCATATGAGTTATGGGGAAGAAGCTGTCTAGGTAAGACAGAGGATTTGGTAAATTTAAAGTTGATGGATCTAGACAGTGCTTTCTGTCATTTGGAGGAAGTTGCTGCTGAATGTCTTCTCTAATGGTGATAATTTTATTTGTAAAGTAGTTCATAAATTCATTGCTGCTGAGATTTAAGGGGATAGTAGACTCAACACAGCTATGACTCTTTGTCAGCCTGGCTACAGTGCTGAAAAGAAACCTGGGGTTGTTTTTGTTTTCCTCAATTAGGGAGGAATAATATGTTTTTCTAGCAGCACAAGGTGCTTTTTTATATATTATTAGATTGTCCTTCCAGTTTGCAGTTTTGTTGGAACGCCACTGCCGTTCTAGTTGTCTAGTCCTTTGCTTTAGGCTGCAGATGTGAGTTATACCATGATGCTAACCTCCTCTGATTTACTGCCTTTTTCTTCAGAGGAGCCACTGTGTCTAACATTGTACTGTACGTAGAGAAGCTGCAGCATCATCTACAAGACAGTCAACCTGTTCATAAGGATTAAGGTGACTGTTCTCCTCTGTGCAGCTACAAGATAATGAGGCAAAAGATGATTGAATCATCTGCTTGAATCTGGCAACAGCGTTGTCACATAAGCATCTACTATAGTAACAATTTTTTCTAGCTGCTGTGTAGTATATTTATGTATCATATCATATATTATTATATAGGTAGTGAACAATCTGTTCGGGTCAGGTTAAGATGCAGTGACTGTTCCTCAACCCTTGCAGTTTCGCAGGGTCGTTGTCTGGGGAGCATCTGGGATAGACTCCAGGAAACAGACATTTACATTTACTTTTAGCAGTAAAATTGATCATTGCTTATGAGAGAAGTACAGAGAGTAGATGGGTTCGTGTGGGGTGGGGTGAAAGAGTTTGCGTAAACTGGGTTCGCAGAATCCGTGTTCGCAGAATCTGTTGTTGTTAACAATGTTTATCCGAGCTGTTCCTAAGGAAATATTCAAACCGTCACGCCGACCTGGGAAAGGAACTGGGAGGTTGATGGTGGGCCAAATGCAGCTGGAGCTGGACAGATAACACGGCCCGGCGCCAGGACTTTCCAAGTAGCCGAGAAAAACATCTACACGTCCTTATTTGGACATGTGGAAAGAATTTAGGTGGTGGTTAAAAGCAGGCCTTCACAGGCTGGGGTTTTCAGAGCGCTGCGCAGAGGGTCCGCTGGTAGCACACAGCGGACCTTTTCCGACCTCTCAGTTCTCTCTGCAGAGGAACAAGCAGGTAAATTCGGTCTCTGCCTCTCTTCTTATTACTCTTTTGTAATCATTATATGATTGTTTTAATTTGTCATGTATAATAAATTTGTATGCTATTAATTTAAACTTCAAAGTTGAGTTCTTGTGAAATCTCTGTCGTGGTTGAAGAGAATAGAAATACACAACAGCTGTAAGGTCAACTATGCTAAATTCATAATAAGAAATGGTCAGATAACGGAGGCATTTGGGAAAGAATTATTAAATTATCAATTTCAACCCCATATGTCAGGACAAGATCGAGGGTATGGTTAAAACAATGAGTGGGTTCATTTACCTGCTGAGTAAAACCAACAGTCTCTATTAAGGAGTCAAAAGCAGTGCTGAGACAGTTACTGTCAACATCTACATGAATGTTAAAGTCTCCCACTACAATGACTTTATCTGTGCTAAGAACTAAGTCAGATAAGAATTCAGAGAATTCAGTTAAGAACTCCGAATATGGAGCAGGAGGACGGTAAACAATACAAAACACAACTGGCTTCTGAGTTTTAGAGTCTGGGTGAGAAAGGCTCAGAGTGAGGCTCTCAAATGAGTTATAACTACTATAATTATAACTACTATTTTAGATTTAGGAGTAATTAATAAATCTGAGTTATAAATTGCTGCTACTCCTCCGCCTCTATCTGTACTTCTTGGAACATGATGGTTAATGTGACTCTTTGGAGTCGACTCATTTAAAGTAACATATTCATCCTGCTGCAGCCAGGTTTCAGTGAGACAGAACAGAATAATTTAATAATTTAATAAAACACATTTTATTAACTTACTGTTACTTTGTTCTGTAAGAGGAACTGTTTTGATTTTTATTAAATTCTGGTAAGTCACTCCTCTTTGATTTGTTTGTGACTTGTATAGTTTAGGTGGTCGGGGATCAGACACAGTCTCTATGCGATAACTAAGACTAAGAGTGGGTCGCGGCTGTAGAGAACGTGCAGAGAGGCGTGAGAGACTGCGACTCTGCGTCCTGGGCTCCACTCTGAGTTGTCACGGAGTGGGGAGACTAAGCAACATGGCCATGTTACTAGAAAGCAGAGAGGCTCCGTTCAACGTGGGATGGACGCCGTCTCTTCTAATCAGCCCAGGTTTTCCCCAAAAAGTGCTCCAATTAGCCACAAAGCCCACATCGTTTGCAGGACACCACCTAGACAACCAGCGGTGGAGCGATGACAGCTGGCTATACATGTCATTGCACTTACATACTACAGTTTGGATTAGAGGCACATTTGATCATCTACAGTGGAGAGAAACACTAAGAACTGTTTAATAGGTCCCTACTTGAAATGTGATCTGATCATCTGTCACACACTGACACAGCTGGTGAACAACCAGTAAAACAAAGATGGAGGAGTTGAAATCACTTCACATCTCATTTAATATATGTGATTAAGAAGTTTACACAGAAATGTGAAGAGTTATTTGATCCTCCACAGTTTAGACTTCCTGCCTGTTTAATAACTTGGTTCTGTAGTTTGAGCTCATTAAAGGACTTTACAGACAATGAGAGTGTGAGTGTTGTGCATATTTCTCAGATGATCTTTAGACAGTGAGGACTCTTCAGTCCAGCACACAGTAGCTTCACTCCTGAATCCTGCAGGTTGTTGTTACTCAGGTCCAGTTCTCTCAGACTAGAGGACTGAGAGCTGAGTACTGAGGACAGAGCTTCACAGCTTCTCTCTGACAGGTCACACACACTCAGTCTGAAACATGAAGATGTGAGTTAAAATGGAAATGAAACCATTCAGTGTCTCATGGTGTTGTCATGATTTTATTAACAACATCTTTGTATCTTTATTGTGATTCATTGGTTTGATCCATGTCGTATTGATGGAGACAGAACCAACAACATGATCCTGACTAAAAATGTTCCTGTCTAAACTCTGATAAACACCAGTGAACTTCAGGCTTCGTCACCAGCAGAGGACAGAGACACTGACTCCACACATGCTTTAGTGTGGACCAAAGTGTCTCCATAGGATCCAAGCTGTCAGTGATCTTTGACCTTCTCCACTCCTCTGGAACAGCTGTGCTTCCTGCTGCAGGTGGTTCTGTGATGCTGCTAGAATTCATTTCATCTTCTCTGCTCCTCCTCCAATCAAACATCATTCACTGTCTGTGGTGATTGATGAGCATTAATGAGCTTCACATAACTATTTAGTTCTGTGTCTCAGATTTGTCCTGATCACTGATGTTTAGTGTAAAATGAGTGACTTGTTGTTGCTTGTGTTGTCAGCACTGATTCACAAGCTGCTGCTGAAACTAGTAGAAAACCAGATTTGTTGGATCAAAGACTTCATCTGGTTCCTTTCATTCATCGTCTTCTGTCTAAATCTGAACTATTCTGTGTCGTCTGATGGAAAATGTTCAGACTAATGTTTGGATCAAACTCCAAACTGACCATTATTGATGAAGTGAATCATCTTTAGAACTGATCCCAGTCAGATGGATGTTCTCTCCTCTGGTTCTACATGGAACCTAGAACCTTCTGTAGCAACATGTCTGCAGCCTCATATTCATGCTCCTGTTTCCTGCTTGTGTCTCTACAAAGTGACATCATTGTCTGACAGGAAGCATCACACACAGGTTGAAGTGTCGCCTGTTGATGGAGACGAAGCAGACGCCACTAAAGATCCTTCAAACATGTGGAGACATGATTTGCTCTGAGTCTCTGCTGCTGTGTCACATTTAAAGAAAAAGACGTCACAAACTTCTGTTCATGAGCTTCATAGACTTTATAGATTCCATTCATGCAGGTTTCTGACACATATGAGTCTATTTTTCAGTTTTAAGTGGAGACGTTTGAAGTGACGAGCTGAAAAACATGAACCAGGAAAAACACTGACCTCAGAGTCTTCAGTCGACAGTGAGGACTCTTCACTCCAGCACACAGAACCTCCACTGAGTCCTGCAGGTCGTTGTTACTCAGGTCCAGATGTGTCAGATGTGACGGGTTGGACTTCAGAGCTGAGGCCACAACTTCACAGTGAGTCTCTGTGAGTCCACAGCCAGAAAGTCTGTGATGACAGAAAATATAAAGTCTATAAATGTAAAATGACTTAATGAATGTTGATGCTGAAGCAGCTGTAGCTCAGTTGGTCTCATCCATCACAAAGTGTGAAGCTCTGTTGGTTCCACCAGATCCCAGAGATTAGAACCAATGTGTGTCTGGACAGAACCAGAAGAACCAAAGACAGATCATAGAAACTTGTTGCATCCACTTCATCCACTGAAAGAAACGACCTGCAGCTTTGATCACATGTCAACTGTCAAAAGCTTTTCGCAGAAACTCTTCAGAGCTAAAGTTTCTCTGCTCGATGAAGCTTTAAGTCAATCCAACAAAGAAAAACAGAAGATCCTTATGTTCACTAACTTTACAACTGGTTTGATCTGATCCTCAACAAAGACGTTTTCTATGAACCAGTAATTGATGTTTTCACTCTGAACTTTTAGATTCTGTGTGTGAAGTGTTTCTCTTTAACACTGAGGCTTCAGCTTCATGTTGCTGTACAATATTAATGATCACATTAATGTTGGACTCACCGAGCTTTTCTGCAGTTCCTCACAGCTGGGATCAGTCTCCATCGTCCCTCCTCTGATGTGTTGTACTGGTTCAGGTCCAACTCATCCAGAACCTCCTCTGACATCTGCAGCATGTAGGCCAGAGCTGAGCACTGGATCTCAGAGAGTTCCTTCTCTGATCTGTTCTCTGACTTCAGGAACTCTTGGATCTGCTGATGGACTGAGTGGTCGTTCATCTCCATCAGACAGTGGAAGATGTTGATGCTTCTGTCTGGAGAGATTCTATCACTGTTCATCTCCTTGAGGTTGTTGATGATTGTCTGGATGGTTTCTGGACTGATCTCTGTGTGACCCAGCAAACCTCCTAATATTCTCTGGTTAGACTCCAGACAGAGGCCATGAAGGAAGCGAACAAACAGGTCCAGGTGGCCACTTGGACTGAGGAGGGATTTCTCCATGGTTCTACTCAGGACAACATCCAGAGATGAGTGAGTTGAAGGATGAACAAACAACTGTTTTATTTTTTTAAGTTTAGATTCTTTGTGTTTGGAGTATTTCAGGAAGTTGTCTAGTTTCTCCATCTTCCCGTTGGTGTAACAGAGCATCATGTGAACAGCAGCCAGAAACTCCTGAACGCTCAGATGAACAAAGCTGAACATCTTGTTCTTGGCTTTCCTCCCTCGCTCTTGTTTAAAGATCTCTGTGAACACTCCTGAACACACTGAGGCTCCTCTGACATCGATGCCGCTCTCTTTCAGATCTTCCTCATAGAAGATCAAGTTTCCCTTTAGCAGCTGCTTAAAAGCCAGTTTAGCTAATGACTTGATGTAGTTGCTGCTCTGTTCTGGTCCGTACTTGTCTTTAGTCCGATCCATCTGAAACCCCAGGAACTCTGCGTACATCTCCGTCAGGGTCTTGGGCAGGTCTCCTCCCTCTCTGGTTTCCAGCAGATCCTCCAGAACCGTAGCAGTGATCCAGCAGAAGACTGGGATGTGGCACATGATGTGGAGGCTTCGTGACGTCTTGATGTGGGACATGATTGTGTTGCTCTGCTCCTCATCTGTGAATCTCTTCCTGAAGAACTCCTCCTTCTGTGGGTCAGTGAACCCTCTGACCTCCGTCACCGCCTCAACAAAGTCTCCATGAATCTGATTGGCTGCTGCAGGTCGTGTGGTGATCCAGATGCGAGCAGAGCGTAGTAGTTTTCCTCTGATGAGGTTTGTCAGCAGCTCATCCACTGAGGTGGACTCTGTGACGTCACGTTGACCCGTCTCCTTCTCACTGGTGCTACAGTCCAGTTGGAGGCGACTCTCGTCCAGTCCATCAAACACAAACAGAAGTTTGAAGCTACTCTTGTCATAGTTGCTGTTTCCTGATGACTGTAGATGTGTAAAGATGTAATTCAGAGCCTCCAGGCTGATGGACTCAGTTTCTGGGATACATTCATGAATGAGCTCTGACAAAGTAAACTTCTGTCCCTTCAGTGGATTCAGCCGACGGAAGGTGAAGGGGAAAATCAGATGCACGTCTTGATTGGACCTTTGTTGGGTCCAGTCCAACACAAACTTGTTCACAAGGACTGTTTTTCCAATCCCAGCGATTCCATTGGTCAACACTGTTCTGATGCGTCTGTATTTACCAGGGGGATGTTTGAACAGGTCACTGGGCTTCACTGGCTCCTCTGCTGATCTTTGCTTCTGCTGTGTCGTCTCAAGCTTTTGGACCTCATGCTGTGTGTTGATGTGTGAATCTGGCCCAGCTGTGATGTACAGCTCTGTGTAGATGTCATCCAGATGTTGGTCGACTTCTGACCAGCCTGGTTTCACACACACAAACTGGTCTTGGAGGTTTGATTGAAGCATCTGCTGGTAATATGTGATGGGCTGTGGCTCTGGTACTGGAACCATCAGATCTGGGTCCAACAAAACACAAAGAAGACAAAGTGTGAGGAGTCAACAAATGTCTGGTTCTTTGATTCAAGTTTTTGTGGTAATAAACATAATGAAACAGCCTGAAACACTAGAACTATTGATAAGAAGAACTTTGCTGTATCTGATTATAAGATTTTGCTCCACATTTAACCAACTGAACCTCTAACACATCAGTAAATGTGTGATTGTGTCTCTGATGTTAAATGTTGAGATACATCCTCATACTCTGCAGACAGTCAGCCAGCTCCTCCTGCTTCATCCTCCTCAGGAAGTTCACTGTGATCTTCAGAAACGCGTCTCTGCTGCTCCTCCTCTGCTCTTCATCCTCACCATCCATCTCCTCCTCATCCTCCCTCTGACTCTCTAAGCATTCTGGGTAATCTGGACTCAGAACCTTCTGGATCTTCTTCAGCTCCTTCTTCACAAACGTGACAATGTTTTCCTCCAGCAGCTGGAACAGAAACTAAATGAATGACCTGATCCAACTAAAACCATGGAGCCAAACATCAGATCTATGTTGGACACACTGACAATCCACTGGTCTAAAAAGTGCAGCATGGACACTATTGAACACAACAGATAAACAGTAGTAGTTGTACATATACAGACCATAAATATGGAGTCCAGGTGTGTTTGGTGCTGCTGGACAGACTGAGCACTGGGAACCTCTGAGCTCTGCTGGTCCACTCTGTGAAGGAACCATGAAGAATGAGTCCACACAGAGACACACACTGTCTCTGTCAGTCAGTGGATTCAGTCTCAGCTCTGAACAACATATATCTCTGCCTCCCTCACTGAACAAAGCTAAAGTGTTGGACCAAGGAGTCTGCTGGGATCAGACTGGTTGTACTGGGCAGCTCCCAGTGGGAATATGTTGAACTAGAAACATCTAACTACTTCCTACATTCATTCGTTGTTGGACGTCGGCTCTGGTGCCGACACCGGTCGTCTCCATTGCAAGAACATCACAACTCTCAAGTCTCCAGTAGTAAGTGAACAGATTTGATCAGAGATGATCAGCTGCTTTCTTTGATGTCAGCACTTCATTAGAAGAAGAGCCCCTGAGACCCTCTACGGGATCAGAGCTTTAGCTACTGCTGGATGGAGATTTGATCAATGATCAGAGTGAAGAAAGCATCTCCTTCACGTCAACACTTCAACCACAAATCAACCATATCAAGAAACAGAAACAACACAAATGTTTATCAGAGAAAGTTTACATCAGATTGTTCAGAATGATTTAAAGTGACAACAACTCCCTGTGACTCTGATACAGGCTGGTCTTTGGAAATAAATAATAACCCCCTTTGCCCGGTCACTCTTGAAGGACACACATCTGGGTCCAGGTACAAGTTAAGGTCCAGCAGATCTTTGTCTCCGATGGGACCTGATAGAAACACCCATATGATGTAACACCTACATCACCACCTAATTAATGATGTGTCTGTGTGACAGCCTCCGCCTGTACATCGGTTTGTGTTGGGTTTGGGTGTGTTTTGTTTTGCAGGAACAAAGAGGTGGAGCTGTGTTGGCATCAATGCAGCACATCTGTGCTGGAGGGTGGAGCTGTATTAAAGGCCCTGCAGTCCTCTCCTCGCTCTCTCTCTCCTCCTATCTCACCTGCTGCACACACCATGTGCCTGTTGCTGCCTCCCAGGCACTCATTTATACTTCACTGGCATCCAAGCACTGCATACACGCTGATGTGATCACCTACACATCTTGGTTAATTGATTACCTTTAATTAAATATTACATTGAACCCTTGAATCTATCTGTGTCCTCCCTCTTTGTCACATTCATCTGAGCCGGTTTGTGACAGTCTGTGACTTAGCATACCATAACACAACAAACAATATGATTATTATATCATTCAAATCAACTATTTAGTTTATTTGAAATAAAAAAATACCTGTGTGTTTTGCTAAAAGGGGTTAAAATCCTGTAAATGTTAAAATACTTGGTAGTTTTAAGCAGGTGTAAAGTTATTTAAGTGATTTACAAAAAAAGTCTGTTTTTCTCAGTCTGAACCAGTCTCTGCATCATCAATAGAAATCTATGAACGCAACATTTTGTCTTCATCCTCTATCAGGTCAGTTCACAGTAGAAACTGTCTCTTACTTTGTGTCTGAGGCTCCAGGTTCATTACTGAGGTTTGGAGGATTATCTTTGGACCGGTCACTCTTCATAGACAGACAGCTGGGTCCTGGAGGTTCTGCTTTTTGTCTCTGGTCCTGGACTCTGCAAACACATGTTTTTTTAATCACATCAGTCACTGATCAATTCTCTGATCAAAGTCATTTCTGTGGCTCTAAACACAAACTACTGCTGCTGCAGATCATCAGGACGTTTTACACTTTGGATCAGTCAGAAAAACCTAACAAAAGATATATATATATATATATATATATATATATATATATATATATATATATATATAAAGAAATAACAAGTAACAAGTCAATAAGCTAAATCATTGTTTCAAAAACCTCCAAAATCAAGGTTTGAACCTCAGCAGTGGGAAACAGGCAGTTGGCCTCATCTCTGTACATAAACCCATCTATAATCAGCTCATGATGTATGTTTATGTAAAATTGTGATATCTCTCAGGTGTAAAACAAAACTATTTATTTTTATATGATTTGTGGTATTATTTGTCAGAACTGTATTCTTAATGACCAAGTGTTAAACCTGTAAATTTTAATTCTATGTAATGCATTTGTACACTTTTTTTAGCGTATTGTAGCAGTCCAGGGGCTTAGACCCGCCTTAAGCAGCTGAGGCTCATGGAAAAAATAACGGTTCCTGTGTTCTTAAAATTAAAGTTAAAGACAGGAGTTGATTAGTGTTATAAGTTTGGTGGAATTTAATTAGTGAAGTGTTTATAATGTGTATAATGTTTTGTGAGCTGCACCCGAAGCTTGGTGTTCCTTCCTTTTGATAACAAGACACGATGATGCTGAAGTGAGAATTTAAACAGTCTGCTTCACGGCGAGATAAGGTGGCACAAAAAATTCTATTGGTGCAGAGAGACATTCCACCAGAGCCAGAGAAAGGGGTTAAAAGGCAGAAACAACTTGAGGATCGTGGGCTCTTTGCATCACACCTTTGTGGTGTGTGCACTGATCTCCCCAGCTGGTTTTTGATTTGTTGATGTGCACGATCAACATCCATGTTTTTGATTTGCTTTCGCCATTATTTTTATTTTTCTTTAATTTTATAAAAGGAATTTTTATGGGAAATTTCCACCACAATGTTCTCAACATGCTTAGCTGTAGCATAGGAATTAGCTGCAGTAGTTTTAGCCACTTTGCTCCCTACCTGTGTGTTACATGCCCATCTGGAGCAAACACTACCAGCTTCCACCAAACTTTACTTTCTCTGTCTGTGTGAACTCAATTAATGTTCGAAGCACATAATAAAATTCTGCTGTTTAAGTATTTCTTGTTTTTTTTTGTTTTAGTGTTTTGTCAACAATGTCAGTGTTGCATTTTGCAATATATCATACTGTAGATAGACAGACAGATAGACAATATTGATATATATATGTAGGTAAACAACAGGTATTGTCACAAATACATGAAAAATAAAATATACTATGATAGAATAATGACAATTTAGTAAATATTTTAGTAAATATTTTGTAACACTAAAAAAATGAGTTAAACATTACTCAAAAAGCATTTGGAGGATAGAAAACAAAGACAAGTCTGAACCAGTCTCTGCATCAACAACAGAAATCTATGAACACAATATCAGGTCAGTTCACTACAACACACAACTACAACAACTACTGCTACTGCAGATCATCAAGATGTTTCACACTCGGGATCAGTTCTCAGATCAAATTCCAGCTGTTCTGTGATTGACAGCTGAGACCAAATCATTTCTCTGTGATCACGTCTAAACACATGAAGTTGATCCAGAAGAACATGAACATCCTGGAAACTTATGGTCAGTTTATAAGGTCAGAGAATAAACTAACAAAGATTCATATCAGTGAGTTTGGATCAGTTCTTACTTTGTGTCTGAGGCTCCAGGTTCAGGACTGAATGATGGAGGTTCACATCTGGACCAGTCATTCTTCATAGACACACATCTGGATCCTGGAGACTCTGCTCCGTCCTCTTCCTCCACACAAAAACTCATCCTCTGAAAAAGCCACAGATCCAGAGCTAAACACCTGCTGTGTGAAATTGAATGAGTTCAGTCAATAGTTTTATGACCGTGTACTGTAAGATGTTTTAGTAATTGATTATTCTAAAATGATGCAGTAAAACTGGATGATATTTGCTGTGTTAGTAGTCTATGAAGTATTTGGTACAGTAGTAGTGTGAAGGAATGGTGTTCTAATAATTTGAGGAACTCAATTTATGAGAGGTCAAATTTCAGTCATTAGTTTCAAGACCGTTTATTGTAAGAAGATTTAGTAATGGATTATTTCAAAACGATGCAGTAAAATTGTATGATATTTGCTGAGGTAGTACTCCATAAAGTACTTAGTAGTACTGTGAAGAAATAATGTTCTAATAATTGGAGGAACTCATTTCATTCAAAGCCAAGTTTTCGAATAGAGGCCATATGTGTTTTCATACATTTCATCAGTGAATATTTCCAAACATACAAAGTAAATTCCTTCACTTCTGATATTTTGCAGTTCATAGTATTTTTCGTTTCCCTTGTTCACTGCTTCTCTGCGATCGCAACACTGTTACCGTATCAGTATCACAGTATCGCACGAATCGCGCACTTCAACCATATCGACGGCTCATTTGACCGCAGTGACAAACAACAACCACACCCTGAACACCATCAACTTCTCTTGGCAGACGTGGATCGTGTCTCTTCTTCCTCTACATTAACAAACAGACTCAGTAACAGTAAAGCAGTTAAACACTCACCTCCTCAACGTTTATTCCTCTTCCTTCTGGTGTTTATTTAACTTTTCCTCCGTCTGCTCTGTTCTCTCTAAATGGAGTATGAACTCACTGAAAACCTTCGGTTTCGCTCGTATACCTGGATCACGTGATCACTGAGGCTCCGCCCCCTCTCAGTTTATAAGAAACCGGCTCGGCCTGTCTGTCTCTGACAGACGTTGTGTCATTGGAGCTTCCATGGTTGGTCACGCCGAGGCGATTCCCATAGTGAAACACCAGGCGAAGTTAGAAAAAGAACCAGGAGATCTGAATCAGCAGAGTAATAAAGCAGCAATGCCACAGGATGACAGAGATCCAAACTGTTTCCAATATGTTACGTATATTCTGTTTCTAGTAACTTGGCTGCTGCTGGGACTAATCTAATAAAACTGTAATGTTTAACTCAATGTTATTTTATTTACCTAAAAGATGCTGTTTTATGTTCAATCAGAGGAAAAAAGTAGGATTTTCAACAAAGCATTTTTTTGGCTGTTCCAGTATTTCATGTTTACATCAGTTACAGTGTCAGATAACGAGTTAAGCAGGGTATTGAAACTGTAAAATAAAAGATTATACAATAAGTAAATATGCGTTATGAGTTCAATTACTGTAGCTGTGAGAAAGTGTCTTCATAGATTGTGTACAGGTGGAGAAGGCAGCAGAGGTCATGGTTCCATCTAAACACAGCTGGTAGGGAGGTCGTCCTCTAACTACAAGTTTGTACTGTAGGAGTGCAGCTCCATCACAGAGGGAAGAAGCAGAGGAGGAGTTCAACCTGTTCACTGATGCTGTTAAACTGACTGTCTGTCTGTCGTCCAGGTGAAGTTCAACTATTAGTGTGTGTTTCAGAACCAGATGTACAGCGATGGATGGAAAAGTAGAACCAAGCTGCTGAACCTGCACTGTCTGTGCTGCCTTTTGATATGTTTTCATTATGTCTGCACATAAATACTTATCGTAAGTAAAATAACTGTGTTACGGTCACTTTGAGTGACTTCAGGCATTGAGGAGCTTCACATCAAGGCCATGAGTGACATAGTGAAGTTAGACAAATACGTTATTCCACATTTCCTGCAGGATTTTAGCTCCAGTCTTCATTAGTGTGATCATAACTCTGTGTGAACACAGACCAGACTCATTGTTTAACATCACTAATGGTTTCTGCTCTTTTCCATAAACTGCATCATGTGAACGAACAACAACAAGTCCCTGGATGAATGTTTACACATCTAGAGTTCATCATGGTTGTTTGTCATGATGTTGGTCTCATCTCACTGAGTTGAACACTCAGATTTCACACTTGACTTTACAGACTCAACGTGTGACGTGAGATGCAATAAAGATGGAAACAAGGTGGAGAAGCTTCCTGTGTTTGTTCAGTGGAAATCCTCTGATACACACAGCTCTGAACTCAGTTTAGACCTAAAACCTTTGACTTTCCTGACTAAATGAGAGGAACTAGTCCAAACACACAGTGAGTGTAGTAAATAATTAGTGACACCGGACTCTCTCTGCTCCTGAAGTCAAGTGTCTGTGAACACACTGAGCTGCACAGGTAGCATGTAGCCTTCACCACACAGAGCCGGAGCCACACTCCTCAGGTGGAGTCAAACAGGCTCAGACAGGTACAGACACCTCATCAGTTCTCTATGGAACCAGGTTTTAGACAGAACATGAACCCAGTTCAGCCTGATGCGGTGGAACCACAAACCCACAGAACAGGTCCAACCCACAGTCTTTATTTCAACATAATCTAGAGCAGTGGCTCAACGAGATAAGAGGCTGCTGCGAAGTAAGGTTGTTGGTTCAAGTCCTCCATACCTTAAAGAGTTTTTTTTTTCCAAATAAACTATAAATACAACATCGAACACATCACATCACCTAAACAGAGCAGTGGTTTAGAGGTTAAGAGGTTGTCCTTGTGAAGTTAGGTTCAGCGTTCAAATCTGGTTTGATTTTAGCAACTTTTAGGCACAGCTCTCAAAGCGTAGGCTTAAAAGCACGCCAGAAGCACCTTCAAGTGTGAAGGGTACCTCAGTGGTGTACTGGTTAAGATGATGAGTGTAACCTCAAGGCGTGCAGACCTCATGATTGAATCCTGTGCACTGCTGGTTCCTGGACCACACAATGTCATTTTATCAAAAACAGATTATTATAAAATAAAGTGACAATAGTTTCAATAAAATAGTGCAACAGAAAATGTCAACATAAATTAATAAAAACAAACAAATATTATAATAACACATGTGAGAACACAAGTCTAACAAACTGAATGAGGTGTACAGGTTGGAAGGAATCATAGACAACTTTGATAGAAAGTTTATATTATGCACAATCGTTTAATTACATTTATTATCTAGTTCTAATCTCAGTGGGTGTAATGGTCTGTTTCTGAAGATGAGCTCATCTTTCGCTATATTATAATGTTGGGAGGTGTCTGTTGAAGGTGGAGACTGCTATCTGTATGCGTTAAATACATGGAACAGGAGAAGGAGCTTTTTTAGAGCATCTTCAATGGACATCTCGTGTGCATTGACTGTGTCTCTCCACCCCGGGGTGCCAAGGTGTAACTGCAGAAATAAATTTGACAACCTTTTGGATTCTTCTCTTCTCTTGAGTCATCAGAACCCTCGTGGTACTGTGTTTAAGATGAGATAAGAAAAATATTTTATAGACCCATAGCGGGGAAATTACTTCACACAACAGCAAGTACAGGGCAGAGGAATACAGTGACATAATCAAAAACAGTTAAAAAGACACTTGGCACAGTACAACGCAGTACAGTACAGGCACAGTGAGTATGAGGTCATTGAAAGGGTTATTGCACAGCAATAGATGTGAATCTTGTACCGGTTTGCACAAATGTTGCACAGAAGAATTGTTGCACATTGTGTAAATATAGAACAGATATATAATAATGCACAAATTTGCACAAATTTGCACAAATATTGTACAGAGGAGATTTCTACGTAACCACTGATGCAGTGGGTGAGTGAATGTAGTGGGAGGTAGTTAGCAGTTCTGATTGTACAGCTCTCCTTCACGCAGCGAGGGTGAATCAATCTGCTACTGAAGCTGCTCCAGAGCAGACAGTGAGTCCTCCAGTGGGTGAGAGTCCTGGTCCAGGATGGATGTGAGTTTATCCAGGACCCTTCTCTCACCCACCTCCTGCACCGTGTCCAGAGTGCAGCCCAGGACAGAGCTGGACTTATTGATGACCCTGTCCAGTCTTTTCCTGTCCCTCACTGTGATGCTGCTGCTCCAGCAGACCACACGTACAGGATGGCTGATGCCACCACAGAGTCATAGAAGGTCTTCAGGAGTGGCCCCCTCACTCCAAAAGACTCAGTCTCCTTAATCGGAGAGTCATCAGAGAACTTTTACAGAACACAGCTGTCCATGTTGTGTCTGAAGTCTGATGTGTAGAGGGTGAAAAGGAAAGGGGCCAGTACTCTGTAGGTCAAAGTGTCAGACAGACAGTACCTAATCCTCACAAACTGAGGCCTGCTTGTCTGCGTGTTACCTGAGATAAAAGGGTGTGTGTATGTGTATGCTCCAAACTATGTGTCTACATGTCCTTCACAAGGCACAACCATTTATATGAGGAAATGGTCATGTTGCATGGTGCCAGTGGAAATTGGACCACTGTTGGTCGAAGGAGAGCAGGCAGAAGAGTTTGTGGACAGGGAGAGAAGAGGAAAGGCAGGAGCATAGATCTGAGCTGAACTCTTAACGTTGGTGCAATGACAGGGAAAGTGGTGTATTCTACCATGGTGTGTATAGGAAGAGAAACGAATAACGGGGTGATCCTGAAGGGGAAGCTGTGAACATTGTTCTAGAGGTGAAAACAGTCTCAGACAGGGTGATGAGCCTAAAGCTAGAAATTGAAGGGATGATGGTGAATGTAGTCAGTGGGTACACTCCACAAGTAGCTGTGAGTTAGAAGAAAAGGAGAGATTCTGGAGTGAGTTTGATGAGGTCATGGAGAGTATACCCGGAGGAGAGAGGGGATTGGTTGGAGCAGACTCTAATAGGCATGTTGGTGAGGGAAACAGAGGTGATGAGGAGGAGATTGGTAGGTTTGGTGTAAAGGAAAGGAACCTAGAAGGACCAATGGTGGTGGACTTTGCTAAGAGGATGGAAATGGCTTTAGTCAACGCTTACTTCAGGAAGAGAGAGGAACACAGAGTGACATACAAGAGTGGAGGTAGGAGCATGCAGGTGGACTACATCCTATGTAGACAAGGTCATTTGAGAGAGGTTAGTGACTGCAAAGTGGTGGTAGGAGAGAGTGTAGCCAGAGAGCATGGCGGTATGTAGATGACTCTGGTGGTCTGGAAATAAAAGAGAGGAAAGACAGAATAGAAGACAGAGTGGTGGAAGAATGAAGAAACCTGTGAAGAATTCAGGCAGAAGCAGAGGCAGGCTGTGGGTGGTTATGAAGAGCTTCCAGATGACTGGGAAACTACAGCAGAGGTTATCAGGGAAATGTTATGGGAAAAATTGTCTCTTCCTTATTTCTATGTCTCTTCCTTACTTCTATGCAGTTATTATATGATTTATGACTTATGTTCTGCAATTAATATCTTATGTTTTGTCTTACTGTATTCATTTGACATTTCACCTACATTGTTCAATGGTTGTCTCTGCCAGAAAGACTCTCAACTCTAGCTCCCAAACCCAAGGTCAGGGAGTTGTGTCTCTGTCTGTTGAGACTCTGTGCTCCTTTCTCACAGATAGTTGGACGTCAGCAATGCAGGTGTGAGAAAGTAAAAATCTTCACACACACTGCGACAGGGAGGAGATGGTGCATGTAATTTGATTGGGTTAGAAAGACATTCCACCCTAGTCGGACAGAGAAGCTAAAAGGCAGAAACAACTTGAGGATCGTGGGCTCTTTGCATCACACCTTCGTGGTGTGTGCACTGATCTCCCCAGCTGGTTTTTGGTTTGTTGATGTGCACGATCAACATCCATGCTTTTTATTTGCTTTCCCCATTATTTTTATTTTCTTTATTATTTCAATAAATCGCACAAAAGGACAACTCTCTCATCTGCCTTTATTGCAAAATTTCCACCACAGGAAACAGGTAGGAAAATGCTGGGTGTGTCATCTGGATGAAGGAAAGAAGATAAAGACACTTGGTGGTGGAATGAGGAAGTACAGAAATGCATAAAGAGGAAGAGGCTGGTTAAAAGGAAGTGGGATATAGAAAGGACTGAGGAAAGTAGACAGGACTACAATGAAGCTTAGAGCAGAGTTAAGAGGTGGCAAAGGCCAAACAGAAAGCTTACGATGAGCTGTATGACAGGTTAGATACGAAGGAAGGAGAGAGGGGCTTGTACAGGCTAGCCAGACAGAGAGATAGAGATGGGAAGGATGTGCAACAGATAAGGGTGATTAAAGACAGTGATGGAAAGGTGCTAACAACCCAGAATGATGAAAGGAGGATTCTGATGAGCTGATGAATGAGTAGAATGAAAGAATGAAGGGAAAGAAGGGAGGAAGATGTGGAGGTTGTGGAGCAGGAAATAGCAGAAACAGGTGAAGTGAGGAAAGCTCTGAGAAGGATGAAAAGTGAAAGAGCTGTTGGTCCTGACGACGTACCTGTAGAGGTGTGAAAGTGTCCAGAAGAGACAGCGGTGGAGTTTCCAAGCAGTTTGTCTGAAAGTGAGAAGATGCCTGAAGAATGGAGGAAAAGCGTTCTGGTGTCGAGTATGGTTTCATGCCCCATAAGAGCACCACTGATGCCATGAGGTAAAGAAGGTGCAGGGGTTCACGTACTTGGGGTCAACAGTTCAGTGTGATGGAGAGTGTTGAAAAGAGGTGCAGAGGAGAGTGCAGGCGGGTTGGAGCAGGTGGAGGAAAGTGTCAGGAGTGGTGTGTGACAGGAGTGTCAGCAAGACTCAAAAGAAAGGTTTTCAAGACAGTGGTGAGACCAGCTCTGCTCTGTGAGTTGAAGACGATAGCAGTGAGAAAGAGACAAGAGGCAGAGATGGAGGTAGTGGAGATGAAAGTGCTGAGGTTAGGAGTGACAAGATTGGACAGAATCAGGAACAAGCTCATCAGAGGGACAGCTCACGTTGCAGGTATAGGCAACAGAGTCAGAGAGTCCAGGCTGAGATGGTGAGATATAGACACAGATTTTGGAGCAGGTCTTGGACCAGTAGGTCACATGGTTTGGGCGGTATTGAAATATTACAGTAATATTTATACGAGAATATTATAGAAAAATATGCAACATGACTACTTCCTCATAGAAATGGGTGTGTCCTGTGAAGGAGATGAAGATTTTAGAGAAGGTTTTGAACCAGCAGTTCATATGGTCTGGACGGTATTGGATTATGAATTCCTTGAAAATCGACGGTCCCTAAGTCAACGTCTTCATGTGCCGAGCGGTCTCGTTCTGAGTCCGCGTAGCGAACACGAAACGCGGATCGCTTGTTCAAACACGGACCGCTTGTCTGGAGGTACTTTCGGTCGAATGTCTGTTGAATGTCCAACGTCAAACTAACTTCAACGCATTGTTCGACCGCCAGAAGTGGATCGTGTCTCTTCTTCCTCTACATTAACAAACAGACACAGTAACAGTAATGTTGTTAAACACTCACCTCCTCATCGTTTCTTCTTTTTCTTGGTGTTTATTTAACTTTTCCTCCTTCTCTGTTCTCTCCAAACGGAGACTGAACTCACTGAACACGTTCCGCTTTCGCTCCTGGATCACGTGATCACTGAAGCTCCGCCTCTCCGTTTACAGGAACCAGGAGAGATGAAGCAGCAGAATGACGAGGAAGCAGCAAGCAGTAATGGGAAGTTTCCAGAGGACAAGCGTTCTGCCTTCAAACAAGGCGTAAACATGTGGGAAGCTACAGGCTGCAACAGCTGGATGTGGAGCATTGTTGTGATGATGGAAGAGCCAGTCTTTCCTGCTTCCAGTTGTTTTCAGCTCATCTGAGCTTCCCAAAACTTGGTCCATTCGGATGCTCTGACGCTTGCAATTAAGTATACTGTTACCTTTAAAACCCATGTCATTCCCCAAACCTCAGCAGCCTCCCTGTCCTATGCAGATCCCGAAGCAAAAACGTCTGAATGCTGATTATTAAGTAAAAACTGAAAGAAAAACTGAATTCTTCCATTCTGTTTGTATTCGTGGGCTTTTTTTGTCTCATTCGTCAGGTTGTGGGTCCAGTGTTGCTTTATTCTTTATGTATCCTCCCTTCTTCTCCCTGATCAGTAGTGGAACATTGTATTACTGTACATTACACAAACAAAGAGATCCTGATGTCTAATTGCAGCTTCACTTAATCAAATTGTTTTTTCATCAGTGGTGTGAATGCACCACAAATACACCTGTACCCGTGTTACAAAGTATGCAAAGCGCTTCTCCTAATACCAGGACCTCTGCTCCTTTTACGCACCAGTGGCTACAGGGATTCACTGGGAGCCTTAGTTATTAGACTCCATCATCACAAAGTCTAATAAAGTCTAATAAAGCCAATGCCATCGTCAAACGTCTTCGTTTAGTGGATGCAGGAAGACTTCCATGGACTAGTCAGCCCTTCTACTTTATTATATATTTATTACAAATAAATAATGATAATGGAAACTGTAGAAAAGAGTTAAGTTTACAAGAACAGTGTAAACCAAGTTATTGTCAGCTTGAAATCAATAAAACTGAAGAAAGAGGTGGATTTCAGTAAGTTCAAGACTTCACTCATCCTCATGTCTGAGCTGGTGATTGTTGTATTTTACTAAAATTATGTTGGTGTGTTTCCTGCTCAATTTGATCATTTTAAGCAGATACAGAAAGAAATCATTATGGCTGATGTTTCCCATTGACAGTCTATTTGAGGTAATACTCGCTGCCCTTTGTTTATTATGTTACACCGTGCAGCTCATTGTCTGATATCACAGAACCCATGTAATGATGATAATATGGATCAGTGACTAGAGGAGCGTTAGGGACTGATAAAGCTTTAATACTAGTCAGTGGTGCGATAAATTAACTTCTCTAAAACAGTTCTGAACAAATTTGTGTTGTTAAGATTTAATTATAATGAGTAATTGATTCATAAAATAAATACCCTGTCATTTATGTATGTCTCTTGGAAATATGTCAGCCAAGATACGCCACATGCAGAAATGTCAACACTGAACCATCCGACCAAGCTGTTATAGATTCAGATGCTGGTGAAACTCCTTGATACACTGAGTTACTCACTGTTCTTTTCCTTTTCTCCCTCAATCTTACTGTACATGCCACCATCGTATTTCATGTTAATATAGGGCAGTGATCTGTAAAGGCCACTAGATGACGCCGTTACGCTGCTGTAATAGGGCTGTGAGCGCGGATTGTCCATTGCCGGACACCGTACTGTCAGGAATTCTAACGTTTTCAAGGTTTTAGTTGAAAGGCGAGCACCTGTTATCTTGTAATAGATAAAGTTCTGCCTTCCATCGGGGGGATGTATTTAGTGTTACATTTGTATAAGACACTGCACTATGTTGTCGTATCGAACTGTATATGTTTGCACTAAGCAAATGAATGTGTTGTTGTCACATAGAGTCGCCGACAATAACTTTGTCTCAGTTGTGTAGGACTGTTCTGTAATTAATATATGAATATTTGCGGTGTATATGAATATTTGGTATGGCTTTGATTCATTTATATTTCATTCAAGTGTGAATGAAATGTGACTGTCACATCAGATCAAAAAGAATAGAGACAAGGTTTATCATAGGATGAACACGGGGTAATTTAGACATGTTTGGTAGGACTGACTACAGATAAACTACGTGTCTGTGTTACAGGTTGTGGTGGAGACGCTGTAAAAAGAGTCTTGCAGAGACTGAAGCCCCAGTGGCTTTACACAACAATGGTCCGTACTCCCAGACTGATAAAAACGGGCTTGTTTATGTCATTATGTAATTAATATTATTATTTATAATTTTGAGTTTTGTTTTGATTTATTTTTCCCCTCTGAACACTGAACACAACTAATAGTAAAACACAGCCTCATGACCAAGAGTTCTGACATCCTGCACCTTTAGCCACAAATACAACCATTGACTTTGGAGACATTTTACCTTAATTCTAGGTGGGAACCTTTGAAAGGTGTCTGGGTCACATAAGGATCAAACCTCATGCCGCTAATTGAGCTCATAACCTCTAAGCCATTAAAGATTGAACCCTTTACCTGCTTTCTATTACCTTAAGTGTCCTATTTTTAGGCCTAAATCCCCAAATAATGCTAAACATTTTTAAGGCCTTATTGTCAAGTAAACTGTAAATACAACCTTAAACAGGAAGGAAGGAATCATACACAACATACTAACATAGCAGTTGGAAGTAAAGGTTACATAGTTTTTGGTGTTTGTCAGTTAATGCTTGAGAACAGATGCAGAATCTGAATAAAATTTCTATTATATTATAGCCCACAATCTGGAATCAACTTTAGCTACCGGCTGGATGGAGATTTGATCAATGATCAGTGTGTTTGTCAGAAGAATAGTGAATAAAGCTTCTCCTTCACACACACTTCAAATGAAATGAAAAGATTCACAGAAAGTTGAGCAACACAACTATTTATCAACTGTGGTGGAAATTTGTAATAAAGAAACTGATGAGAGACTTGTCTTTTCTGCAAAAAACCAGCAGGGGAGATCACAACATACGTCACAGAGGTGTGATGCAAAGAACACAAAATCCTTGAGTTGCATTTGCCTATTGTCCCTTTTCCTGGGCAGGAGGAACGTCTGTCTGGTCCTGTCAAATCGCAAACTCTCACTCAGGACAGAACATGCTCAGCCACCTTAGCTCCATAGTTTGTTTTAATACATCTATCTGACACGACAACAAGACAGACATGAACAGACTGAACTATGTTTCACAGTGACAATGTTTCTCTGACAAAATCAAATTCTCACTATGACACATCACACAGAGACACTGTGGAACCAGGCCAACTGTGCCTAACCCCAAACCCAGGATAAAGTGGTTCAGTGAATGTGGTGTTGAAGGTGTGAAGGTGGATCAGTTTGTCAGAGGAGACTCTGTAGAAGGACAGAGAACCAGCAGGACAGTCCACATACACTGATACTCTGTGAGACACAGAAGAGGAGATGAGTGTTACTATGTTATTGTGGCAGACATAGTAACCACCATTAGTGCATTTCAGACGCCAGGACTGATCATTGTCTCCAAACCAACAGTTTTTACTGTCTCCTTTCCTTCTGATTCCTCTGTAACTCACTGATATATAAACTCCTCCACCCCACTCAACCTCCCAGTAATAGCGACCAGTCAGACCATTACTACACAGCAGCTGAGGCCAGTCAAATCTGTCTGGATGATCAGGATATGACTGATCCTGCCAGATATGTGTCACGTTCCTGTTGTTGTTAGACAGTTGTAGATGTCTGTTCACTGTGTTTGTGTTGATGGTGAGTTGACAGAAATCTGATGGAGAGAACAAGACACAATCCAGCTGCAGTTATTGATCTATCATCAGTTTTATGATGACTCATGACAGTTTGTACAGTAGATGGTTGAATGTTGCTGATCTCAGTACAAACACACTTACACTTGCTCAGACCTGGTGTCAAGTATCGGACTCCACCAGGCTCCACCCTGAAAGGAGGAGGGGGTCAGAGACATGCAGACATGGACATTACATGGCTCTCACACAAACATTGTTGTATGATTGTGTTCAGATGGAGGCTTGTATGTAGTGATGGACATTCAGCAACAACTAAGGAGTTGGATCCTTATGTTGGAATCTACGGAGCAGGAGGTGACATGGAGAAAAGGTTTGACTTCTCTATTTCACTTTATCACTTTTGGTGTCAGACACCTGCTCACCCTGTCACCACCAAACTAATGTGACACCACAGGAAGCAACGGAGCAGGAGGTGAGGTGGAGAAAAGGTTTCTGCACCTATGTCAAATCAGTTTTGGTCTCAGAGGACACAATTTTCCCAAGGGGGGAGTCTTCTAAGTCCTGTGTTTAAAGACCAGTATAAAATGTGCGGTAAAGCCCAGTGAAAGTGTAAAACCATTCTGTTATTTCCCTCCTGGTCTTTTAGTTTTTGTTCTTGGTTTAAAAGGAGTGTTTTTGGTTGTATGAGTGATTTGACTGTTATTTTTACATAGTTTGTTCACCTATCCTCTGGTTCTTCTTCTTCTACTCAGTCTGCCATTTTGTTGATAAGCACGTTTCACTAGAGCAACAGAAATTTAGTGGCTCTTCACTAAGCGTATGCTCTGTGTCAGTGAGTTGCTCCTGTTGACGTCTTTGTTAAGACAAGTCTCTCCATACCTGAGAGTGTCCAGTCTCCAGTGTGGATCCTTGACTCCAGCAGACAGCAGCTCCACTCCTGAGTCTCCTGGATGATTGTAGCTCAGGTCCAGCTCTCTCAGATGGGAGGGGTTGGAGCTCAGAGCTGAGGCCAGAGAGACACAAGCTTCCTCTGAAAGCAGACAGCCTGACAGCCTGCTGGCACCAATTCACAAAGACTTGGTCACAGTTACACACCATCATCAAGTCACACACTACAACCACTTCTGATGGAGACAGAGATTGACAAACCTAGAATAAAATCAATCAAATGAGTAACATTTCTGGTAGTACAAAAGATTGACAAATGAAAGAACACACTGAAAAATCTTGACCTGAGAGTCTCCAGTCGACAGAGAGGACTCTTCAGTCCAGCAGACAGTAGCTTCACTCCTGAATCCTGCAGGTCGTTGTTACTCAGGTCCAGTTCTCTCAGACTAGAGGACTGAGAGCTGAGAACTGAGGACAGAGCTTCACAGCTTCTCTCTGACAGGTCACACACACTCAGTCTGAAAGATGAAGATGTGGGTTAAGATGGAAATGAAACCAGTCAGTGTCTCATGGTGTCGTCATGATTTTCAAATTCTTAAACACCATCTTTGTGTCTTTATTGTGGTTCATGGGTTTGTTCCATGTCGTCTTGATGGAGACAGAACCAACAATATGATCCTGACTGAAATGTTCCTGTCTAAACTCTGATAAACACACTTCAAGGTTTTGTCTGCTCTTAATGGTCGAAGCTTTAACCTCCAGTTTCTCTGTGTGTGTGTGTTCAGACAGTGGACAGAGACAGAGGAGGAACTTTCTCATCACATGTTAAATGTGTGGTTAGTGGATCTCACAGCACAGATGCTGTCATTCACTTGGATGTGGCTTCATCTTCTCAGACCATGTAGTGATTTAAAGAGAAAGTTGGTGCAGCAACAGTTTGGTTCTGCTGAGCAGAGGTTTCTCCTCCTGCTCTGTCATGTGTCTCACACTCACTCTCTCTGAGAACATGTTCAACTCAACGATCATCTGAAGACACCTGTCAATAACATCAACACATTTAACTATTAAGCTCACACAGAACTAAAACATGGAGTCTGACCTCAGAGTTTCCAGTCGACAGTGACGACTCTCCAGAAAACCACACAGATGCTTCACTCCTGAATCCTGCAGGTTATTTAAGCTCAGGTCCAGTTGTGTCAGATGTGACGGGTTGGATTTCAGAGCTGAGACCAGAGAATCACAGCTGATCTCTGACAAACTGCATTCACTCAATCTGAATAAAGAATCAAAGATGTGGATCAAAGCAATAATAATGAGTCAGATTTGTCCTGATCACTGATGTTTAGTCTAAAATGAGCAGAGTGACTTTGTGTTTGTGTTATTGTGTCCTCATGATCTCAGCTTCTACACATCATCCACGTCAGCACAACATTCAAACACCTGTTGATGTCAGCACTGATTCACAAGCTGCTGCTGGAACCAGTAGAAAGCCAGACGTGTTGGATCAAAGACTTCATCTGGTCCCTTTCATTTATCGTCTTCTCTCTAAATCTCAACTATTCTGTGTCGTCTGAAAATGTTCAGAACATGTGGAGACATAATTTAATCTGAGTCTCTGCTACTATGTCACATTTAAAGAAAAATACATCACAAACGTCTGTTCATGAGATTCATGGGCTCTATAGAGTCACAACAAACTGTCAATCATTTCAGAGCTAAGACCAGAGAATCACAGCTGATCTCTGACAAACTGCAGCTCCTCAATCTGAATAAAGAATCAAAGATGTGAATGAGTCAGTTTTGTCCTGATCACTGATTTTTAGTATTAAATGAGAAGAGTGACTTTGTGCTTGTGTTGTTGTGTTGTCATGATCTCAGCTTCTACACATCCTCCACATGTCAGCACAACATTCAAAGACATGATTTACTCTGAGTCTCTGCTTCTGTGTCACATTTATAGAAAAAGACATCACAAACTTCTGTTCATGAGATTCATGGACTCTATAGAGTCACAACAAAATGTCAATCATTCCTGCAAGTTTCTGACACATACGAGTCTCATTTTCTGTTTCAAGTGGAGACGTTGGAAGTGACGAGCTGAAAAACATGAACCAGGAAAAACACTGACCTCAGAGTCTCCAGTCGACAGTGAGGACTCTTCAGTCCAGCACACAGAACCTTCACTGAGTCCTGCAGGTTGTTGTGACTCAGGTCCAAATGTGTCAAATGTGACGGGTTGGACTTCAGAGCTGAGGCCACAACTTCACAGTGAGTCTCTATGAGTCCACAGCCAGAAAGTCTGTGATGACAGAAAATATAAAGTCTGTAAATGTGAAGTGACTTAATGAATGTTGATGCTGAAGCAGCTGTAGCTCAGTTGGTCTCATCCATCACAAAGTGTGAAGCTCTGTTGGTTCCACCAGATCCCAGAGATTAGAACCAAAGTGTGTCTGGACAGAACCACAAGAACCAGAGACACATCATAGAAACATGTTCCAGACGCTTCATCCACTGAAAGAAATGACCATCAGCTGTGATCACATGTCAACTGTCAAAAGCTTTTAGCAGAAACTCTTCAGAGCTAAAGTTTCTCTGTTGGATTTGACTTAAAGCTCCATCAAGCAAAGAAAGACAGAAGATCCTGATGTTCACTAACTTTACAGCTGCTTTGATCTGATCCTCAACAAATATGTTTTCTAGGAACCAGTAGTTGATGTTTTCACTCTGTGTGAAGTGTTTCTCTTTAACACTGAGGCTTCAGCTTCATGTTGCTGTAGAATATTAATGATCACATTAACGTTGGACTTACTGAGCTTTTCTGCAGTTCCTCACAGCTGGGATCAGTCTCCATCGTCCCTCCAGTGATGTGTGGTACTGGTTCAGGTCCAACTCATCCAGAACCTCCTCTGACATCTGCAGCATGTAGCCCAGAGCTGAGCACTGGATCAAGGAGAGTTCCTTCTCTGATCTGTTCTCTGACTTAAGGAACTCTTGGATCTGCTGATGGACTGAGTGGTCGTTGATCTCCATCAGACAGTGGAAGATGTTGATGCTTCTGTCTGGAGAGATTTCATCACTGTCCATCTCCTTCAGGTTGTAGATGATTCTCTGAATGGTTTCTGGACTGATCTCTGTGTGACCCAGCAAACCTCCTAAGATTCTCTGGTTGGACTCCAGACAGAGGCCATGAAGGAAGCGAACAAACAGGTCCAGGTGGCCACTTGGACTCAGGAGGGATTTAAACATGGTTCTACTCAGGACATCATGCAGAGTAGAGAGAGTTGAAGGATGAACAAACAACTGTTTTATTTTCTTAAGGATAGATTTTGTGTGTTTGGAGTCTTTCAGAAACTCCTCCAGTTCCTCCATTTTCCCATTGTCGTAACAGAGCATCATGTGAACAGCAGCCAGAAACTCCTGAACGCTCAGATGAACAAAGCTGAACATCTTGGTTTTCCTCCCTCGCTCCTGTTTAAAGATCTCTGTGAACACTCCTGAACACACTGAGGCTCCACTGACATCGATGCCGCTCTCTTTCAGATCTTCCTCATAGAAGATCAAGTTTCCCTTTAGCAGCTGCTTCAAAGCCAGTTTAGCCAATGACTTGATGTAGGTGCTGCTCTGTTCTGGTCTGTACTTGTCTTTAGTCCGATCCATCTGAAACCTCAGGAACTCTGCGTACATCTCCGTCAGGGTCTTGGGCAGCTCTCCTCCCTCTCTGGTTTCCAGCAGATCCTCCAGAACCGTAGCAGTGATCCAGCAGAAGACTGGGATGTGGCACATGATGTGGAGGCTTCGTGCCGTCTTGATGTGGGAGATGATTGTGTTGCTCTGCTGCTCATCTGTGAATCTCTTCCTGAAGAACTCCTCCTTCTGTGGGTCAGTGAACCCTCTGACCTCCGTCACCACCTCAACAAAGTCTCCATGAATCTGATTGGCTGCTGCAGGTCGTGTGGTGATCCAGATGCGAGCAGAGCGTAGTAGTTTTCCTCTGATGAGGTTTGTCAGCAGCTCATCCACTGAGGTGGACTCTGTGACGTCAGGTTGACCCGTCTCCTTCTCACTGGTGTTACAGTCCAGTTGGAGGCGACTCTCGTCCAGTCCATCAAACACAAACAGAAGTTTGAACCTGCTCTTGTCATAGTTGCTGTTTCCCGATGACTGTAGATGTGTAAAGATGTAATTCAGAGCCTCCAGGCTGATGGACTCAGTTGTTGGGATACATTCATGAATGAGCTCTGACAAAGTAAACTTCTGTCCCTTCAGTGGATTCAGCCGACGGAAGGTGAAGGGGAAAATCAGATGCACGTCTTGATTGGACCTTTGTTGGGTCCAGTCCAACACAAACTTGTTCACAAGGACTGTTTTTCCAATCCCAGCGATTCCATTGGTCAACACTGTTATGATGCGTCTGTATTTACCAGGGGGATGTTTGAACAGGTCACTGGGCTTCACTGGCTCCTCTGCTGATCTTTGCTTCTGCTGTGTCGTCTCAAGCTGTTGGACCTCATGCTGTGTGTTGATGTGTGAATCCGGCCCAGCTGTGATGTACAGCTCTGTGTAGATGTCATCCAGACGTTGGTCGACTTCTGACCAGCCTGGTTTCACACACACAAACTGGTCTTGGAGGTTTGATTGAAGCATCTGCTGGTAATATGTGATGGGAAACATCACGTCTGGATCCAACAAAACACAAAGAAGACAAAGTCTGAGGAGTCAACAAATGTCTGGTTCATTGATTCAAGTCTTTGTGTTAATTAACATAATGAAACAGCCTGAAACAATAGAACTAGTGAAGAGAAGAACTTTGCTGTATCTGATTATTAAATTCTGCTCCACATTTAACCAACTTAACCTCCAACACATCAGTAAATGTGTGATTGTGTCTCTGATGTTAAATGTTGAGATAAATCCTCTTACTCTGCAGACAGTCAGCAAGCTCCTCCTGCTTCATCCTCCTCAGGAAGTTCCCTGTGATCTTCAGAAACGCGTCTCTGCTGCTCCTCCTCTGCTCTTCATCCTCACCATCCAACTCCTCCTCATCCTCCCTCTGACTCTCTAAGCATTCTGGGTAATCTGGACTTAGAGCCTTCTGGATCTTCTTCAGCTCCTTCTTCACAAACGTGACAATTTCTTCCTCCAGCAGCTGGAACAGAAACTAAATGAATGACCTGATCCAACTTAAACCATGGAGCCAAACATCAGATCCATGTTGGACACACTGACAATTCAATGGCCTAAAAAGTGCAGCATGGAGATGATTGAACACAACAGATGAACAGTAGTAGTAGTGCATGTACAGACCATAAATATGGAGTCCTGGTGTGTTTGGTGCTGCTGGATAGACTGAGCAATGGAAACCTCTGAGCTCTGCTGGTCCACTCTGTGGAGGAACCATGAAGAATGAGTCACATGACAAGACATAAGACAAATTGTGTTCTCTGATCCATCCCCTTCTGTGAGCTGCCACACATGGGTGTGCTCAGGACACACACAAGGATGGGATCAACTGGAAACAAACTTATGTCCTACAGCTTTCCAGAATGACACTCTACCCATTGAGCTACCAGGCCATGAATCCACACAGAGACACACACAAGGTAAAGGTCAATGAAGTGATGTTTGATGTGACACTGGTTGAGACTTAGCAGCTCTGAACAACAAATATCTCTGCACAAAACTGAAGTGTTGGAATAAGGAGCCTGCTGAGATCAGACTGGTTTTACTAGGCAGCTCCCAGTGTGAATATGTCAAACTGTGTGAGTATGAAGCAGAGCTGCTGCGCACACTAGGAACAATTTACTACTTCCTACATTCATTCATTGTTGGACGTCAGCTCTGTTGCCAACATTGGGGTCAAACAGTCATCAACACTTACTGATAACAACATCACAACTCAAGTCTCCAGTAGTAACTTTAATTTATTGCTGGAAGTAAAGATTTAAGACATTTGGCCAAAAAAATAATGTAGAAACAGCAGTAAACAGAATTGATTAGAGTTGAACATTTGTGTGGACATCTGCCTGCAAGCACCTGAGACACTCTATAGGATCAGAGCTTCTGCTACTGGCTGAATAGAGATTTGATCAGAGTGTTTGCTGGAGGAAAAGCAAATAAAAGCTTCTCGTTCACATCAACACTTCTAACTCACATCAAGAAGATCGATAAAAGGAAGGAACACAAGTATTTATCATCATATAAACTTGGCATTGCATTGTTCAAGTTGATTCAAATGAACAACTCACTTTGACTCTAATGCATGTTGGTCTTTAAAATAAATAATATGGTCCTTTGACTCATCGCTCTGGAAGGACATGCAGCTGGGTTCAGGTTCAGGTTCAGGTCCAAGTACAGCAGATTTTTGTCTCTGATGAAACCTGAAAGAAAAACAACTATGGTGACTCTCACATATTCAGTCCACGTTTAGCTTCATAAATGACCAATAATACTAAATATGTGATGATGACATATTAATTATTATCTGTGACTTGGAGACAGAATCAGTCAGATGGCCTCAGTCATCTCACCTCTGAGCTTTGTTCTGGCTCTCATGGTCCTCACACAGACTGGTTTTTGAGGGCAGGGCTCCCTCCTCTCTGTCCTCACACTGACTCATGAATTCACACTTTCTAGTTTCAGGTGGAGAAGAAAAACAAATCATTTATTCCCACATCAACTGGAATAAATTTACAATACATTTAGTTTGCATGCTTTGTCAGTGTGAGTAACAGCAGTTAGGCACATATGTCTGATTCTCAGCCTGCAGGGCAGACATCGCTGTGGCTAACTGTTGTTAGCGTTCATTTTGAAATCCATTGTTTTACCATCACCTTACTTTTTAGACTCTCACACTACTGAAATTGAGAGGATTTCTCTCTACAATGTTTTGCAGTATATGAAGCTGTTGGGGGACCTCATATGTATAATCTGTTATTAACAGAATTATTATTAAGGTCCCACATGCTCAGACAAAGGAGGTACTGCAGCCTGCATGTAAAGTCTTCATCCTGATAGTAGTGAGTGAGAACAAAGAGATTTCAAATCTGAGTGACAAAACCAGGTCCAACCCTCGCTCTCCTCGTCCCTCCGTCCACCTGGAGCTCCCTCTGCACGCCTGAAGCCTCCACCGCAGCTGAACTAACGGAGACGTCGTCACAGAGAACGGCCCTGATCACCCATCTACTTCCAGCCACACGGCAGGAAACCGCCGGCTGAACCGCCTCACTCGCCGCCGCATCAGCTGATCACGACGCGATCACCGCGACGCACACCTGGACCGGACCGCAACAGCGCAAGCACGCACGCACGCAACGCCAGATCTTCCCACCAGGATTAAGCAGTAAGGCAGAGGCATTCTTAAGTCTGAGCAGAGTAGAACTTAGGGGATCAGTAATTGTTTTATTGCTGTGTTCTTTTCTTTTCCTGCACACGCGATCTGATCACTGTGCATTTCCGCGATCACGTGACTGTAACGCTGTTATAGATCTGCGCGGATCTAAGAGGTTTCTGCTGCTACCACGCCAAGCGCAGGCTTCAACCACTGCACGCTTCGGCGATCCTGTGGCTATATAGCCGGATATAGCTCCACGTGTTTGTGAGATCGCAAGCCTTATTCACGCTAGTCCCACTTCTCACACACACACACGCACGCACGCACGCACGCACGCACGCACGCACGCACGCACGCACGCACGCACGCACGCACGCACGCACGCACACACACACACACACACACACACACACACACACACACACACACACACACGCACGCACACACACGCACACACACACACACACACACACACCCCTCTTATCTCAGGTAACGCGCATACAACTAACTTGAATACAATTGAGACTGTATTGGCTATTCCAAATTGGTTATTGGTCCCTGGAAACAGGGTGGTGCCCCGTAAATTAAGTAATTATTAATTCAATTAATAATTATTGAATCCATAATAGTAAGTGTTTCACTTACCAAACTATAGACATTTGTCATATAGTTATATATATTTAAGCTAATAACCAAATTTGTATAGACTATATACTTATATAGACATAATTTGTATCTCCACTCAGGAGCTATAAATCCAATTATTATAATTTGTGCTCCCCGCATATCCCCAACAAAGCAGAGCTCCAACATTACACCAAACACACATATGTGAAGTGTATGTTGGATGCAGTGCACATGACAAACAAATCTCTTGGACCCAAGGTCGGGTCAGTTATCACACACTTACCACTAATGGACTTACAAACATAGTTGTACAAAAAACTATAATTAGGATAGAATAAATCTACAACTAAACAACAGACTACATGTTTATAAGACATACATTTTACAATTATGTAAACATATATTTTCTTAAAAATAAGAATGAGAAATATACAACTTTAGTTTTTCTATTTGCCAAAAAACAAAATACAACTAGTAATTATAAATAATAATAAGAAGTATTGGTGTAAAATTAAACTTGGCTATATGACAACAAGTTGAAACATATAGAGATAAATACACAGATAGAGGCCAATAGACATTATGTCAAAGAGAGCTGTGTCCTGGTTTGTCATCAGTGCAATAGAGTGCATACTCACCCACACAGACTTTGTACTTTTGGTCACAGGAAGAAGAGGTCAGAACTACAAAAGGAACCTGGCTTTCAACCTTGAAGGGTGTAAATGTGTTCTACTGATGCTCTCTCCTGTTAACGAATGATAAAAACATACTGTAATGAGCGGCTGTGGCTGCATGGGTGGTCAGCTGATCTGCTATGACTGGCTGGCTGCTGAACAGGGTTTGAACAGAGGTGGCTGAGGTGATGCATGGACACATATTCTCTCTTCTTCCTTACAAATAGTATGAAGGTTTTACTACAGTACACTGTTATGGCAAAAATTGTCTCTTCCTTATTTCTATGTCTCTTCCTTATTTCTATGCAGTTATTATATGATTTATGACTTATGTTCTGCAATTAATATCTTATGTTTTGTCTTATTGTATGCATTTGACATTTGACCTACATTGTTCAATGGTTGTCTCTGCCAGAAAGACTCTCAACTCTAGCTCCCAAACCCAAGGTCAGGGAGTTGTGTCTCTGTCTGTTGAGACTTGGTGCTCCTTTCTCACAGATAGTTGGACGTCAGCAATGCAGGTGTGAGAATGTAAATATCTTCACACACACTGCGACAGGATGGAGATGGTGCATGTAATTTGATTGGGTTAGAAAGACATTCCACCCTAGTCGGACAGAGAAGCTAAAAGGCAGAGACAACTTGAGGATCGCGGGCTCTTTGCATCACACCTTCGTGGTGTGTGCACTGATCTCCCCAGCTGGTTTTTGGTTTGTTGATGTGCACGATCAACATCCATGCTTTTTATTTGCTTTCCCCATTATTTTTATTTTCTTTATTATTTCAATAAATCGCACAAAAGGACAACTCTCTCATCTGCTTCTTTATGGAAAATTTCCACCACAGAAATTGGCGTTGTCGGCAGGATCCCGCGGCAGGTCGTCTGGACGGTGTGACCAGGGACGATAGTCCTGAGGACTAGGTTCGCTCAGCCTCCAAACCTCTACAGCTGTTCTGAGTGGGAGGACTGCTCACCCGTCTGGATCGCCTCTGACGAGATCCAACGAACTCAAAATGCAACCTCTACTCGGCCCGGTGAGAGAGATTCCGTTTTGTCGCGACTTATTGAAGAGAAAAAAAAAAAGAAACGGGTTTGAAATTGGTTTCAGTTATTCGGGGTTTACTTGGCTCTGATCATTTGGTTTAGGGAAAGTAAGGCAAATAACAATTAATTCTAAAACATCCGCAACTAGACTAAAACAACGACAAAAGAAAATATAACTAGGAAAAGAGATAATAATATTTCTAAAACGACTATGTGGCTGAAAACATCTAAAATATAATAATTAGGACCAAGCAAATTTTTTTTAATTAAAAAATTTAATATTCGGGTAAAAAATTAATTAGGTCAAAGTCTGCCCTGGTGGCTGAGACGGTGGTTGCTAAGGGTTGGCTCGTGGGACCGAGCTTTTTTGTCTGTACTGAGGATACAGACCAGTGTGCAGATCTGAGCGCAGTCCAAAGGGAGTGGACAAGAAATAAAAGACGGCTTCTGAAATACGGAGTGCGTTTGCAGGGGGAAGTGGTTTTGAGATACGAGGGACCCGGGTCTTAGAGGGGCCTGACGGTGAGGGAGCACTTCCGAGAACCCTGTTGCTGATCTGAGCGGTTCCCTTTCTACGGAGACGTCCGTGGAAGAGAAATTTCGAAAAAAGGTTCCGGCCGGAACACAAAAAAGTCTAAGGCAGAAAACCGCCGGGACTCTGAAAGATGTGTTCGGGGCGATCTAAGTCTCCACCACCACCAGACTGCAGCATTACAAAAGTAAAGGTAATTAAAAGTAAAAAGTAAATAGGGTTATTAGTGCGTTTCATGTTTCCACGAGTGGGAAACTGGTTATGGGTTCAAAAAGAGAATCACTTAGTGTAAAAGACATATGCACCTTTTAAAAGAAAAGTTAGATACAAAAGATGAGATTTGAAAAAGCAAAACTATGAAAACTAAAGCCCTAAAAGAAACAAAAGAGAGATGAGAGTAACAGGAAAAAAGGAGATAACAACTCTGGGGAGGAATTGTTTGCACTCGCCACACACACACACACACACCACACACACACATATCATGCCAAGAGCAAATGCTCGCATTGTTTCTGCTCTCTATTCTAATGCAGAACTGAGCGCGATGAGGGTAAATCCGGATCTGGACTCCTTTCCCACCGTCAGCAGAAGAACCGAAGGAGAAGAAGCGCCGACCAACAACCAGAACAGGGTTGAAGCTCTGACACCACAGCAGCTGGAGGACACAGACCACAGCATGGACGCCTCACAGACTCCCACAACAACTGCAGCCATCACGTTCTGGGCTCATCAGATGAACCAGCTACTACAAGCGTGTGTGTCTGACACAGACACCTGCTTATGACAATCAGCAAAGGAAAACAAGGACAGAGCAACAGCAGAGAAGACGTGCTCTGACACAGACACTGGTTGAAACAACAGGAGAGGCTTCAGACGTGATCGGCCCAATAGAGCTGCATGTGAGGATCCAGGAAAGGTCTGTCATCGAGGAACAACTGTCCCATTGAAAGGCTTCACCCACTGGCGCTCGCATCAGACTGATGGTTGGGGAAGGAGGAAGGTGACGGCTCCTTTTTACGTGACGTACAAGACGGTACCGCAAACACACACACATTCATACACGCAACGAAGAAACACGCTTACAGCTGATACACGCTCAAATTCATGTTCATGCTTATCTGCTCGCAATGAAGAATCGCTTTCTGCTCAAAAAAAAAATCCCACAGAGTGATTTTAAAATGATGACAAACAGCTAAATGACAACTGCTGCATGACTTTACAGTCTGATGGGTTTAAACTATTTCAATTTGCAACAAATTCAGTAATAAAATCCTCCATGTTTCCAAAAATACTTGTGCACAATATAGGTTTGTCTGGCCAGACTATAGAAAAACAAAATCAGACTATAGAAAAACAAAACAGACTGTAGAAAAAACAAAACAGACTATAGGAAGACTGAAACTGACTGAAACAGACTATTAATGACTATTAAAGGCAAGACGACTATTAGAGAGAAGTAATAATAATTACTGTACGTACCAGACTATTAAAGAAAAACTTATTTTTTCACTGTCTTGTGCAACATCTGCAGCAAGACACCTTAACATTCATTTTTGCTTTCAAACTTGTGCCCAGTTAAATTTTTAGGAAGAGATCTCATGTGTAGTTTAGGTATTTGATTGATTTCCACTCCAGACGGAGTGCAGGTCACATCTACAGACATTCTAAATAATCCCTCTTTTGTTGGTCTTAACTTCAGCTCAGCTGTGCTCTTATCATTGGCTGCTGAGGGGGGGCTGTAACTGAGGCCCTCACACAGGTGGGATGAACACAGGTCTGCGCTTGCGATTTCTTTTACTAACGAACAAAAAGTTTTTGATTTTTATTCTACAGTTCCACACGTCCCTCTGTGAAAACATGATGGAGACAGATGCAGGACGTGGGTCCTTTCGTGAACAGATGTCAACGGGGTGGAGACTGGTGAACAACTTCCGACCCCATGTGACGTATTCACCTACTTTGCATACTTTTAGAAAACTTTTTTTTATTCTGCCTGTCATGTGCAGCAAACAGTGAACTTGGTACCTCCACATTCTAATGACACACATTACACGCTTTTGTTTTTATTTTTATTTTTCAGAGGACGCTCTGACCCAACACTCAGCCTTACAGGAAGCCCTGCTTCCCTGTGGCTCACACAGACATGATGTAGGTTCGATCAGAGGATGTGAACCAGTGGTCATCACACCTAAATCTGACCACAGACCATGTAAACAACAACACCCTCTTAAAGGAAGCCATAGATGGCGTTACTGCAGACACCACTAAGCTACTGAAACATTGGATGCAACAGGCCACAAAGAGAGCCTGTCTAAATTACAGTTTGTTCAGACTAAGGTTATTTTCTGGGTCATTGTAATTACAGCTGATGGAAAATCCATCTCACCCAACAGAGTTGAAGCAATTTGAAACCTGCCTTAATCGTGCACGTAAAAACAGCTGATATCTTTTCTAGGTCTTTGTTCTTATTGTAGGACCTTCATTCCTAACTTTACTGTCTTTTAGGCCCCACTCAGGGTTCTGATGCAGACGTCTTCATCGTCCACTTCTTGTCTCACGTGGACGTCTGAGGCTGAACGACGTTCACTGACCTCAAGCTTACAGTTGGCTCCTACTTTGGGTCTTCTTGATCTGACCCTACGCGACCTTTCACTCAAACAGTGGATGAGAAATCAGGTTGTACGACTTCTGTTCTTTTGTCCTCACTGTGTCTTTGATTCTTTTGGAATAGATCACATCTTTCTACAGCCCGACGGCTTAGATGCAACACCAACTTGCTCAAAATGCTGAACATTACTATCAAGATGCCGTCTTGAAGTCTAGTGCTTTGCTAAGACACTGCTCTGCTCAGGCTGCAGAGTTGATCGCGTTGACTGAAGCTAGTAAACTAGCAGAAGGAGAGTCTGTTACCATCTACACAGACTCCACAGACGCTTGTCATACGTTGGTTCTCTGTGGAAGCATAGGAAGCTTTTTGAAGTATGACTGCAAACCTATCTCACATTATGATTAGGTTGCTGCTTTGCTGGACGCTGTCCTGCTGCCTACAGCTAATGCTGTTTGTAACTGTCCCACTCACACCCTAAGTGACAACTTTGTTTCTGCCGACATGCAGCTGCAGACGCTGCTGCGAAGGTCACTGCCCAACAACCCCTCCCTCTCCTGATCCTCATCCTCGTTTCCTCTCCAACTCTCTCTATCCTCTCCTTCCTCATCTCCCTGTGCTTTAAACATTTTGTACCTCACAGGAACGCAGACTCTGGCTGACGAATGGTTCCACCTGTAGCCATGGAGTCTGGTTTAGACCTGATGACAAGCCGTGCCGCCCAAACACTTTTTCCCCACAATTCAGATTTCCAACAGGTGAAAACAGTCGACAGGACCATTACACCATCCGACCAGGGGACTGGGCGATCGTTAAGGAGTTCAGGAGGAAGCATTGGGACTCCACGGTGGCGAGGCCCCTTCCAGGTCCTTCTGACGACCCACACGGCTGTAAAGATCGCAGAGGGAGCGACTTGGATCCACTCCATCCAGGAAGCTCCTGGACAACAGACGACCCTCCATCTACATCTACATCCCACGAAGAAAACCACCACTAACGAAAAGAACTAAGAAGGACGACCCTCGCTGTGCTCACACACGCACTGAGGCGAGGCTGCGTTGACCGTTCAGCTAAAGGTGTGAGCCAAGCGCCGCCTGAAGCTGCGCCGATGAATCACACTATCAGACCAACATCTACACACACGCTCCTGAGAAAACACACACACGAGCAGCCTTGAGTTGCCAACGCTGGACGACGTGTAGACTCTTCACATCACGGGAGTGACAGTGACTCAGACGACATTGGGAGGAAACCTGGCGGTGATAACGAATCCCAAGTGTCTCTGTGATCAGCTGATCACAACCTGAAGAACTCCAACGAACTGGCAATACATCAACACACAGGTTGGAAACAATCTAACGCTACTGTTCAACAGGAAGAAGCAGATTGTTACAGACATCGATTGTAACCATGCTTTGTTAGACTTCATTTTATGTTACTTGGATTGTTGCCACACACTACTTTTGAAGAAGAAAGTTTCACAACACTGAGTTTAAATATCCTGAAGTTGACTTGGTGTTTAATTTGCTCACAATCACTTTATTCACTGCTACAATTAGTTCTATCCTTCATCTACAGATGAAAGACAACACAAGCGGAAAAACGCATCATCATTCTGGTTAAATCCCTGAATCTCCTATTTGCTCTAGACGCAAATGTACAATTAAAGATTAGAAAGCATGAAATCTATCTTAAGATTATATGAAACAGAACCCCACCGGAAACCTATGGCTATCATACATTAATTATCTTTATTACATTACAATTGAATGCCCGTAGACACGTTGTTAGCAGAGAAAAGAGGCGTTTGTGTTATGTTTGGAGACGCATGTTGTACTTCATCCTGAATAACACTGATTCTAATGGTATTGTGGCGAAGGCGCTCCACGGCCTTCAGAATATCAGCTAACTCTGGTATAGGTTCTTCCTCTTGGAATTGGCTAAACGAAATGTCTGGAAAATGGAAATCTGTTCTCATGTCCACAGCTGTTTCCTTTATCATTGAGATGGCTGTGATTCTCTTGTTTGGTTTTTGCGTTATCCCACTGGTTAGAGGTCTCATCATGCGTGCGACCTCAGCAACACTCTTGTATCAAATGACACAATGTTCAAAAACCCCAACTCTAACTCACTTAATGACTTTGACGATGGTATGG
This sequence comes from Betta splendens, assembly GCF_900634795.4. Lineage (NCBI taxonomy): Eukaryota > Metazoa > Chordata > Actinopteri > Anabantiformes > Osphronemidae > Betta > Betta splendens. The sequence continues at coordinate 1,245,653 of NC_040901.2, read as the reverse complement.
GCTCAATTTCTTCACATGCCGATAGAGAGGTTATTCTTGTATAACTACCCACCAAAAACAGCTCCCAACCTTTTGTCCCTTAGTTACTTCCATTTTATGTGAAGGTGTATTTTGAATCTTGATGAGTTAATACCCTTATTGTTTCATTTGCAAGGATCTTTTATTATTACAGAATGTGATGTTGACAATTTTTCTTCTTAGTGGTTGATTAACGTGTAATCAAAAGGGGGGAGTGTTATGGCAAAAATTGTCTCTTCCTTATTTCTATGTCTCTTCCTTATTTCTATGCAGTTATTATATGATTTATGACTTATGTTCTGCAATTAATATCTTATGTTTTGTCTTATTGTATGCATTTGACATTTGACCTACATTGTTCAATGGTTGTCTCTGCCAGAAAGACTCTCAACTCTAGCTCCCAAACCCAAGGTCAGGGAGTTGTGTCTCTGTCTGTTGAGACTCTGTGCTCCTTTCTCACAGATAGTTGGACGTCAGCAATGCAGGTGTGAGAATGTAAATATCTTCACACACACTGCGACAGGAAGGAGATGGTGCATGTAATTTGATTGGGTTAGAAAGACATTCCACCCTAGTCGGACAGAGAAGCTAAAAGGCAGAAGCAACTTGAGGATCGTGGGCTCTTTGCATCACACCTTCGTGGTGTGTGCACTGATCTCCCCAGCTGGTTTTTGGTTTGTTGATGTGCACGATCAACATCCATGCTTTTTATTTGCTTTCCCCATTATTTTTATTTTCTTTATTATTTCAATAAATCGCACAAAAGGACAACTCTCTCTCATCTGCTTCTTTATGGAAAATTTCCACCACATACACTACACCACACGGGATCAAAAACTCCACCATATCCACAGTTTACAATATCAAGAAAAAATTCATTTAAACAGTGTTGGCAAAAAAGTCAACTAACTTAAAACCTGTTATATAAAACTAAGTGAATAAAAACAAATGAAAAATTCCTGTGTATAAACTAGTTATAGAGCTAGAGACTTCATGCGTCTTTGACCTGATGTTTAACGCTTTAATGTCCGACACCACATGAAAACTGCAGCAGTGGCAAAAGTAGTTTCACTCCCAGCAACAGGTTGAATCCGTCCCTGAAACGTAGCGTCTAACACCCAGACAGGCGTGTGGTGGTTTCTTACCAGAGTCTCTTCTTCTAGTAGTTTGTAGTTTCTTCGGTTCTGAACTTATGTTTAGTTACTTCCGCTTTTGTCGCGATAAAAGGCTGAACTCCGCAAACAAAAACGAACAAACTAACTGAACCGCAGGTGTGGACGGATCGATCCTAATATCGATAATATCGATACCAACGCTAGTATTGATATCGATCGATACTGCGACAAAAACATCGATACTTTGGTTGAGTTTTTACTCCTCCCACTGCTGCCGTGTTTTCAAAGACTAACTATCTCGTCTGTCTGCGTCTCTGAGCGTCTGCACCTGTGCGTCAGAGCGAAGCAGACACGCCCCCACCTCTTGCTTTGAGATGTCACGTGACTCAGCGACTCGGGCCAGCGGGAAAAAAAACAGGCGGAGGACAAAGAAGAAGAAGAAGGATGGAAGCAAGAAAGAGTAGCAGCGTGTGCTCCTATTTTCAAGCTAAAAATGAAACAGTGGCAACCTGTACAATCTGCAAAAAAGGTGTTGAATACAGTGGCAACACCACCAATTTATATTTTACATTTATATTTACTATTGAATTTATTTATTTACTTTGTCTGGGCTTTATTAAATGAATACAATTTAAAACAAAACACCTGAAAGTCATGAAACTGTATTTATATTTGATAATGCATAAATTGTCAAAAATCAGTATTGGTATTGATATCAATGATACTGGTCCAGTATTTACTTGGTATCGGATCGACTCGAAAGTTTGCAGTATCGCCCACCCCTAATGAACCGGTCCGTGTACGTCTACAGTTTAATTTCCCACCAGATTAAAAACTGGGAAGACGAAAAAGCGACTTGTTTTCTCGTCTTCCCGTTTGTTTTGTCTTTTTTGTGTGTGTGTGTGTGTGTGTGTGTGTGTGTGTGTGTGTGTGTGTGTGTGTGTGTGTGTGTGTGAGGGGCTTCTTCTATATTACTGCTCTATTACACTACATTTTTTTTAAAGCTTAATTTTCACTTATAAAAAATGTGAAAACAATTGCACTTGTTTTGGTGGTTTTACAGCAGTAAGAAGAGAAGTTTGCCATGTGATCCACATGTGATCCACATAGTGTGTCACTGTAGTGCTGTGTTGTACAGTCTGATGTCTGTGGGGAGGAATGACCTGCGCTCAGCAGTGATGTCTGGATGGTGTTGAAAGCACTGGAGAAGTCAAAAACACGACTCTCTCAGTGCTCCCAGAGGACTCCAGGTGAGACAGGGCCCGATGCTGCAGGTAGATCAGGGGTGGCCATTCCTGGTTCTGGGCCACTGTCCTGCTGGGTTTCTCTCCCTGCTGATCACCTTCATCAGGTGTGTCACTCAGCTTTTTCACCTTCGAGGTGATCAGGGGTAACTGGGGCAGATAGAGTTGGTGAGTAGTGTGTTGCATATGAATTTACAAAAATCATTATGAGCCGCTATTTTAAGCATATTGACCTCAGTGAGATCAATCATATTGTGTTATAACATTAAAAGATTCCACCAGTTACATCACACTGGTTAGTACAGTATTTACCTTTTCCTTTTCTTACTTTCACTTAGGCTTCATAGACGGCTTCATATGTGTAGCAGGCTGCATGCAGTGTCTGAAATGGATGGAGGAGCCTGCGTACACTGAGGTTTTGTCTGCAGCCTTTGAGTTGTTTAAGTGATTATAAAAAACTGAACCATTTATTGTTTGATTTCTCCTGTTCATGCAATTTGTAAGTTAGCGTTTTATTATCATGCAGCACCATCATCTGTTTTTCTTTTAATAATTGTTTCTTGTATTCAGAAAAAATGAAAAGGCAGTTGTTTGGAACTGTTTACTCCATGGCTCACAATGCTGGACATCTAACACACTTAGAGGATGTTCTGGTAAACAGTGTGAAGTGAGGCTACAATTGCAGTTTCTTCTTCCAAATCGGTTTTTAGGTTAAAAACTGAATTCTTCCATTCTGTTTGTATTCGTGGGCTTTTCTTTGTCTCATTCGTCAGTTTGTGGCTCCAGTGTTGCTTTATTCTTTATGTATCCTCCCTTCTTCTTCCTGATCAGTAGTGGAACATTGTATTACTGTACATTACACAAACAAAGAGATCCCGATGTCTAATTGCAGCTTCACTTGATCAAATAGTTTTTTTGTTTGTTGTTTTTGTTTTCTTTTAGGTATTTTTAGATTGTTACCTCGTTATTGTTTCTGTATGATCTCAATCTGCTTCAACAAACATGGTTTATTATATATGATTATCATAACTATTGTTACAGTTATTGCTACCACAGCTATTTTAACAAACACTTCTTTCTTCATTGAGTCTGTCCTGTTATTTAAAGGTCTTTGAGGATGAGCAGCACAAATTCATACACACATGATAATAAAAAATTGAAAGGTATGCAAAACAAAAGGGACAGAAAAAAATCTAACAGATCTTTAAGCCTTTTAAAACATAATTTAGATCAGATTTAGTTAGAGACAACTCATTTGACTACATGCAGTGTTCAGCTAATCTGATATTTAGATAAATGGCTCCTTCTAGTGGAAGTTCCACACTCTGACACCACCACACGCTCAGAATCATCAGTGGTGTGAATGCACCACAAATACACCTGTACCCGTGGTACAAAGTATGCAAAGCACTTCTCCTAATACCAGGACCTCTGCTCCTTTTACACCCCAGTGGCTACAGGGATTTACTGGGAGCCTTAGTTATTAGACTCCATCATCACAAAGTCTGAAAAAGTCTAATAAAGCCAATGCCGTCGTCAAATGTCTTCGTTTAGTGGATGCAGGAAGACTTCCATGGACTAATCAGCCTTTCTACATGACTTTATTATATATATTTATTACAAATAAACAATGATAATGGAAACTCTAGAAAAGAGTTACATTTACAAGAACAGTGTAAACCAAGTTATTGTCAGATTGAAATCAATAAAACTAAAGAAAGAGGTGGATTTCAGTAAGTTCAAGACTTCACTCATCCTCATGTCTGAGCTGGTGATGGTTGTATTTTACTAAAATTATGTTGGTGTGTTTCCTGCTCAATTTTGATATTTTAAGCAGATACAGAAAGAAATGATTATGGATATGTTTTCCATACTGTAGACAGTCTATTTGAGGTAATACTCGCTGCCCTTTGTTTATTATGTTACATCGTGTAGCTCATTGTCTGATATCACAGAACCCATGTAATGATGATAATATGGATGAGTGACTAGAGGAGCGGAAGGGACTGATAAAGCTTTAATACTAGTAAGTGGTGCGATAAATTAACTTAACAGTTCTGAACAAATTTGTGTTGTTAAGATGAATAAACAGATTTAATTATAATCAGTAATTGATTCATAAAATAAATCCCCTGTCATTTATGTAGTGTCTTAGGGAATATGTCAGCCAAGATAAGAATAAGAATAAGAATAAGAAAACCTTTAATAGTCCCGCAGTGGGGAAATTACCTCTCACAACAGCAGTACAGATGAGCAAGAATACAGGTACAGAACAGTTTGTGTTGGCACAGTAAAAAGCAGTACAGTACAGTACAAAGCAGTACAGTACAGTTAGAGTGAGTATGAGGTCATTGCAAGATACGTCACATGCAGAAATATGCACACTGAACCATCTGAAGCATCTCTTAGTTATAAATTCAGATGCTGGTCAAACTCCTTTCTACACTGAGTTACTCACTGTTCTTTTCCTTTTCTCCCTCAATCTTACTGTACATGCCACCATCGTATTTCATGTTAATATAGGGCAGTGATCTGTAACGGCCGCTAGATGACGCCGTTACGCTGCTGTAATAGGGCTGTGAGCGCGGATTGTCCCTTTGCCGGACACCATACTGTCGGAGTTTCTAACGTTTTCTATGTTTTTTGTTAGCAGGCGAGCTGTTGTCTTGTAATAGATAAAGTTCTGCTATCCATCTGAGGCATGTATTTAGTGGCACATTTGTATAAGACACTGCACTATGTCGTGGTATAGAAATGTATATGTTTGCGCTAAGCAGATTAATGTGTTGTTGTCACATAGAGTCGCCAGACAGTAACTTCGCAGCAGTTGTGTAGGAATCTTTTGTTTAATATATGAATATTTGCTGCGTATATTAATATTTGGTATGGTTTTGTTTCATTTATATTTCATTTAAGTGTGAATGATGAAATGTGACTGTCACATAAGATGAAAAAGAATAGAGACATTTACAATAGGATGACCACAGGGTAATTTAGACATTTTTGGTAGGACTGACTACTATTAAACTACCTGTCTGTGTTACAGGTCGTGGTGGAGAGGCTGTAACACTAAGAGTCTTGCGCAGAGAATGAAGCCCCAGTGGCTTTAAACAATGGTCTGTACTCCCAGACAGATAAAAATGGGCTTGTTTATGTCATTATGTCATTAATAATATTATTTATAATTCTGAGTTTTGTTTTTGATTTAGTTTTGTTTCCCTCTGAACACTGAACACAACAAATAATAAAACCTACATCATCATGACCAAGAGTTCTGAGATCCTGCACCTTCAGCCACAGATACAGCCATTGACTTTGGAGACATTTTACCTCTATTCTAGGTGGGAACCTTCCAAAGGTCAAACCTCACCCTGTCTAATTGAGCTCATAACCTCTAAGCCATTAAGGATTTGAACTCTTTACTTTCTTTCTTTTACCTTAAGTGTCCTATTTTAAAGCCTAAATCACAAAATAATGCTAAACCTTTTTAAAGCCTTGTCGTCAAGTAAACTGTAAATACAACCTTAAACATATTACTCAGAAAGATAAGATGCTTTCAAGTCCTTTTTGTCCAAATAAACTGTAAATACAACACTGAACATGTCACAACCTGAACAGAGCAGTGGCTCAGAGGTTAAAAGGTTGTTCTTGTGAAGTTGAAAGTTCAAATTTTGCATGATTCTGGAAGCTTTTAGATGCTGCTCTCAAAGTGTAGGCTTAAAAGCACGCCAGAAGCATCCACCCTTCACATCCAAATGTGAAGGGTTCCTCAGTGGTGCACTGGGTAAGACGATGAGCGTAAGTCCCAAGACGTGCAGACCTCATGATTGAATCTTGGGCACTGCTGGTTCCTGGACCACACAACAGTCCTGAAGTTGACTCCAGGGGGGGCCGTGTCCTCCCTATGGGGTGCCAAATGTAAAAGGAGCACCTATAACTAGTTTTCTCACATTTAACTAAATGACACAACATGTTTTCTCACATTTAGTTAAATGTGCAAAAGTCTAAATGTAAATGTTAAATGTTAAATGTAAATGTTAAATGTAAATGTTAAATGTAAATGTTAAATGTTAAATGTAAATGTTAAATGTTAAATGTAAATGTTAAATGTAAATGTTAAATGCTAAATGTTAAATGTAAATGTTAAATGTTAAATGTTAAATGTAAATGTTAAATGCTAAATGTTAAATGTAAATGTTAAATGTAAATGTAAATGTAAATGTTAAATGTTAAATGTTAAATGTAAATGTTAAATGTAAATGTTAAATGTTGGCCGAGAGTAAAACTGAATATTCATGAATGGGCAAGTAGACTCCATCCCTACCCTCAAACAGCGCTGGTCTCAGATCAGAGACGCGAACTCAATCACCTCAAACAGTGCGCGCAAACCCCGCCCACATCTGATCTGGAAACTTTTGTTTTTAGCCTGGACGTAACTTCGACTAGCTAGTATAGTTAGCCAACTAATTCTCCACCGGCGCCACAGAAATATTCTTTTTAAACCTACTTGACTTCTCATTAATGGTGTTTACGACAGAACGGCAGTTTGAAGCGGAGCCTCAGCCCGCACAACTGCCGTTACAGCCCGTTCAATCTCCCCCAACGGGAGGGAGTCGGAGCTGGCGGCCATGATGGCTTCGACTTCAAGCTTCTCTCCAGTATTTTCGTGCACCGATCCAGAGTCAGATGTGGGCGGAGCTATGCGTACTGTTTGACGTGTTTGAGTTCGCGTCTCTGATTTGAGACCAGCGCTGTTTGATGGTAGGGATGGAGTCTTCCCATTCATGAATATTCAGTTTTACACTCGGCCAACATTTAACATTTAGATTTAACATTTAACATTTAGATTTAACATTTAACATTTAGATTTAACATTTAACATTTATATTTAACATTTAACATTTAGATTTAACATTTAACATTTACATTTAACATTTAACATTTAGATTTAACATTTAACATTTAGATTTAACATTTAACATTTACATTTATATTTAACATTTACATTTATATTTAACATTTACATTTAGACTTTTGCACATTTAACTAAATGTGAGAAAACATGTTGTGTCATTTAGTTAAATGTGAGAAAACTAGTTATAGGTTCTACTTTTACATTTGGCACCCCATACCTCCCTGCGTTTCCAGAGAGGTGGAAAGGTTATGAAACTGAAAAGAAAAATTGACTAAAACAGTTGTAAAGGTTGGAAAGTATCATAGCCAACATACTAACATACTGTAGCAAGACATTTGGAAGTAAAGGTTACATAGCGTGTTGTGCTTGTCAGTTAATGCTTGAGAATGGAGAAATTCTTATTATATTACAGCACACAATCTGGAATCAACTTTAGCTACTGGCTGGATGGAGATTTGATCAATGATCAGTGTGTTTGCAAGAAAAACAGTGAAAAAAGCATCTCCCTCACATAAACACTTCAAATAAAATTAAATGAAATGATTCACAGATAGATCAAGAAATGTGAGCAATAACAGCAATAACAGAGGAAGATGAAAGACAATGGGAAAATGGAAGGACAGTCTAATGAAATATAAAAAAGCACTTTGTGCTGCTAGAAAAACATATTATTCCTCCCTAATTGAGGAAAACAAAAACAACCCCAGGTTTCTTTTCAGCACTGTAGCCAGGCTGACAAAGAGTCATAGCTGTATTGAGTCTACTATCCCCTTAAATCTCAGCAGCAATGACTTTATGAACTACTTTACTAAAAAAATTATCAGCATTAGAAAAAACATTTTCAGCAGTGACTTCTTCCAAATGACAGAAAGCACTGTCTAGATCCATCAACTTTAAATTTATTAAATCCTCTGTCTTACCTAGACAGCTTCTCCCCCATAACTCATATGGAGTTAACCTCAATAATTAACTCTTCCAAGTCGTCCACTTGTCTTTTAGATCCAATCCCAACCAGATTACTCAAAGAAGTTCTACCTTTAATCAGCTCGTCCATATTAAATCAAATCAACCAATCTTTACAACTAGGCTATGTACCACAGGCTTTTAAGGTGGCTGTGGTCAAACCTCTATTGAAAAAACCAACCCTTGACCCTGGACAACTAGCCAACTAAAGGCCCATTTCAAATTTACCCTTTATTTCCAAGATTCTGGAAAAAATCGTGGCTAAACAATTATCTGACCACCTGAGTGGGAATAACCTGTACGAAGATTTTCAGTCAGGATTTAGAAAACATCATAGCACAGAAACAGCTCTGGTTAGAGTCACTAATGATCTTCTATTAGCTTCGGACAATGGTCTAGTTTCTGTCCTTGTCCTGTTAGATCTTAGTGCTGCATTTGATACAATTGATCATAACATTCTATTACAGACACTAGAACATAGAATCGGGATTAAAGGTTTAGCCTATACATGTCTCCTCTAGGTGAGATTATTAGAAAGCATTCTATTAATTTTCATTTTTACGAAGATGATACTCAGCTATATATGTCCTTGGAACCAAATGAAACAGATCAACTAGTTAAAATTCAGGGTTGTTTAAAAGACATCAAATCCTGGATGTCCCAAAACTTCCTTCAACTAAACTCAGATAAAACCGAGATTCCTATTGTTGGGCCTAAAAATCTGAGAGAGACACTATTGAGTCAGATAGCCACCCTGGATGGCATGCCATTAGCTTCAGATTCTACTGTGAGGAACCTTGGTGTCATCTTTGACCAGGATCTCTCTTTTACATCATACATTAAACAAATCTCCAGAACCACCTACTTCCACCTTAGAAATATAGTTAAAATCAGAAGCATCCTCTCTCAGAGCGATGCAGAGAAACTGATCCATGCATTTGTTACCTCTAGGCTGGACTACTGTAACTCCTTACTCATAGGATGTCCTAACAGCTCCTTAAAAAGCCTACAGTTTATTCAAAATGCTGCAGCCAGAGTTCTGACAGGAGAAGACAAGAGAGATCACATTTCTCCTACATTAGCTTCTCTGCACTGGCTACCTGTAAAATGTAGGATAGAATTTAAAATTCTCCTACTCACCTACAAAGTACTCAATGATAAAGCTCCTTCTTATCTTAAAGACCTCATAGTTCCTTATGCTCCCAGCAGAACACTTCGTTCTCAGAGCGCTGGGCTACTTGTGGTTCCTAGAGTGTTTAAATGTAGAACAGGGGGCATAGCTTTTAGCTACCAATCTCCTCTCCTCTGGAACCAGCTCCCTCTTCAGGTTCGAGAAGCTGACACACTCTCCACCTTTAAGATTAGGCTTAAAACCTTCCTCTTTGATAAAGCTTATAGTTAGAGATGGTTCAGGTCACTGGCAATTATTGTTAGTCACAGGAACCATCTCTTAGTTAAGCTGCAATAGACATAGACTGCTGGGGGACTTAACTTATACACTGAGCTCCTCTGTTTCCTTCTACCTCCTCTGTCCAATAACCTCCCATCATTGTCCCATGTTTAACTAACCTTGTCTCTTTCTCTCCAAGAGTTTGCTTCTCTCCTCTCTCTCTCTCTCTCTCTCTCTCTCTCTCTCTCTCTCTCTCTCTCTCTCTCTCTCTCTCTCTCTCTCTCTCTCTCTCTCCCTCTCTGTCCTCACCTACAGGTATCATTGGACTCAAAGTTTGGTGTCTGTGATGGGCAGCTGCGGATCCAACCATCCTGCCTGCATCCAGTCCCTGGTCCTACCATCCTGCCTGTGCTCTGTAGTTGCTTGTTGTTGCTTGTTGCTGTTGCTGTGCTTTTCTCTCTCTCTATCCTCTCACCCCAACCGGTCAAGATGGCCGCCCACATCCAGTCTGGTTCTGCTGGAGGTTTCTTCCTCGTTAGAGAGGGAGTTTTTCCTCTCCACTGTTGCTGTCAAATTAAATGCTTGCTGTATGTGGGATTTGTTGGGTTTAGTTGTGAGGTTTTAAACCTTACTTTGTAAAGTGCCTTGAAATAACTTTGTTGTGATTTGGCGCTATATAAATAAATAAAAATAAATAAATTGAAAAGAAAATCAAAATCCAGCTGGGAAGATCAGCAGAGGTTTAATGTAAAGATTACACAATCCTCAAGTTGCTTCTGCCTTGTGAGTTGTCACGACAATCTCTGTCATGGACAATAAAAATGTAGAGATAACACAAAGAAACACACACACACAGGCACAGAGCTAAAAAGCAACACAGGCCAAGAAAGATCTGAGCAGTAAAGCAGCTGAGTGTGATGAGGTCATAAAGACGGGAGTCAATAGCGCAGGGAGAGGGGAACTGTGAGGAGAAGCAGCATCCAAGGCGGATTAGAGATAAGAGAGTCCACACACTTGGATATCTGCTCTTAAAACGATACATGTCAATAAAAACCTGCTTTTTGTGCTTCTTTTTTCCATCATCCTTGAAATGTATGTATGTCTTAAGGCTACGAGAGCCAATTGCCTGTATTTGTGAATCACGGAGAAACGTTACATAAGATATATATATATTCCTGTTGTTGTACAGTGACGCTAACATTAGATTCTTTTACTAAACGAGATGAAAATATATATCAAAACATAACAGGTATGTTTGGGTTTTTGTACAGCTACATATGAGTAGTTCAGGTTGGATATATTTCATAAAACACCTACAGGCTTAAACTTGTTTACATTTGATTTAATGGTTTCTATGTGTCTTTGGTCACAGTGTGTGAGACTTGTCTTATTAAACTATAGGGGTTTCCTCTGTCTGTAGCAATGTTTCTACATAACTTTCATGTTTCTCCGCCCTTGTACATTAGGACAAGTAAAAAGCTGAAAGAATGTAACATCTGTTTGATCACAAGAATTATAGTACAAGATGAAACGTTTTTAAATAGTGTAGTATAGAAAAACATATTAGTAACTATATAACTATCAAATCATGAAAAGCTTAAATGAAAGATGATTAAAACATTAACAACCGATAATATTTTCTTGACTTTTTTGCATAAAATCCCCTTTTAGCATGGCCTTGTCCAGTTTAAATACAAAAGAAAGATAAGATAGTTTAGATCAAGATAGTTTTAGCATTTAAGATCAAATAAAATTAAGACTACGATAAGATGAGTCTGATGTTGATTTGCTGTCGTTTGGTCCCATCACGTTGAGACCGGTCACTAACAATATTTGTCCTAATCCAAGCTGCTGTTAAAAGCACATTTTTCACCATGTACAATGCGATATTATGATTTTTTTCATTTGTGTAACAGAGATGAAACACTATTTGTTTACAGAATAACAAAGCTGTTTTAATGTCAGTGTTTTTGAGGCATATGTTTCACTTTCCTCAGTGTAAAGAAATAAAACAAACCATGTATTTACTGTACATCCTTTTTCAGTCAAAGTCGCACTTCCCATCTGAGAACGTTGTCCTCTTTACACTGACTCGCTTGTTCTCTCTTTTTTTAGTAAATAAATGAATCACTAGCGGGACATCAGCTAAAAAAAGAGAGCATGGACACAGAAGGACAAAAAAAGAGCAACTGACACAAAAAGAGCAGATTTGCATAAGGAGCCTTTCGCGGTGTGACAGGAGGCGAGGAGGACACTTACTGTATGGAGCTCCGAGGCCGGAGCTTCTAGTCCACGGGGACAAGTCCCTTCTGGCTCTAACCCCTAAAAACCAGGCCTTGCTGACTGAAGGAGAACAATTAGAAAGATCATCCATCCATCCATCCATCCATCCATCCATCCATCCATCCATTTTCATCCGCTTATCCGAGGCCGGGTCGCTGGGGCAGCAGTCTAAGCAGAGAGTTCCAGACTTCCCTCTTCCCGGACACTTCCTCCAGCTCTTCCGGTGGGACCCCAAGACGTTCCCAGGCCAGCCGAGAGACGTAGTCTCTCCAGCGAGTCCTGGGTTTTCCTTGGGGCCTCCTACCGGTGGGACATGCCCGGAACACCTCCCCAGGGAGGCGTCCAGGAGGCATCCGAACCAGATGCCCGAGCCACCTCAACTGGCTCCTCTCGATGTGGAGGAGCAGCGACTCCACTCCGAGCTCCTCCCGGGTGACAGAGCTCCTCACCCTATCTCTAAGGGAGCGCCCAGCCACCCTGCGGAGGAAGCTCATTTCAGCCGCTTGTATCCGTGACCTTGCCCTTTCGGTCATGACCCAAAGCTCATGACCATAGGTGAGGGTAGGGACGTAGATTGACCGGTAAATTGAGAGCTTTGCCTTTTGGCTCAGCTCCCTCCTTCCCTCACTCGTGAACGGGACCCCAAGATACTTAAATTCCTCCACTTGGGGCAGGAACTCTTCTCCAACCTGGAGAGAGCAAACCACCTTTTTCCGGTCGAGAACCATGGCCTCAGATTTAGAGGAACTGATTCTCATCCCAGCCGCTTCACACTCGGCTGCAAACCGCACCAGCGCACGCTGGAGGTCCTGGTCTGATGAAACCAACAGGACAACATCATCTGCAAAAAGCAGAGATGCTATCCTGTGGTCCCCAAACCAGACCCCCTCCGGCCCCTGGCTGCGCCTAGAAATTCTGTCCATAAAAATAATGAACAGAACCGGTGACAAAGGGCAGCCCTGCCGAAGTCCAACATGCACCGGGAACAGGTCTGACTTATTGCTGGCAATGCGAACCAAGCTCCTGCACCGACTGTACAGACACCGAACTGCCCTTAGCAAAGAGCCCTGGACTCAATACTCCCGCAGCACCCCCCAAAGGATGTCACGAGGGACGCGGTCGAATGCCTTCTCCAGATCCACAAAGCACATGTAGACTGGTTGGGCAAACTCTCACAAACCCTCAAGCACCCTGCTGAGGGTATAAAGCTGGTCCAGTGTTCCACGACCAGGCCGAAAACCACATTGTTCCTCCTGTATCCGAGGTTCAACTATCGGCCGAATTCTCCTCTCCAGTACCCTGGCATAGACTTTCCCGGGGAGGCTGAGAAGTGTGATCCCCCTATAGTTGGAACACACTCTCCTGTCCCCCTTTTTGTAAAGAGGGACAACCACCCCGGTTGTCCAGTCCAGAGGAACTGTCCCCCTCCTCCACGCGATGTTGCAGAGGCGTGTCACCCAAGACAGCCCCACAACATCCAGAGACTTGAGGTACTCAGGACGGATCTGCTTCCTCAGCAGAAGGCATGTCGGCGGGGTTGAGGAGATCCTCAAAGTACTCCTTCCACCGTCCAATAACATCCCCAGTTGATAACAGTTCCCCACCTCCACTGAAAACAGAGTTGGTAAAGGACTGCTTCCCCCTCCTGAGGCGCCGAACAGTTTGCCAGAATCTCTTTGAGGCCGAGCGATAGTCCTCCTCCACGGCCTCCCCGAACTCCTCCCAAGCCCGGGTTTTTGCCTCCGCAACGGCACGGGCTGCAGCACGCTTGGCCTGCCAGTACCCATCAGCTGCCTCAGGAGTCCTACAGGTCAACCATACCTGGTAGGACTCCTTCTTCAGCTTGATGGCGTCCCTTACCTCCGGCGTCCACCACCGGGTTCGGGGATTACCACCACGACAGGCACCGGAGACCCTGCGTCCACGGCTCCGTACGGCCGCGTTGACGATGGAGACGGAGAACATGGTCCACTCGGACTCTATGTCTCCCACCTCTCTCGGAATCTGGTCGGAGCTCTCCCGGAGGTGTGAGTTAAAGGTCCGTCTAACAGAGGGTTCAGCCAGGCGTTCCCAACAGACCCTCACAATACGTTTGGGCCTGCCAAGTCGTTCCAGCCTCCTTCCCTGCCAGCGGATCCTACTCACCACCAGGTGGTGATCAGTTGACAGCTCAGCCCCTCTCTTCACCCGAGTGTCCAAAACATATGGCCGAAGGTCAGGTGAAACGACTACAAAGTCTATCATCGACCTCCGGCCTAGGGTGTCCTGGTGCCATGTGCACCGATGGACACCCTTATGTTCGAACATGGTGTTTGTTATGGCTAAACTGTGCCTAGCACAGAAGTCCAATAACATAACACCATTCGGGTTCAGATCAGGGAGGCCGTTCCTCCCAATCACGCCTCTCCAGGTATCACTGTCGTTACCTACGTGGGCATTGAAATCTCCCAGAAGAACGATGGGGTCCCCAGTTGGAGCGCTTTCCAACACTCCCTCCAGGGACCCCAAGAAGGCCAGGTACTCCACACTGCCATTTGGCCCGTAAGCACAAATGACGGTGAGTGACCTATCCCCCACCCGAAGGCGCAGGGAAGCGACCCTCTCGTCCACCGGGGAAAACTCCAACACATGGCGACTAAGCTGGGGAGCTATGAGCAAGCCCACACCAGCCCACCGCCTCTCACTGCAGGCAACTCCAGAGTAGAAAAGGGTCCAGCCCCTCTCAAGGAGTTGGGTTCCAGAGCCCAGGCTGTGTGTGGAGGTTAGCCCGAATATTTCTAGCCGGTACCGCTCGACCTCCTGCACAAGCTCCCGTGTGGCCCGGCCACCAGGCGCTCGCATACGAGCCCCAACCCCGGGCCTGGCTCCAGGGTGGGGCCCCGGCTGCGCCATACCGGGCGACGTCTCTGGCCTTAATGGTTTGCCTTTCAGATCTTCATGAAAACATTTTATTTTTGTATACTTTTTTAAGTTTATGATATCCAAAAAAGCTAACTCTAATGTGTGTATATACATATTATATGTGTGTAATATAGTATGTATGTTTAACAAAAAAGGAAAATTGTTATTGCAATGTAGAAGGAGGAGGTAAATGATGCCTTCTTCTGCTTCGTCCTTTGATTGTCCACCTCCCTCCCCCATCGCCCCCTGCTGGATGGGGCAGGAGCCATGGGGAGTGGGCAGACCAGGGGGAACAGGTCCAACAGACATGTCACTATGTGATCGTTATGGGAAAACGGAGCAGTCTTTATTCGAAGCGTTTCGAGCCTGTCTTCCACTAACTGACTGCGGTAGTGTAGTTTCTACTTTTCTGGTTAGTTTTGTCAAGTAGTCAGCATTTTGTGGATTTCAGAAAAAAAGAAGCATATGAATAAAATACATATTCTTACATTTGTCTGTGCAAATAGAACTAAGAGGGATGGAATTAAACCTTTCTATTTGTATGGATCTCTACTTTAGTGGCATCCCTCTGTATTCAAACATTGTACTAATAACATGCTGTCAGGTATGGATGGACAGTCAGTTGTAGCCATTTACTAATGTTGTATTTATTGTACTACAAGTAAAAAACATTTATATATAAATATAGATATATCTATTTGTGGTCTGCAATTCTTGCCCTTAGTTTTTAATTGTAATGCAGGATCCAATGCACTGTCAATGTTTGTTCAGTTTTTCTGACTTCAGTGTGAAGTTCATTTCTATGGTTTTGTTTTTCTTTAGTTCAGCTACTGAATGTAACTTCGAAAACTCTTCTTTTTAGGTAGATGTTTTTATATACATACAATAATCTGTAAATTATAAACATGTAGATGATATAGCAAAATGTTTCTGGCAATATGCTGGACTTCTTCTTCTTCTGATGACCCAAACAGACTGTAATGCCTTGGCCAGACGAGAAGAAAAGAGAGGAAGGAAATGAGAAAAAAAATGGAGGCGGACGAGGGAAGCATTTAAAAATAACACCAGTTCTCTGCAGCCTTAGGGATCTGGAGGGAGAGACTTCAATGTAAATGCTACGGGATCAGTCCCGATCTTTGTCAGCCAGGGGTTTTAAAAATGTATAAACGCAAGGAGACGTGGCACAGAAAAAGATGGGGAAAGTAAATATATTTCAAATGGCGGAAATAACAGACACTTCCATTTGTCTCTGAGAACAGACGCTGGGTCTCCACTGTAGAGCTTCCTACTGCAGGTCAAAACCACAGAGAGTCTGATCTACCTTCTTTACCTCTTGTGACGTGTGTGCGAATTCAGAATATTATAAATCCTGTCCCATGATCATTGTTTAATGTGAAAAACAAAATGTGACATTGTTATTGTCTGTGTTCAATGTATAATGTTACAATGTGTTCCACCCACTGGCATTTTATTAGGTTCACCTGCTATTCATTATGTGGTGGCACATGACACACTCCAGTGTGAGTTCACAATAATAACCAGTAAGAATGAGATGATGGATGTGTAAAACAGTCCCATTAATAGCAGGGTTGTCATGTTGAACGGACTTAGACTGTGTAGACGTACCTAATAAAGTGGCCGGTGAGTGTTTATCATTTCAGATCGTACATATATGCAAGAGTCATGCGAGAGGATACGAACCTTCAAAACTTTGTAGTCACGTAGAAATTAGTTTTTGACAGAAAATCTGATTTTCGAAGAATCATTATATTAAAGAGATCCAGTGTAAAGCTTGTTAATACTGTCTTCTAATGAAAGCCAGTGTTCAGATAGCAGTCAATGAAAGAAGTGCCAACGTTTACTGTGTTGATGCTTCCGTTGGCTCAGCTCAGATGTGTGTAGGAATACAGACAGCTGTCTTTTTAACCAATGAAATCCCTTCATTTGTTGTGGTTGATTTATTGAAATGATCCTAGTTGACTGTATGTTGGAGCCCTTCATATGAGGCAGTGGGTCATGACCAGATGTTTACTCCTCATCATCGTCTTTATTCTTTCTTGTCCAGTTTATCTTTGCAAACAAACTTGGACTCTTGTGTTATTCTTTTGACGGCTGTGGCTCAGTGTGAGGCCTTTCAGTCGTACATCCCAGGTATGCGAATGCAATTATTTCTCTCTCAGCTGAGCGTGTGCGGCCGGCGGCTTTGTTTTCAGTGTCGTGGACGGACCCCTGGAGGAACGTCTTAAAGAATCACAGACTAGGACTGAACCACTGCGGGTGCATCCTGCAGACGGACTTTTTTTTTTTTTTTTTTAAACGCTCTCCACCCCATCGCTCGGCAGAAGAACTCCCTGCGGTGGGATGAACTAACGGAGTATACTTGCTGCAGAGACAGTTTTTGTGTGGGCTCGACCTAAAAGCTGCATATGAACGCTTCCCATGTGACCTCTGATTATGCATTATCAGCTTAAAGGTCACGCCACAGCGGTACGTTTTCTTTAATGGTTATATATATCATTGCAGTTATTGTATTTCTTTAAGTAAAGTTCTGGTAAACAGTGTGAAGTGAGGCTACCAATGCAGTTCTTCTTCCAAATTGGTTTTAAAGTCAACGCAAATTAATTTACTTGTTGGTTATGATGACGTGTTTATTTCCTGTGAGATCTGTCTCAGTGAGCACAAATGTAAAGACTATGCATCAAGCATAAATGTTGAAAAACATTTAAATATTTATAATTGATATATACATATATATGTGTATAAGCTGCACTATCAGCCTTCAAACAAGACATGAACATGTGGGAAGCTACAGGCTGTAACAGCTGGATGTGGAGCATTGTTGTGATGATGGAAGAGCCAGTCTTTCCTGCTTTCAGTTGTTTTCAGCTCATCTGAGCTTCCCAAAACTTGGTCCATTCGGATGTTCTGACACTTGCAATTAAGTATACTGTTACCTTTAAAACCCATGTTATTCCCCAAACCTCAGCAGCCTCCCTGTCCTATGCAGATCCCGAAGCAAAAACGTCTGAATGCTGATTATTGAGTAAAAACTGAAAGAAAAACTGAATTCTTCCATTCTGTTTGTATTTGTGGGCTTTTTTTTGTCTCATTCGTCAGTTTGTGGCCTCAGTGGTGCTTTATTCTTTATGTATCCTCCCTTCTTCTTCCTGATCAGTAGTGGAACATTGTATTACTGTACATTACACAAACAAAGAGATCCTGATGTCTAATTGCAGCTTCACTTAATCAAATTGTTTTTTTGTTTGTTGTTTTTGTTTTGTTCTAGGTATTATTAGATTTTTTACCTGGTTATTGTTTCTGTATGCTCTCAATCTGCTTCAACAAATATGGTTTATTATATATGATTATCATAACTATTGTTACAGTTATTGCTACCACAGCTATTATTAATAAACACTTCTTTCCTCAGTAACTCTGTCCTGTTGTTATTTTAAAAGTCTTTGAGCATGAGCAGCACAAATTCATACACACATGATAATAAAAAATTAAAAGGTATCCAAAACTAAACAGACAGAAAAAAATCTAACAAATCTTTAAGCTTTTTAAGACATAATTTAGATCAGATTTAGTTAGAGACAACTCATTTGACTACATGCAGTGTTCGGCTAATCTGATATTTAGATAAATGGCTCCTTCTAGTGGCAGTTCCACACTCTGACACCACCACACGCTCAGAATCATCAGTGGTGTGAATGCAATATAAATACACCTGTACCTGTGGTACAAATTATGCAAAGCACTTCTCTTAATACCAGGACCTCTGCTCCTTTTACACCCCAGTGGCTACAGGGATTCACTGGGAGCCTTAGTTATCAGACTCCATCGTCCCAAAGTCGAATAAAGCCAATGCCATCATCAAATGTCTTCGTTTAGTGAATGCCATAGACAGTCTATTTGAGGTAATACTTATTGCCTTTTGTTTATTATGTAACAATGTGCAGCTCACTGTCTGATACCAAAGAACCCATGTAATGATGATAATATGGATCAGTGACTAGAGGAGCGGTAGGGAATGATAAAGCTTAAATACTAGTCAGTGGTGCGATAAATTAACTTCTCTAAAACAGTTCTGAACAAATTTGTATTGTTAAGGTAAATAAACAGATTTAATTATAATGAGTAACTGATTCATAAAATAAATTCCCTTTCATTTATGTAGTCTCTTCAGAGGAAATATGTCAGCCAAGATATGCCACTTCCAGAAATATGCACACAACCATCTGAACCATCTCATAGTTATAAATTCAGATGCTGGTCAAACTCCTTGATACACTAAGTTACTCACTGTTCTTTTCTTTTTCTCCCTCTGTCTTACATGCCACCATCATATTTCATGTTAAAGGGCTCATATCATGCAAAATCCACTTTTTAGACATTTTGGAGCGTTCCTATGACTCTATGGGTCACATATACACACACTGAGCACGGTAGAAATGCATTTCCTGCTTTTTTCACATTTTGAAAACGTAAATTTTCTCACCCAATGAAAACAGACCACGACCTACTCTGAGGCCGTGTCCCAGTTGTCGTCACACTGGTTGAAAGTTCTCCCTGCAAATCCTGAACCACCACCCCCACAATGATCCCGAACCAAAACTGGACGCCATTTCCCCCTCTCACTCACCGTGAACAGACCAGCACGGCAGCGCCCAAGTCCTCCCATAGAAATAGTTCGGTTCTTGGGTGTTCTAACCAACACCAAAGTCTATTCACTTTACCAAGGGATCAACAAGTGAGGATTTGTGGGTCACTTTTATTTTTAACGGACCGGTGCCAGAAACACTGCCTCAGCATTTATACGTATGTGCATTTCAAACGAGGGTGCGTACAATGCTGGATTTGTTTCACGGCTCCTGTTGGAAAAAAAGGACCTATTCCTAAAGTCCGTCATCCACTCACTGCAGTAAGTACATGCTTGATATTTATAATGTTTTAAAATGTTAGTTTGTCTGTTTAAATGTAGTAACCTATGTGTGAGGCAAGTTACTAGCTAGCTATGCTAACGGCTACAGCAAGTCGAGCCTTTGTCCCCTTCAAATGTGCTCATGTGGGCTCCTGCAGCCACACACCTGTGTGGAGAAAAGCTAATGATTATCGTAACGGCATCGAGCGGCTACAGGCAGGGAGCGGTGGGTCTAGCGTCTGTCCTTTTTCTGTAATCTCATACACCTGCGGGGAACAACTGATCGTTATCGCCCTTTCAGCAGCGACAGGCAGGAAGCAGTGGATCTAGCTAGCTGTAGTAAGTTTGTGCTTGATACTTGTGATATCTAAATATGTTAGTTGGGTCTGTTTAAAATGCAGTTACCCACATGTGAGAGAAGCTAATCGCTAGCGTCGCTAACGGCTACAGTGAGTCAACTGAGCCTTTGTCCCTTTCAAATGTGCTACTCTGAGTTGGTGCAATCACACACCTGTGTGGGGAACAGCTAATAGCGATGGGCCTTCGATCGGCCACAGGCAGGAAATGGTGGATCGAGCTTTTGTCCTGTTGACGTGCTGCCGCTCCTGTTTGTGTTGCGTTAGCCGTTAGCATGCCTTTAGGCCTTTGCACTTTAGAGCTACAGCTGGTCGATCGCTACAAAAAGAACCTGCAGATGAACGCGGTTATGTTTATTACCCCGTCCTGTCCAGCCTAAATCAAATTGTGATTTGGGGTTATGTCATTGTTCTATCAAATTCTAACATGATTAGTTGGAATGATTACTGTGTTGTGTTTCAAGCTTAGTTGCTAATTAGTCACATCTCAATACAATACCTGCTGCTTATCTGGTCAGTTACCTATAGCTTGTACCATAGCCATTATATTTGTAGGACCAATACAATTTACAGTAAATGTAACAGTCTTTTCTATACTGTAGGAGGGCTCATCCCAGTTACCCACATGCAAGGAGGCTGTCAAACAGAGAAATCACTGCAGACTGTTGGTACACGGACATCTGCTGCCCAGCTCAGGAGTAAAGGTATGTAAGTTTGTATGTACCAACAGTAAGTAATAGAAGATTTTAATTGGTATATACTGTTTAGATTTTATATTTGAATTGTAACAACTGTTTATCTGTTGTTTTAGCACAGACAGGCCTGTCCTCTTGTTTGGTTTAATTTTTTGTCTGGTATTGTGTGTTCTTACATTAGAGAAGGTTTTGACCTACATAATAATTAACATTTCACTAATCTACAATTCTGATTGCACTACCTTTTGTTTTGATGAGGTGATGGTGAGGACAGCCACAGCTTCCATCTGGTAGAGGACTGCTTCCGCTCAGTCTTCCAAATAGTGATGAGAACAAGGATCACCACATCTCCCTGTTTACCCTACTTTCATGCATTTCGTCTGCAAGGCCCTGCAAAAGCTTCTCCTTCGTCCTCAAACCCCCAGACTTCTTAATTAACTCAGTAACCTATACATTGCACATTGGAGTGTGAAGGTAACAGTTTGTTCTAGCTTTGGAGTAGTGGTGTATTTTTTTGGTTTACAATAAAGTTGGCTTTAACTATTATGTATTTCACTGAACTCTGTTTCTGAAGGGAAAACCCTTTTATTTAGGAAATCATAGTATTGAAATTATATGTTTTTCTCTTTCTAATATGGTAAGCTATAAAGTTGAAGCGGCCATAAATAAAACGCATATAAATTATATATAAATAAAGTTAAAAAAATTCTTAATGAGTGTTGCACTCACAAAAAACACATTTTTACTCAAATGGTAAAGGAGTTATTCTACAGGTGGTCTACATCAATCATACTATGAGTGTTTTAGTGTTTTATCCATCAGGAAACTGCCTTCATCTACAACCCAAGCATGAAGAGATGGCAACTCAGATTCTTCACCCCAGGAATCCTCAGCACCAGCCCACTAGCCTCTGTAGACTAGATACCTGTAACAACTTTAGATACAGAGACATATTACTGTCAAATTTATCATGAATGACAAAAAACATAATTAAAAGCAGTAAAAATACATTAGGTCAATATATAATTTGAACCAATGCTTTTTGTTCCCAGGAAGGTCATGCAGTGATTGCTCTAAATATTAATGCACATTTTTAAATAAAATTGTCAGAGCAGCAGCACAAGTAAGACAAAAACAGTGAAATGTGTAAATGTAAAATGTATTTATATTATTTCAGCTATGCTCTCAAACTTATTTATTTGTATAATGTAAGCTAAAGTAGTGTTTTCTATTAACGAGAGTTTTCCAGGTAAGTCATGTTGTGAATATTGAAGCTGCACACGCCATTTAGCATACGCATTAGCAACCGCTAGTCGCTTTGCAAATTACATAAATCAATTAAATTGAAGTAAATGCGACATTACCAATGAGACACATCTTGCATCAGCCGAAATGTGTTGACTTCAACAGCCTCCTCTTCAGCTTCAGGGTCAGATTCGGGATCGTAGACGTATGGTTCTACAACGCTACGAATCAGCTTGTTAATGTTGTGTAGTCCTGTAGTGGGTCTTCTTCTTCTGTGGAGGATTGCGGTGGATTGCGTTCTCAATGTCGCACTACTGCCACCTATTGTATCGTAACCGTGCGGTGGCTCGTATCCATGGAGCCAATTTAAAAAAAAAACAACAAAAAAGGTATGCGCTTCCGCACAGAGGTGTGGTGAGCAGCTTCGCTTGCGACACGCCCAGAAAACACAGCGTTTGCTGATGGAGAGTGAAAACCACACATTGACAGGGGCAGTGTGGACGATCTAAAGGGTTTTATGGGATGAAAATTTACAGAGACCTTACTGAGACATTAAAGTCTAATATTTTTTAGAATGAAAAGCATGATATGACTCCTTTAATATAAAGCAGGGATCTGTAACGGCCGCTAGATGGCGCCATTACTCTGCTGTAATAGGGCAGGGAGCGCGGATTGTCCCTTGCTGGACACCGTACTGTCGTGAATTCTAACGTTTTCTATGTTTTTTGTTAGCAGGCGAGCTGTTGTCTTGTAATAGATAAAGTTCTGCTATCCCTCTGGGGCATGTATTTAGTGGTACATTTGTATAAGACACTGCACTATGCTGTGGTATAGAAATGTATATGTTTGCGCTAAGCAAATTAATGTGTTGTTGTCACATAGAGTCGCAATATTTTATTCAAGTGAGCGGATTAAATTTGTACGATAAGATGAGTTTCACTATATGACCGATAGGTGGCGGTACTGCACCTTTAAGGATACTGTCCGCTGTCTCATCTGCGGTTCGTCGTCGTCAAACTGACGTTTGCTTCCCTCCTGCTTGTTTTAGCTGCTGTCAGCTGTTCTCAACCAGTGCTGTAGAGGAGGGAAAGACAGGTTAACTAGCGGGTCAAGGTGCTGCTGTTGATTTGGGTGCAAACAGTGGCAGACGTGACATCACACTCAGCATTGAGTGACTGCAACTTAAAACTGACTGTCATGACTCATTAGTAGAGTAACAGACATCAGATCAAAAAGAATAGAGACAAGGTTTATTATTTAAGGCCTGAATCCCCAAATAATGCTAGATGTTTTTAAGGTCTTGTTGTGAAGTAAACGGTAAATACAACCTTAACCATATTATTCCGAGAGATAAGATGCTGCTGCTGTAAAGACAGGTTGTTGGTTCAAGTCCTCCATACCTGTAGATGCTTTCAAGTCCTTTTTGTGTAAATAAACTATAAATACAACACTGAACATGCCACAACTTGAACGGAGCAGTGGCTCAGAGGTTAAGAGGTTGTTCTTGTGAAGTTAGGTTGAGGGTTCAAATTTTGCATGATTCTAGAAACTTTTGGATGCGGCTCTCAAAGTGTAGGCTTAAAAGTGCGCCAGAAGCATCTCCAAGTGTGAAGGGATCCTCAGTGGTGTACTGGGTAAGACGATGAGCATAAGTCGCAAGGCGTGCACACCTCATGATCGAATCCTGGGCACTGCTGGTTCCTGGACCACACAACAGTCCTGAAGGGGCTCCAGGGGGGGCCGTGTCCCCCCTGCGTTTCCAGAGAGGTGGAAAGAAGGCCTTATGAAACTGAGAAGTAAAACTAACTAGAATTTTGAACAAAAGCAAAAAATTTAATTGACTAAAACAGACAGTTAAAGGTTACATACATGTTTATTATAGCACACAATCTGGAGATTTGATCAATGATCAGTGTTTGTCAGAAGAACAGTGAATAAAACTTCAAATGAAATGATTCATGGAAAGATCAAGAAATGGGACAAGAGGTGTAATGCAAAGATCACACAATCCCCAAGTAGCTCCATAGTTTGTTTTAATACATCTAGCTGACATGACAACAGGACAGACATGAACAGACTGAACTATGTTCCAAAGTGACAACGTTTCTCTGACAGAATCAAACTCACTACGACACATCACACAGAGACACTGAGGAATCAGGAGACCAGAACCCAAACCCGAGATAAAGAAGTTCAGTGAATGTGGTGTTGATGGTGTGAAGGTGGATCAGTTTGTCAGAGGAGACTCTGTAGAAGGACAGAGAACCAGCAGGACAGTCCACATACACTGATACTCTGTCAGACACAGAGGAGTAGATGAGTGTTACTATGTTATTGTGTCTGACAGAGTAACCATTATCAGAGCAGATCAGACTCCAGGACTGATCGTTGAATCCAAACCAACAGTCATCACTGCGTCCTTTCCTTCTGATTCCTCTGTAACTCACTGATATTTCAACTCTTCCTCTCCACTCAACCTCCCAGTAACAGCGACCAGTCAGACCATTACTACACAGCAGCTGAGGAAAGACGTCAAATCTGTCTGGATGATCAGGATATGACTCATCCTTCTTCACACATGTCACCTTCCTGTTGTTGTCAGACAGTTGTAGTTTCCTGTTCACTGTGTTTGTGTCGATGGTGAGTTGACAGAAATCTGATGGAGAGAACAAGACACAATCCAGCTGCAGTTATTCATCCATCATCAGTTTGATGACGACTCATGACAGTTTGAAGATGGTTGAATGTTGCTGATCTCAGTAAAAATACACTTACACTTGCTCAGACCTAGTCTCAACCATCGGACTCCACCAGGCTCCACTCTGAAAGGAGGAGGGGGTCAGAGACATGCAGACATGGACATTACATGGCTCTCACACACATATTGTTGTAGCATTGTGTTCAGATGGAGGCTTGAATGTAGTGATGGACATTCAGCAACAACTAAGGAGATGGATCCTTATCTTGGAATCTACGAAGCAGGAGGTGACGTGGAGAAAAGCTTTGACTTTTCTATTTCACTTCATCATTTTTGGTGTCAGACACCTGCTTTCAGTCTCACTCTGTCATCACTAAACTAATGTGACACCACAGGAAGCAAAGTCTGAATGTGTTTATTATCACACACTCCAAGGTTGGG
Source organism: Betta splendens (assembly GCF_900634795.4). Lineage (NCBI taxonomy): Eukaryota > Metazoa > Chordata > Actinopteri > Anabantiformes > Osphronemidae > Betta > Betta splendens. The sequence continues at coordinate 1,220,465 of NC_040901.2, read as the reverse complement.
TTCTAAGTTCATAATGCTCCACATCCCTACTTGCTCCTCCATCAGACACTGTGTGTAGTTGTGTCCATACCTGAGAGTGTCCAGTCTCCAGTGTGGATCCTTGACTCCAGCAGACAGCAGCTCCACTCCTGAGTCTCCTGGATGATTGTAGCTCAGGTCCAGCTCTCTCAGATGGGAGGGGTTGGAGCTCAGAGCTGAGGCCAGAGAGACACAAGCTTCCTCTGAGAGCAGACAGCCTGACAGCCTGCTGGCACAAAACAACAAAGACTTGGTCACAGTTACACACCATCATTAAGTCACACACTACAACCACTCCTGATGGAGACACATATTGACAAACCTACAATAAAATCAATCAAATGAGTAATATTTCTGGTTTAAACCATACAATATGAAGTACAAAAGATTGTCAAATGAAAGAACACACTGAAAAATCTTGACCTGAGAGTCTCCAGTCGACAGTGAGGACTCTTCAGTCCAGCGCACAGAACATTCAGTCCTGAATTCTGCAGGTTGTTGTTATTCAGGTCCAGTTCTCTCAGACTAGAGGACTGAGAGCTGAGAGCTGAGGACAGAGCTTCACAGCTTCTCTCTGACAGGTCACACACACTCAGGCTGAGACAGAGGTGGACAAAATTATAAACAATGCAATGTTATATTTCAAATCTTAACTTTAAATTAAAGTATATACACATACATAAAATATACACAATATTTAAAAAAAACTGCTAGAACAAGCAACTGATGGAAGATATAAGTTAGTTTAAACTGTTTAATCTCTTATTTTAAAGGTTTGACATCTGAAAACACTCGCATTTAAAACAATAAGAATAAAACCTGAGAGTCTCCAGTCGACAGTGAGGACTCTTCAGTCCAGCGCACAGAACATTCACTCCTGAATTCTGCAGGTTGTTGTTACTCAGGTCCAGTTCTCTCAGACTAGAGGACTGAGAGCTGAGAACTGAGGACAGAGCTTCACAGCTTCTCTCTGACAGGTCACAGCTACTCAGTCTGAGACACAGGTGGACAAAATTATAAACAATGCAATGTTATTTTTCATATCTTAACTTTAACTTAAAATACACACATTATATAAACATATATACAAATACAGAAAATATACACATTATTTAAAAAAAACTGCTAGAACAAGCAACTGATGGAAGATATAAGTTAGTTTAAACTGTTTAATCTTTTATTTTAAGGGTTTGACATCTTAAAACACTTGCATTTAAAACAATAGGAATAAAACCTGAGAGTCTCCAGTCGACAGTGAGGACTCTTCAGTCCAGCACACAGTAGCTTCACTCCTGAATCCTGCAGGTTGTTGTTACTCAGGTCCAGTTCTCTCAGACTAGAGGACTGAGAGCTGAGAACTGAGGACAGAGCTTCACAGCTTCTCTCTGACAGGTTACAGCTACTCAGTCTGGTAAGAAAGTAATGAACATGAATTGTAATCAAAATGAAACATGAACAACACTAAAAAAATCAGTCGAGCAGAGAACTGTAACCACATTTGGTTACAGTCACGTCTCTCATTCAAAACAGTACTGATTAAATAAATGGTACATTCAACATTTAGAAGCTTTACAAAATACTTACAGAGCTGTGTTGGAAACTTTGACCACAGGCAACAACCTCAGAAAAGCCTCCTCTGTAGCAAAGAATTTATTCAGGTCAAATACTTCAAGATCATTTGCTGAAGACAATAAGATGAAAACCAGAGCTGACCACTGGGCAGGAGACAGTTTATCTGTGGAGAGACCTCCTGGTTTCAGATAGTATTGGATGTCCTTTACTAGAAAACAATCATTCAGTTCATTTAGACAGTGGAAGAGGTTGATGCTTTTCTCTACAGAAGGAAACTCTTTAATTTTCTTCTTGATGTACTGAACTGTTTCCTGATTGGTTTTTAAATTACTTGTCATTCGTGTCATCAAACCTTGTAAGAATGTCTGATTTTTCTTAAGAGAAAATCCCAGGAGGAAGCGGAGGACCAGGTCCAGGTGTCCATTTGGACTTTCTAAAGCCTTGTCCACAGCAACGTGGTAGAACGGTGCATGTTCATGTTTCATCATAAAAGGTTTCATTAGCATATGTCTAATCACAGAAAACTGTGGTGATGATTGTTGTTCTGACAAAAGACTGACTCCAGAGTTGATGAAGGTCAGATGGACATGAAGAGCAGCCAGAAACTCCTGAACACTCAGATGGACGAAGCAGAAAACCTTGTCCTGATACAGCCCTTTTTCCTCTTTAAAGACCTGTGTGAACACTCCTGAATAAACTGAGGCTGCTCTGACATCGATGCCACACTCTGTCAGGTCTGACTCATAGAAGATCAGGTTTCCTTTCTGCAGCTGCTCAAAAGCCACTTTTCCCAGAGACTTAATCATCTTCCTGCTCTTCTTATTCCAGTGTGAATCTGTCTCAGCTCCTCCATCATACTTGATGTTCTTCACTTTGGTCTGAACCACCAGGAAGTGGATGTACATCTCTGTCAGGGTCTTGGGCAGCTCTCCTCCCTCTCTGGTTTCCAGCAGATCCTCCAGAACCGTAGCAGTGATCCAGCAGAAGACTGGGATGTGGCACATGATGTGGAGGCTTCGTGACGTCTTGATGTGGGACATGATTGTTGTGGCCTGCTGCTCATCTGTGAATCTCTTCCTGAAGTACTCCTCCTTCTGTGGGTCAGTGAACCCTCTGACCTCCGTCACCATGTCAACACACACAGGAGGGATCTGATTGGCTGCTGCAGGTCGTGTGGTGATCCAGAGGTGAGCAGAGGGAAGCAGGTTCCCCCTGATCAGGTTTGTCAGCAGCACATCCACTGAGGTGGATTCTGTGACATCAGTCAGGATTTTAGTCTTGTTGAAGTCCAGGGGAAGTCGACACTCATCCAGACCGTCCAAGATAATAACAACCTGAAACTGATCAAACCTGCAGATTCCTGCTGCTTTGGTTTCACTGAAGAAGTGATGAATAAGTTTCACCAAGCTGAACTTTTGCTCTTTCAGCACATTCAGCTCTCTGAAGGTGAATGGAAATGTGAAGTGTATGTCCTGGTTGGCTTTGCCTTCAGCCCAGTCCAGAGTGAACTTCTGTGTTAGGACTGTTTTCCCAATGCCAGCCACTCCCTTTGTCATCACTGTTCTGATGGCTCCATCTCTTCCAGTTGAGCCTATAAAGACATCTTCTGGTCTGATGCTTGGTTCTGCTCTGTCTGGTTTCCTGGAGGCTGTTTCAATCTGTCTGACCTCATGTTCATCGTTGACCTCTCCAGTCCCTCCCTCTGTGATGTAGAGCTCTGTGTAGATCTGGTTCAGAAGGGTTGGGTTTCCTGCTTTAGCGATGCCTTCAAAGACACACTGGAACTTCTGCCTCAGGTGAGATTTAAGTTGATCCTGACAAAGTGCAGCAGAAGATCCTGAATGAACAAGAAAATGGTTATGATTCATGAAGATAGACGAATGAGACTTTGGTCCACATACTGTATGAAAAAAAACTTAACTCAACAAATCAGTAAATATGTGATTGCTTCTCTGATTATGTAGATAAATGCTCTTACTGCTCTGCAGGCGGTCAGCCAGCTCCTCTTGCTTCATCCTCCTCAGGAAGTTTGCTGTGATCTTCAGAAACGCGTCTCTGCTGCTCCTCTTCTGCTCTTCATCCTCACCATCCAACTCCTCCTTATCCCCCCCCTGATTCTCTAAGCATTCTGGGTAATCTGGACTCAGAACCTTCTGGATCTTCTTCAGCTCCTTCTTCACAAATGTGACAATGTTTTCCTCCAGCAGCTGGAACAGAAACTAAATGAATCACCTCATCTAACTAAAACCATGGAGCCAAACATCAGATTTGTGTCAATATTGGACACACTGACAGTATATTTACAGTAGTAGTTGTACATGTACAGACCATAAATATGGAGTCCAGGTGTGTTTGGTGCTGCTGGACAGACTGAGCACTGGGAACCTCTGAGCTCTGCTGGTCCACTCTGTGGAGGAACCATGAAGAATGAGTCACATGACAAGACATAAGACAAATTGTGTTCTATGATCGATCCCCTTCTGTGAGCTGTCACACATGGGTGTGCTCAGGACACACACAAGGATGGGATCAACTGGAAACAAACTCGTGAGGTAAACGTCCATGAAGTAATGTTTGATGTGAGCAGTGAGTCAGAGACTCCCTGTAGTGTTGAAGGTTTACTGTCACAGTCAGTTGTTTCAGACTCAGCGGCTCTGTTCATTGTTCAACACATCTCTGCCTCATCTCTAAACAAGTGTTGGAATAAGGAAGCTGCAGAGGTCAGACTGGTTTTACTAGGCAGCTCCCAGTGTGATTATGTTAAACTGTGCGAGTATGAAGCAGAGCTGCTGCTCACACTAGGAACATTTTACTACTTCCTACATTCATTCATTGTTGGGCGTCAGCCCTGGTGCCGACACCGGAGACCAACATTTGTCTAGTAGTAGTCTCCAGTAGTAACTTTAATTTACTGCTGGAAGTAAAGATGCTTTAAGAAATTTAGCCAAAAAATAATGTAGAAACATTAGTAAACGGATTTGATTAGAGTTGAACATTTTTGTTGACATCTGCCTGCAAGTCAGCACTTCATTAAAAGAGGATCAGCTCCTGAGACACTCTATAAGATCAGAGCTTTAGCTACTGGCTGAATAGAGATTTGAGTGTTTGCTGGAAGAACAGTTAAAAATAAGCTTCTCGTTCACATCAACACCTCTAACTCACATCAGAAAGATTGAGAAATGAAACACAAGCATTTATCATCATATAAACTTTGCACTGTATTGTTCAACTTGATTCAAATGAACAACTCACTTTGACTCTAATGCATGTTGGTCTTTAAAATCAATAATAAATCCCCTTGACTCATCGCTCTGGAAGGACATGCAGCTGGGTTCAGGTTCAAGTTCAGCACATTTTTGTCTCTGATTAAACCTGACAGAAAAACAACTTTGGTGACTCTCACATATTCAGTCCACATTTAGCTTCATAAATGACCAATAATACAAAATATGCGATGATGACATATTAATTAGTATCTGTGACTTCAGACAGAATCAGTCAGATGGCCTTAGTCATCTCACCTCTTCAACTAGAACAATCAGACGTAGAGTGTGGTACAGTAATAATGAATTAATCCCAGAGGGACTCTCTGGGATTAATTCATTTTTACTGGTATTAGTAATAGTAAGCACTGTATCATGTGAATTATCAATGGTTGATTTTTTTTTCATATTGGCCTTTTCTTGATTCAGTTAAGCATAAAGAGCTACTAAAGTCTCTAACTGGATGAACAATTAAGTAGTTTATTACAGAAATGCTGTATTTGTCCAGTGAGTATGATGGGTATTGGAGACAGACTGCCTGGACCTCCAGTCACCTATGGCTCAGTGTGGGTCAGACAAACTAAACGCGAAGAGCAGGAAGTAGACGTTAGCAGTTTCAGGCGCAGGCGCAGTGTAATACATACAGTATGCAAATGGTCTTTGCATGTCCTTCAGTTTCAGGTGACTCTTCTGTTTGGTATTTCTCGTCCTAGATCTGCCTCTGGACTACAAGTTCCCCAGGTTTTCACCAGACGAGCCCTGCACCACCGGCTATTATCCCAGGCCTCCGGATTCTTTGCTGAAGAGGCGTGAGAGTATGTCGTAAAAGAGAAAAAAAAGCTCTCTTGCCCCCTCTGCCTCAGGAGAGGAATGTGCCTGTAGTTTTCCACCTGAGCCCCACCACCATCTGTGGAGCACAGAAAGCTTACACTCCTCACCCATTCAGAGAAACCATGTGAATGTAAACCACAGTGTCTCTCTGTTTGAACGTTATGTTGTGGTTTAGTGTATCGTATATGTGGACATATGCCAAAATATGTGTGCGTGTGTGTCTGCAAACAATAACAGTAAGAGATGTATTGTTTTTATTGTTTATTGTGGGAAGCCCTCTTATTTTCAATGGTAACATCCAAATTCTTTTCTGAAATTAAGTGAACATTTTACTGTCTCGTTTTCCCTGCAGTGATTACCTCAAAAATGTTGTCTACTGTGAGCGGACCCCAGATGGTCACAGTTCTAGTGTCTCTGTTTCAGTAGAACACTGTCCTTTGATCATTTGTTTTGCTGTATTCATTTAGAAACGATGGTCCAGTGTTTCCGTGCCGCTAGAATGGCACAATGCTGTCTTTTGCATTTGCTGTTAAAAAAACACAACTTTGGGAAACACTTAGTACTAATGGATGATGCAGATTACGCTAGATGTTCTATGTATTCTTCTTGGTGCAACATTGACATGTGCTTTTCGATTCATTGTGTATAAATGTGGACCACTTTCATTCATATGCGGTATAGACTGAGACCTGCTTCAACCGACTTCCGAATGGTTTCGTTGTCTGTCTGCATAGATGAGTAGCACCATACAGTATTTAAGGGACACTCACTTTGCTTGTTGCTGTCACAGACGATTGAGATCAGGTTCTTCTGTGCATTAATGAGGTGTTTAGCATAGCTTGGCATTTGTGTGGAAGATGAAACCTGTGCGGAAGCCTGGTACAGAGTGGCCTATGGATCAGAAGGGAAACCTTCACGGAGTCTGAACAGCTAGTTAGCTTTGTGCTAAGCTGTGCTAAACCTCAGGGCCTTTACTTTATGTAGAGTAGTAGCTTGAGTATTCTCATCTGCCTGGACAACAAGCAGGACACTGATGTGTACGTGAACCCGCTCATCCCAGGTGAATTACTTGTGCTGTCTGTGAAAACAGCTGTAGTGATTGTATTCTGCATCTCTCATCACCTGGAACGTTTGCCTTATGTTGGAGTCATTCGTGATCATGCAAATGCAGAAGGTTCCATTCTGTGTTCAAGTGTTGAAGTATTGTCAATGAAATAAAATGTTTTCTTACATAGGTTTGACTTGTCTTAAACTGACCGGTACATTTACAGGACTCACACTAGTTATGACAGCTCTTGTGACTGTTTGTTTCACAACCAACTATTTATACAGTATTTGGACACTGTGGCTACAGTACACAAACGAGCACTGGTCAGGATTGTCTGCAGATATTTCCAGATCATCCTTTCGACAGTCAGCAAAGCTACTTCCACAGAACCGTCTCAGTCATCCTTACTTAAAAGTTACTGGTAGTTGCACAACAGTCTGGTAGTTAGAGTAAGAGGCGCGCTGAGGAGGCAGCTCAGTAGTCGCTTCTCGTTCCTGAAGTCCTAAACCCGATAACGACCGCTTCAGGCTCCAATTCAGTACCTGATACTTCCACGAACCGCACCAGTCGCCTTTAAGCCGCCCCTCCTCACTCGCCAGCGTCACACTCCCTCCGCACTCGTACTTTCTTTCCCCCCGGTCTCCAACTTTTCTTCAGGCTTCAACACGCACTTTGTCCGAACCGATGGTTTCGTGCCACCGCGGCAGTGGCGGATGAAATGGATCCGTGCGGGATTTGTGCGCGTCGCTTCTGACAGGTACTGTAACGTGAACGCGTCTTTTTTTGCCAGCGCGCCTGAAACAAGGCAGCTCTGTGCTTGCATCTGATCCATCCATCGCATTCGTGTTGCTCTAGTAGCGAATTGAAAGCTGTGGTTGTGACTATTTCATGGAGTGCACGGAGACAGACGTAGCCTAAAGTACATGTGGGAGAGTTTCCCCTTTAGCAGATGGTTCTGGGAGGGGTTGGGTTTACGGGAATACTCATTTATACTAATTAATTGTAGAACTAATTTAAATGTACTGCGTGGATGTCAAATGAGGATATAAATAAGTTAGTTGTGTAGTACGCGTTGGTGGTGTTGCTATGACAGTACTATTATACAGTGATCCAAAGAACACAGGTACTGAAATAAAAGTACCACCTTAAATTGACATCGCCCCACGTTAAGTACTGCGGTCAAGTGAGCCGTAGTACCAGTAAGAAATGTATTGTCTGGGCATTATTGTGATAAAGCTGGCGATAGACTCAGGTATTTAAATCACTGATGATGATGATCATAACATGCTCATACAAGTCCAGTCCTGATGGATTCCACATACGGAAGGTTTGTACACAAATCTACCTGCAACTCTTCAGAGTCTTTAAATTATGGATAACTCCAAGAACGTGAAAATTTTTTCTATTTACAAAGTTAGTAACAATTTAAATGTTACGGCTGGGGACATTGCTAGTGAAGCATGTAAAGCCACTGCATGAGCTAACATGTGATGTATTCATTATGAAACCGCGTTAGTTACTGGTTAAAACACTTTCTGTGTGACTAATCTGCACCTAAAGCGGTCAAGGCCAGAAAAGTGTAGCATAGAAAAGTGTAGGAGTGTCGGTGTAAACTCCAGACACAGCTACAGCTTCCTGGTTAGACGTCAGGCCGCAGTGGTCTTGGTGGTCTGGTCCTGATCACAACAAAGGAATGTGACCCCTCGTGAGGTCAAATCGCAACTCTAGAAAGAACAAGCACCTCTCACTGCCCAGCAAACTGATCACTAAGCACATCCACTCAGACAGTGCACACCTCCTGCGTTAGAGCGCACTCCAGTCTAGACAAAGTTAAATCACTACCGAATAGTTTTCCACCAGGCCTGCGCCAAAGGTTCCACTAAGGTCATGGAATTTACTGGGACATAGGTTAAACTGTTGTCTTTGTGTGAAGCTCAGCAGTTTGCTTTTGAGCTTTTTCCTGCACTAATGGGCCGTTTATCACATAGACATCTGACTGCTTGGATGGGCATGTTTTACAAGGGTGGTGGAAGTTGAAAACATCATTCATCATACACAACTCAAATCCTCCCTTTACTTAGTTTTAGCCCATGACATCACTTATGATGTCAGACAAGTATAAAATGAAAAAGGAAATTGGTTTAAGCTGGATTTTGTCTATCATCAAACACGTATGATTAAGAATGATCAAATATGAATGGTGTCATGTTCTCATTTACTTTGTCACAAAGAACAACACGGAGAGAATCTAAAGCAGTGAAGTTAGTCTCCTTGTGTGGAGGTGCACAGACGTAGCAGTTGCTTCGTAAGAGTTTTGCTCTGGATAAATGAAGCAGAACTCACAGGAACTGGAAAACAGTCTGTCCATATTTTAGCAACAGCTCCTACTTTATCTGGCAGTAGTGTCATTACTTACAGTAACCGTGCTGCTGAACACGAGTCGACATTAGTATGGAAAGCCGTCATCATCAGGCCTACAGCTGTATCTAATTATTCAAGGAATGCAGGGCTTTTGTAGCAGAAGGCTGTGCAGAATATGGGCTGGCTTTCTCAAATCCTTTTCTTCCCTCTGTTTCTTCTCAGCTGAGAGTCTTTGGCAATGCCACCATCCCCTCTCTCATGACACAATGAGGACCCACACCCGTGGGGCCCCTACGGTGTTCTTCATAAGCCTGCTGTGGCCCCTGCTGGCCCCGCTGGTGGTGGTGGCAGCAGAAGTGGACCCCAGTGGGGGAATCCACTTCACAGGAGGCAACTATGATGGGCACCCCATGCTGTACTTCAGTCGTGGGGATGTGGAGAACCTGCAGTATGCAGCGGTGGGGACTCATCGGGACATGGCCAGAAGGATCCGCGAGGCTGCAGAAATAATGCTGGAACACCCAGAGGAGTACCTGCCCCCGTGGAACCCATCCGAGTTCAGCGCCCGATGGAACGAGGTGTACGGAAACAACCTGGGAGTGCTGTCCATGTTCTGCCTGCTGTACCCTCACAGGGCTGGGGCCCTTGACCTGGCCAAGGACTACATGGAGAGGATGGCGGCTCAGCCTAGTTGGTAGATTTTTTGTCTTTTTATTATTTCTTTGATTTATTTGAACATAATAACATCCAGAACCTTATAGAAATACTAATGTACTATACACAAATGACAGCGAGATCTAGAGCTTTTCTCTTTTTGTTTCCATCATGTTCTTCTTTTTCTCTGTGGGTGCAGCTCTCGTAGGTCTGTGGTTCACAAATGTGTTTAGCAGCTGAACATGCTCCCCGATAAAAGGATTGAATCTGCTCAGCTCTAATTGTTTGACGAAGAACTGGTGCGGAAGGTTTACATTTTTGTCATGTCATGAATTACTTGTTTTTGTGACTGTTAGAAAATAGTGCCATTTTTCATTCATTTCATTGTCTAACAATGCTTGAATCTGGAGATTTTGAATTATGTACCTACAGCTGAAGCAAACCGAAGCCATACATGTACAATATGTGAGATCTGTCCACATGGTGAAGGATTCAGCTCTGCTTAGTGAGAACACTAGTTCTGGACATGGAAGGTGTGAGCTTGTGTTTCTGACACGTGGGCCTTAGTTTTGATGTTGTCGTACACAGCTGCAAAACAACTGACAACAAGATCATCACTATGACAACTAGTCATAGTGCTGCTCCTAACATGGAAATTAAACCTGCTGGATAATAGAATGCGCCGTTTTTAGAGACTTCAGCATCGTAATGCATCATTGAAATGTGCGGGAGTTGGTTTTGATATTGTAGTGGATGCAAACACAAATGTCCCCTTGAAATGTATTGTACCTACTGTTTCCTCACATTCTCACACAAAGCCAAGACCCCAGCTCAGGGAGAGATCCTAAAGCCTACGCTTTAAAATTGTGTACCAAGCCCCAATGAGCCTTTGCCCACTTAATTCAGGCTATGCATGATTTGAGCTACAGTACAGTGTTAACTAAGTGAAGGACTAATGACGTCAGAGACACGGTTCAGGATGAAACCTCGAAGCTCCACGACTACATCAGGAAGACGTAGTAGCTGGTAGGCAGTGAAACAAGGAAGCAAGGCCACAGCTTGGACTGTCCTCCAACAGAGGAACAGAGGCCAGGGTCTGCTAAACCATCGGGCACATGCTGCAGCAGCAGGGTGCAGGAGCGTAAACGCGTCGCTGACATGGAGCAGAGTCAGGATTCTGAGTTTGTGTAGACGCCACCATCTCTAACTCAGGGCGTGTGTGTGTGGAGGCAGGTGATGGAGGTGTGATGCTTGTTAGCAGATGCATCCATTGGGTCCGTTCTTACTGATCGGGCTTTAGATTAAAGTGTTTGATGTTACTAACTGTACTGCTGTTTTTGTGCATCTTGTCTTTCACCACTATCCTCCACATTATTGTTACTCATCAGCTGTCAGCTCATAAAACACATTTTGAACAGCAGCTAAAGGAATGAATGTGTTTAAAGTCTCGGTTGAGTGTTGGAAAATCCATGTGCCCCTCCTCCCCCCTTACGTTCAGCAGCCTGATCCCGTCTGTTCCACGGCTGCTGTGACCCGGTCCAGTCACTGAGGAGCAGCGAGGGGATTTTCCAGCCACTCAGTCCTGGAGGTTTAAGGCAGCACAGTATTAGTGCAATTTGCAGGGCATTTGTCACTATACGAGAGTGTGCACCACAGTGCAGAGACAAGAAGCCGCGGAGCATGTGTTTTCACACGTGAAGACCACGCTGTGAGCTTTCTCCTTGGCCGCACTTGTATTATGGTCATTGAACCTCTGCGGGTTTCTGTGGAGTGGCTGGAGGAATCAGTGAGCTGTGGTGTTGGAGGCCTTCAATTATGTCAGCAGTAGCTTCACTGGCCTTGTTCTGCTCGGTGGCTCACGGTCAATGGCCTTTTCCTCTTCCAGTATTTGAGTATTCTGTGCTTTTCAGAATGTTATGAATAACGTGTGTTTTCCTTCAGTAGGAAACAACAAATCTGAAGCCGCCGCTTCATGTATCACATCATGTCTCACTGATGTATCAAGATGATAAACCACCACAACACTGTGTTTAGGTTAGAACCGAAGAGTGGAACATAGCAGCTTTGTATGGTGCAGGTTTAGTGGCTTTAGTTTCAGCTTAAAGTGACCAATGAAACCAATAACTTTAATCAGACTGGTGAACGGAATGTGATGTTGCCTGTGTCCGCAGAACCTGAAGCTGGTAAATGCAAAATAAGAAAGAAAACACAAAGTCTGATCAGGAATCATTTTCCCTTTGTTTTGATGTGAGCAGTAGTTTGTGCTAACAGAGGGACATGTGAACAGATCCAGTAGAAGTGGTCAGTGTTTGTTTTACCGCTGAACATCCGTGTTCAGCACACGCTGCACTTTCACTTCTCTTTAGTGCTGCAGCTGTATGGTGCAAAATGCTGCTTCACGTCAGTCCTGGTACTTTGAGAAGCAGTAGCTGTTTTACTGTGTTAAAGCTAATTAAAAGGGAAGAAGGGTTTATTGTTCTCTTGCCAAGGTTTGATTTCAGCGTTTCACACCTTTAGCGCTGCATGTGTTGCTTTTAAGATCCACATGTGCCTTGGGTTCAGACTGGTGTTGTTCTGTGTTGCAGGCTGGTCAAAGACGCCCCCTGGGATGAGGTTCCCCTGGCCCACTCTCTGGTTGGATTCGCCACCGCATACGACTTCCTGTATGAGTACTTAAACAAAGGCCAGCAGGAGCGTTTCCTGCAGACAATCGGCAACGCGTCGCGCCTGATGTACGAGAAGTCGTACGTTCGAGGCTGGGGCTTCCAGTACCTGCACAACCACCAGCCCACCAACTGTGTGGCGCTGCTCACTGGGAGCCTGGTTTACATGACCCAAGGTTAGAAATGCATGTGTGTAGTGTGGAATAAGAGCATCTGATGTAGACATTCACGGTCATCAGAGGATGAGCCTCAGTGTTTTCACCTGATGACCAATAAACTCCAAAACGTTTATGGAGTTAAAACCTGCAGAAAAGCACAGCTCAGCTGTAGGAATTTCATTAGTGTGGGTTTAGTCTCACATGGCCTGAGGGCTGACTCAGGATTTCCACTGTATAGCACAGTTGTGGGGGAACACAGCATGAAATCATCCTAATGTTTGCTCTTTGGCTTTGTTTTGATCTTGTAGCTCAATACTCCATCTACTTTCTTTCAAATTCATCTCCATTATAAAAACGGTTTGTTGATGGATTCTCACTCCTATTTCAAACTACTCTCTTCCTTTTCATTTGGCTATTTATTTCACTTGATTTACAACCTGAGTTAGTTAGTTGTTGTTGTAGATGTTACTAAGGTGTTTATAGAAGTGAGTGCCATAGATATAAAATAGATATAAAAGTCAGGTCAGCTCAGTGTGTTACAGTTTAGCACACTGAGTGAGTGAGTCAGTGAGTGAGTGAGTGAGTGACTGAGTGACTGAGTGACTGAGTGAGTGACTGAGTGAGTGACTGAGTGAGTGACTGAGTGAGTGACTGAGTTCATTATGAGCAATTTGCTCAGTCTTCACCTTAACTGTGCCATGTATATGTGGTGTGGTTCCACTTTTTTCACGTGTTTTAAAGTGTGTTCCCAAATATATATTTTACTTGAACCAGACACATTCAGAATTCACAGCTTGTCAGATTTTAATGTTGATCTTTGAAATCAGTTGAAGTTTGTTTTTGTTTTGGCCAAGTCCATAAATATAACATGTGTGAGAACCAGTAGTTCTGAACTGGTCTGGTGTCTGAACCCAACAAACACCCCTTAATGACAAGCCACAACCCAAATCGAGGAAACTTCTCAAATGTTTTTAATCATAAGGCTGGCATAACAATCAGAAGAATTCAGCATTTAACATTTTTTTTAAATGTAATAATTTTTAACAGACTCAGTTGGTGTTTTCATGTAAAATACATTGAATACTAGCCTGACTTCTTTTTTTTTCTAGTTTTCCCAGTTCAGTTAAGTCTGCTGCTTGAGGGTACTGTCATTAGATCACTTCTTGGGTGCTGTGCTACTGACCTGGTGGAGTTTATTTGTGTTAGACCCCATTCAGAGACATCAGAAATAGAAGAAATTATTAGGACATTTTCCCAAACCACTATAAAAGGAACACCTTCAGATCAGTATCCGTCTTTATTGGCTCCATATGTCAGTTTTGTGTCAGGCGTACATTCCCAGAGCAGGTGGTTGCTTTAAAGCTCACACTGGCCACCCATTCTGTAATGAGAACAGTTACTGTGAATATGGATCGGCTGAGCAGAGTCTGTGTGCGCACGTGACAACAAGCAGGAACAAGTTCAAGCCAAACCTTCATTTTTCCTGTTTGTCTGTGTGGGGTAAAGCATTATGACTGATAAAACTACCTGGATGGGTGGTGAAATGTCTCCACCTAGATTGTTACTAAATGCTATGTTCATTTAGACAATCCTCCTCCTGCAAATAAAAATCCATAAGTAATTAAAAGAATCTTTGTTACTTGAGCCAGCTTGTTGCTCACGTGGTCTATGTGTATGTAATTAGAGTCAGAAAACAATTTAGTTCAGCCCTGCAAAACTATCATTTATTCAATTTCACATACAAAGAGATTTTTTGACATTGTTTCTGTAGTTAATGTGATCAATGTTTTATGTACGTGATACCATCGTCCCTGTTGTTCTTTTAAAATGATGCTCACATACTTGATTCTATTGGCCAACTGTGATTGTAACTGAGACCTCGAGTGTCTCCAGCTTTGCTTTTCTGGGTCACAATGGTGTGTTATTTCTAGTCTTTTAAATAATCAAACAGGTCCTTCAGGAGCCGTCTGTCAGTGCTTCTGTGAGGACATTCGTTGTAATCAGCCAGGCCAAGGCTGCTCACCTTGAGTTAAACTCAGGGAGAGGAAGCAAAGATGGAACAGCAATAAGATGCAAAATGAACGAATCCAAATTAGTGTGCTCAGGTTCTGTATCAGATGGCAGCACCAACAGTGAACAAACAGCTAATAATAACACACCATTAACTGGACATGTTATTATTTAGTGATAATCACAAGAAAAAGTACTTTGAGCTTCTTCCTACTCTCTGTCGGATGCCGTTATTAAATGACATCCTGCTTCCTGCAGCCTGATGCGATCACATCCAACTGACGGTGATAGTCTTTTGCACGATCAGTTGTTTGAATTGATCACTGTAAAAGTGATGCAAGTCTCTCATCCCCAAGTTAGCGTAAACAACATGCACCACAGTGTGGGTCATGCTGGTTCACTGTCAAATGTCTGGGTGATATGGGGAACATCACGTTGAACCACTTACACCATGAAATGCACCACTGTCACAGTCTGACCTCAGATACAGACAGGACATCCATGTGCCTGTCAGTGCCTGTCAGGACATCCTGTGGAGTCAGTGAGAGCTCTGGTTCAATCATCATCGACGCTGTATGAATGACTCAATTGCTGTCAGCAAACAAGAACAAAAACGTTTCTATACAAACAGCACATACATAAGTAGTTGTTACTAAAAAGGGCTCAGTGACGTGAGTGCTTCATGGGCCCAGCTCCAGCTCTAGACCGCAGACAGACACTATTAGAGCCGCAAACAAGCTATGGTTATAATATTTAGCATGTTTAGACTAAACATGGGACTTCAATAAAAGGTGCTTGGTAGTTTACTGACTTGTTGTGTTTGACAGATCTGTTTGAGAAGTGACTGACTCATGTTGGATCCTGCACCGTGAGTGAGTGTTTGTATGAATGTGGGCTTTGTGTGAGCCAGGACCGTGTGTGTGATGGTAAATACCTGCTCTGTGCTCAGCCCTGGTCAGCGGTTGCCCGGCTGGAGACGGCTCCAGTAGGCAAACGCACGTCCCAACCACTAACTGCTGATGTCTGCACCGTTCCTCTGGTGTTTGTGTTGTCGCTGGTTATCACAGTAAACTTTGTGTGTGAGCCTCACACACAAGCAGACACAGGTTATCAGTCGTTGTACGGCTACATTAGGTCCAATCTTGTTCAACACACTCTGTTGTCTTGTTGTTGTTGAGCAGTGTTTAGCAACGGTTTAGAGGCTGTGGATCAGGATGCAGAGCAGTGGTCCACTAATCCTGGGACCTGTGGTTGGATTCTGATCATGTGAGTCAGGTCCAGCAGCAGTGCGGAGCAGCTCTACTGTGTGTGAAGGGGCTTGTGAATGAGCAGCACTGTCCAAGCTTTGACTGTGCTACTGCTGCTGCTGCTGAGTGTGATGTGTGACGTGTGATGTAAATCGACTTGCAATCACGTCTCATTCTCCTTGTAAATTCTTGTTTTTTAATGAGATTGTATGAATGTGCATTTCATAAACGAAAGGACCAATTAGGTGTTAGAGATTATATTTAACCCGTGACACCATCTCAACATCTTGTTCCAGGTTACCTTCAGGAGGCCTACCTGTGGACCAAGCAGGCCCTGTCCATCATGGAGAAGTCCATGGTCCTTTTGCAGGATGTGACGGATGGCTCCCTGTATGAAGGAGTAGCGTATGGGACGTACACCAGCCGCTCTCTGTTCCAGTACATGTTCCTGGTGCAGCGCCATTTTGCCATCAGCCACTTTGACCATCCATGGCTCCTTAAACACTTTGCCTTCCTCTACAGGACCATTCTGCCTGGTAACTGTTGCATCAACGTCCCAAACTTTGGGTGTAATAAATAAATAATCATATTAAATATCTATTACCCATCTAGTTCTATTAGATTAGGTCCGAAAATGACCTTAGCCTTGCCCTTGGAGAGAGGCTTTTCCTCCTGTTATGGGTTGTTATTACCACCCTGGATGCCCAAACCTAAAAACCTTGAGTTTGATTGTTGGGAGTAGGGCAGCAGATGAAAATCTGTTTCTGTTCAGTCTCAGACATTTCACAACTCATTGGAGGCTAATTGCATAAGCCCAAAGATGTTTAAATGCTGAGCCAGAGTAGCAACTGACAGAAAGACAGTGAACAAGCAAGTACCTTGAATCCAAACTGGACAGGGTGTAGCACCTCTGTCAAATAAACTCACACAAAGCCCCTCTCTTATTTTAAAAGTTGATTTGGGTTAATAAGGTAGTGGACAGGGCTAGATAATCAACAGTTAACAGTTTGGCCATTTCAGTCAAAAGGCCTCATCGGAGGACTCGCTGAACACGCTTAAAATCAAAAGCAGAAGGACTAGTATTGACCTTCAAAGATAATCCAAGCATGATTACTACTGTGTGAGGTTGCCAGCAGCTGTAACAGCTTGAAAATTATTATTTGAAGCTTTTGTAATTGAAATCTTCAACAAAGTGTGAAAAAAAAAGTTTCTGCTACAGTACATAAAGTGCCACCTAAACTATCCACTGTGTTTGCCTCATCAGGATTCCAGCGGACTGTAGCCATCGCTGATTCCAATTACAACTGGTTCTATGGGCCAGAGAGCCAGCTGGTGTTCTTGGACCGCTACGTGTTGCGTAACGGCAGTGGAAACTGGCTGGCAGATATGATTCATCAACACAGGGTGGTGGAGGGGCCGGGCCAGGCAGGCAAAGGCCAGCGCTGGTGTACCCTCCACACAGAGTTCATCTGGTGAGCTACTGCTGCGTGTTCACACTGTTTCTATTCATAGCTCTTTGACAGGGGAAGAGTAAAAGATGCATGTCTATCCTTATGCAATGTAAATACTGTTATGCATAAAAATGCATTACGATAGAATGCATCATACGGTCAACCTGCTTTCAGGTGACAACCCATTAAGCCATTATTGAGTCCTATTGTCAGTGCTTCAATTCATGCTTGTCTGCTGCCTGCAAGTAACAACTTAGTTCAGCCCTGTGGGCTACTTGGTAAGACGAGTTAATACAAATACAAGACAAGACCTACACAAAGTAGTAAAGATGTAATTATAACAGAATACAATCAGTCTGGAATACAGAGATCTGGATAAATATTTGCCTCTAATGTTGTTTGCTCCATCCATTGTGCAGGTATGACCCCAGCTTAGACCCCAGGCCGCCGTCAGATTTTGGAACATCCCAACTGCACTACTTTGAGGACTGGGGCGTAGTCACATATGGCAGCGCTCTACCTGCTGACGCCAACCGCACCTTTGTATCCTTCAAGTCGGGGAAGCTTGGAGGACGTGCCATCTTCGACATTGTCCACAAGAACAAGTACAAACAGTGGATTAAAGGGTGGAGGAACTTCAACGCTGGTCACGAGCACCCGGATCAAAATACTTTTACTTTCGCACCCAATGGCGTCCCCTTCATCACAGAGGCACTGTACGGACCCAAGTACACGTTATTAAACAATGCTGTTCTGTTTGGCTCGGTTGTCCCAGGAAGCTGCTTTAAGCCATGGGCTGGACAGGTGACAGAGGCCTGCGACTCCAAGTGGTTGAAGTACAAGGTGGGGCTGGCAGCCGACGCCCAGGGCAGAGTAGAAGCTGCCATGGAGAGACAGGGAATGGTCTTTATTCGAGGAGAGGGACACTCTGCTTATAACCCAGAGCTGAAGATCAGAAACTTTCAAAGGAACCTGCTCCTCCTTCACCCACAGCTCTTACTCCTTGTG
This sequence comes from Betta splendens, assembly GCF_900634795.4. Classification (NCBI taxonomy): domain Eukaryota; kingdom Metazoa; phylum Chordata; class Actinopteri; order Anabantiformes; family Osphronemidae; genus Betta; species Betta splendens. The sequence goes on along the minus strand of NC_040901.2, from coordinate 1,202,181 downwards.
GACCACATCCACCTGGAACCTGAGAGCCCGACCAGGGCCATGAGCGCCTTCTTCCACAACACTGAGCTGCCATTCCAGGACACACAGGTAGACGGTGTTCATGGAGCATTTGTATCACACGGTGAGGAGAAATATAAGATGTTCTGGATGGATGATGGTGGCTACAGTAACAAAGGAGTGCTAGGCTATTGGAATTACCCTCGAGGCTACCCATACAACGGCTCCAACTATGTGAATGTCACAATGCTTTTGAGGTACCCTCATACTAGGGTGGCCTACATATTCTTCGGACCAGGCGTGGATGTACAAAGCTTCAGCCTACGTGGTGATGACCAAAGAGTGGATGTCTACCTGGCCACTAAAGATCACACTTACACTGTTTACCTGCTGACTGGAGAGGTGACCAGCAAGCCCTTGTTTGCCATGGTGCTGCTGGATCACAAGAAGATTGTGTTTGAGAAGGCGGCGGCCACAGTGGACACCTCCCCGGTGGAGGTAGAGGAGTACATTAACGTGATGGAGGACAACCTTCAGCATGTCAAGCCCGTCTTCCAGCAGATGGAGAGACACATTCTTGGACGGGTTCTCAACACAGCCAGCTTCCGTAAGACTGCGGAGCGCCTCCTCCAGTTCTCTGACAAGAAGAAGACTGAGGAGATCATCGAGAGGATGTTCGCTATGTCCAAGAAGCAGGGCAAGGGAAAAGGAGGGAGGAAGGTGAGTCTTGGAGACAAGCTATCTGAGAGTCTACCTGACATTTTTGCACAGATTGAAGTGAGTGAAAAGAGGGAGAGACAGAGGACCTCAAAACGTACATATGAGGACAGTCCAGAAGAAGGAGATGCAGATTCACGGGCTTTTATAGAATATACAGACGGACGCAAAAACAGGAAGGGTGGCTTTGTGAAGGGACGCAGATTTAAGGAGGTTCACATGGCGCCTACAGCGGGGAGTGAGGGCCTCCCCAGCACTGCCTCCTACATCAGACTCTTCCTCCTTCTCAACATGGCCACCTTCTTTTTACTTCTGGCTGTGTTACTGACTCGCTTTCAGAGGGGTCGAAGCCTGCACACTCAGAGGTGCTTCTACACCGTCCTCCTGATCGACTGCTTCATCTTGCTTTACCTCTACTCCTCCTGCTCCAGTACACAGTGCTGACATCATCCAACCACAGATGAAACAACCATAGATGAAACAATTGCGTAATATTAGGGCCACTCTTAGAAAGAGTCTGTCAAAAGTCATAATATTACAATAATCAACACAAAACTTTTAGCTTCTAGACTTTTTTACAATTTAGAAAGAAATAACTGTTTTCAAATTCGTTAATAACAAAATGTTGAAATGAGCTAAGTATTTATTGGGTACAATCTACTTTAGTCCAATACACAAACTCTCATTCATTCTACTTTTGCAGTGTTACGTATAATTTCTCGTATATATGCAGTACACAAACACCTTTTACTGCTTAGATACATTAAACTCTAAATGTCACACTACCAGGTTTTAGCAGAGATAATTGAAATGCAAACAGTAGATTTAGGATTTTTCTTAACTTACGACTGTATATTCTTTAACTTTGAATATTATTATTATTATTATTATTATGTCTTTCATGATATCAAATTTGTTTCTGTAATATTATGAGTTTAATGATCATCCCTTTAGTTTAATTTTGTTTTTATTTGTGTTTTAATAACATGAGGATTTGCTTGTTATTATTATGGATTCTGTGACTTATATTTGTATATTCATGTTATATACCATAAATTTATTTTTCTATTATTAGTTTTTCTAGTCTAGAGTTATTATTTTTCCTTTTATACCATTGCCCCAAACCATGATAACTATTCGAGATATTTTCTAAGAATGGTCCTAATACTGTCTCTGTGGTGTATGGGAAAACACATTATTTCAAATGTTGTAACCAGACCACCTCTGATGTAATGAGTTTCTGTAGAGCCTTAGTCTGTGTTTGTTCGTATAGAGCATTGTATCGAGGTCAGCCACTATAATGCAGTCACCACACCTATACTTGAGCTTTATTTTTGTCTACATCATTTAGCGTAATACATTTAAATGTACATATGTGAAAGCAAGATATATTTTGCTGTCTCTTTTTTAGCACTTGTAACTACTACATGACAGTTCATCGTGGTGTGTGTCCAGTGTAAATATCATTGAAAGAAATCACTGATGCAGTGACTTTTGCTACAACAAGTAGACAAGACCAGCACAAACACATGAACACAGGATAATTCAACAACAGCACAAAAGTTGACTTCTGTCATTTTTTCAAAATTCGAAGATAAATATTGACAGTCTTGGTTATTACCAGGACATGATGGAAATAAAAATTACATTTTTGATTAGTTTAGTGTCTTTTCAGCACACTTCAGCACGTTTTTTCCAACGTGCTTCACTCACTATATCTGTGAATATCATTATCATCATTATCAATATCATATCAGAATCATTTGCTTAGCACTCAGTACTGGCTTATAGCATTTGTTTAATCATAAACATTCTGTTCATTCTGATGCTTTTTCAGCCAATGGTCTTTTGATGGTTCCCCATTCATAAAATGCAAATGCAATGCACAGATTGCCCTGAGTGATCCTAAAGAGATGTATTTTGGTTGTGTTCATTCCCAGACAGTCCTGACACATATGTTGTACAGTTCCAAGCACAGCTTTAGACACTCTCACCTCCTCATCCTACATGCTTCAACGTGCCAGTGTCATCCACTGTAAACCCAGCAGCTCTTCACAGTACAGACGATGATGCAGACAAGATAAACAGTCATTTAAAATGTCGCCAGTCAGAAATTAGTACTGTGTAATATCATCAGCAGAATAAAGTTCTTTTTACAGCACTTGTGTTGTGGTATGTATTATTAATATTATTTTAATGGCTCTGGCTCCTTGTGGACTTCAGGCTTCGGTTTCTATGGTCTGTATGTTACCATTTATCGCCCTCCCAAAGAAATGCTGTGGTTTGTTTTGTTATGACTGAGCAGATAATCTCTTCCAGATGTGCTCTTTTCTACTTCCTTTTTATAAAATGACCTATGACAGCACATTTATGTTTCATTTAGAAGTGAACTGTAGTGATTTCTGTTTGATATCTGGCAAACTGTGATGGACCTCATGAAAGAGGCTGGACGTTTTGTTTTCGTTTGTTTGATGCAGATTTTTTGATTTTATGTGATTGTGAAACCCTGCCCCCTGCTGGCCGTAAGAATACCACCATAAGATAAAGCAGTATTTCTCATGCCTTATCCTTTGAAATGTTTCAGATCTTATTAGCAATTCTACCAAAAACACCTCTAACATAGTCACCCTCGAGCAGTAAAATGCGTACTTTACAGAATCCAATTGATAACAGTTTTATTACATATTGTAGGAATATTGGGAGTGCAACATTATAGGAAAACTTTTTCAATGAGGTTTTGACCTAACCCTAACCTATCTCCCACCGAGGAGGCGATCTCCTCCGCTTAGGGGTCCGGGTAGGGTCTGAGAGCGCCTTCCAGATCTGGTGCCCCTCGCCGGGAGCCAGCACGAAGGCTGATGGTGGAGTCAGGACACAGGAGGGAACGGAGTCTATGAAAAAGAGGAATCCCTCCGCTGCACAGAGGGGTTCCTGCAGCATCCGGTTGCGGCCGCTCCCCAGCAGGTGGAGCCAGAGCGCAGTCTAGCGACTGCTGAGACGCCTGAGCTGAGGCTTTAACAGTGGACAGAGGCAAAGCAGGAACAGACACGTTACACAGAGTGTACTTGCACATAGAGCATTGTGGCATGTGCATTTACAAGTTAAGATACAGTGCTTTCAGGTTTGCCTGTAAAGGTTAGATGCAATATGATAATTCATAATGTATAAATATAAATAAATGTAAATATAATATCCATAACTTTTTGTGAGTTGTCTATGTTGAACTTTGAGTGCCCTGCTTCTCATTGCTCATTGATTCTCAATATTGCTCCAATATTATGTCCCTCCTTAAATTTAAATATGATTTTTGTGTTTTCCATCGTAACTTTCTGTCGCATGTCTTGAATCCGCTCATCTTCCTCCAAGCCTCGTTTCCTTGACTGCACTGCGCTCTTAAACTGAGGTTTCTTCTTTCCAACTCCTCTTCGAATTCTGGATATTTACGCCAGGTCCATATCCTCTTCATCCAACACTACTACTAGCCATTCTAAGCCATAATGCATGATATCAAAGGTTTTGATTCACATCTTTTCTCCGTCAGTCAAAAATTCTGCTCTGCGTCCGTCTTCCGTTCACGCGACCTTCGACCCACCTCAGCAGGAGGGGGTTTTGGAACATGTTAAATTATCAAAAGGGGAGGGGGAAAGCATAGTCTGGTTGAATATTGTGAAGGAGTGGCAGGACGAATGGGTTAAGAGGGCAAAAGACGGAAGCTTTACAGTATTAAAAAGAATGGGGGAGTAGGTGGAGGACTAGGGGGGCGGGGGAGAAGAGAGCAGGTTATTTTAAGTAGGTCAAGAATTGGCACACATTCATTTGAATAGCACCTTACATTTGATGGGGAGACACGTGGAAATGTGAAATGTGTGATGAGGTGAAGGGAGTGGAGCACATTACAATGGAGTGTGACAAATAAAGGAGAGAGAGAATGAATGGTGAGTATGAAGGAAGTGAAAGAATTGTTCATGGGGAGTGTATTAGAAGCTGGAGAATCAAAGAGAGTGGGAGAGACCCGGTTTAAGGTTTTTAGTGTAACTGGGTCAGGGAAAAGAATTTGAGGGTTGTAGTATTAGACAGGTGGCGGTAGTGCACACTGAGGATGCAAGCCGCCGTTAAACACACGAGAAGAAGAAGACGAAGCAGTAGACGAAGAAGAAGACAGACAAACATGGGGGCACGCGTTACGCGTATTTTTAAAAATTTCAATCTAGAGAATCGGGTGGAACGAGAAATTTCCAGAGAAAAGCCGCGTCCGGCGCCTCGACACGAAGGCAACGTCTCGCCTCAGGCCGACAACGCTGACGGTGAGACACCGGCCCTGAACGTTCCACTAACGTGGAGCAGGCTCCTCAGCAAAGCGATCGCTCCCACTCGGGCTCATAGAGCTGTGTAGTAAACCTCTTTGCTCATTTGTCCGGTTTGTGTCTCAGCAGTGAGCCAGAAAAACGAGCCCTTGCTTTCTCTCCTCAAGTCTGTTTATGTAGAGTCGACAGATCCAGCCGCAGCCGCAGCAGCAGCACAGGTCAGACTGACACAGTGACTGTTGTAAAACCTGGTTTTAAAGGCTCTGTACTATACAGAGCATTTATATACTTGTACAGTGCTTTTTTTACCTTATTAGTGGTCAAACACCCCACCTCGCAGACACACATACACACACCAAGGACCTGTGCCAGAGACACACTTGGGCTTCAGTGTCTTGCCCAAGGACACTGGAAGGAGACAGACACAGGGAAGCTAGGAATTTAACCACTATGATTAGTGGGCAACAGTAAGACCTTATGATTGTATTTGAAGTGTATTTATTGTAGTGTATTTATGCAGCTATATATAAAAACCTTTCAGTCCCAGTTTGACCCCGCCAGGTGTGTGCTTGAGCAAGACACTTCACACTAGCTCCCCACAGCTGCCCTGGGGAATGGGTCAAATGCAGAGATAAATTCCCCCAATATAGGATCAGTAAACTTTGAAAGTTTTAATCATTATCAATTTAAACATTCTAATCTGCAAAGGCTTTGTAGAAAAAGAGTGATTAAAGATTAAAGTGCAGTGAATGCTTAAATATTGATTATAAATCCTTGGTTTGTAACTCTAATCTAAGCACAAGGTTCAGTTCAGACATTCACACTCAGTCATTGATAGGGAGCCAATTGTGTGTCAGATGAAGAAGGGCCATGTCTGCAACAGGGAGTTGGGGGCTTTAGTCTGTTCATAACCACTATTCATGTGGGCCAGTGAAGATCACATCTGTTATACAGTGGAACACAGCATTAAATGCACCTGGGAGTCCAATTTCACTAGCTGGCCTAAGACATATTATGTCTCCAGCTGTTCCCTGTGTGCAGCACACATAGACACAGTAGCGTTCTTCTAGCGTGATGTTTCTGCTCACCTGAACAAAAAGTGGAGCTTTTTGTTGTATATGCACTGACCCACGTACTGACTTGTGATCTTTCTACAGACACCAGTGGAGGTGACAGTGGAGCGACGGCCACTCAGGTTCAGTTTACCAGGGGACCCCTATGGTGTGGTCGAGCTCAAAGACGTTGCTAAAGGCAAACTGACTATCACTGAGGCTCTGAAGGCACTCGGAAGCCACCAGCATCAGCCGCAGACATGGACGCCAGAAAAGATTGCACAGGAGTATTCTTTGAACTTGAATGACACAAAAGCTCTTCTACAGTTCTTCATCCCCTTCCAGATTCAGATCATCCCACCCAAGACTGAAAATGCTAAGCAGATAAGGGCTTCCTAAAACCTTTGGTCATAGCTATCTATGATCAGATTGAATTATGCACTTTGCTGGTGTTGGGGGACTGTTGGCATTTGAAACTTAGAGGCAGTGTTGACAAAGCTGGTTATGTAGTAGCCGTAAGTATGTAATAGCAGATTGTCATAGTTATGTTAAATCTAGAACTAAGGATCGCTAATCCCCAATTATAATGTAATTGTTCCACAATAAAATTGCAATAAATAAGTGCAAAATAAGACTTTTTTAAATAGTTATGTCATTTGTCACAGCTTAAACACAATTATGTAAAATAAAAATATATTTATATATATATTTAAATATAATTTTTTTTTCTTTCATTTTCTGGCATAAGTGTTTTTGATATTAATTACACTTTTCAAAGTCACCATAAAGTTCATCGTATCCATTATAACTATGGCCCAAAGTACTATTGTACTATTCTATTGATGTTTAGCAATATATATATATATACACTCTATTCTCACCCTCCTCGGGTGGTCTCATCCACTTTCCAAGCTCGGGTCCTCTACCAGAGGCCAGGGAGCTTGAGGGTTCTGCGCAGTATCCTTGCTGTTCCTAGGACTGCGCTTTTCTGGACTGAGATTTCGAATGTTTATTTTTCAGGGATCTGTTGTAGCCACTCCTCCAGTTTGGGGGTCACAGCCCCCAGTGCTCCGATCACCACAGGCACCACTGTGGCCTTCAGCTTCCAAGCCTTCTCCAGTTCTTCTCTGAGCCCTTGGTATTTCTCTAGTTTCTCATGTTCCTTTTTCCTGATGTTGCCATCGCTTGGTATTGCCACATCCACCACTACGGCTTTCCTCTGCTCTTTGTCCACCACCACAATGTCTGGTTGGTTCGCCATTACCATTCTGTCAGTCTGGATCTGGAAGTCCCACAGGATCTTGGCTCGCTCGTTCTCTACCACCTTGGGAGGTGTTTCCCACTTTGACCTTGGGGTTTCCAGTCCATACTCCGCGCAGATGTTCCTGTATACTATGCCAGCCAATTGGTTATGGCATTCCATGTATGCTTTGCCTGCCAGCATCTTACACCCTGCAGTTATGTGCTAGATCGTCTCAGGGGCCTCTTTGCACAGTCTACACCTTGGGTCTTGTCTGGTGTGGTAGATCTGGGCTTCTATGGCTCTGGTGCTCAGGGCCTGCTCCTGTGCAGCCAGGATGAGTGCCTCTGTGCTGTCCTTCAGCCCAGCCCTTTCAAGCCATTGTTAGGATTTGTTGAGATCAGCCACTTCAATTAGGTTCCGGTGGTGCATCCCGTGTAAGGGCTTGTCCTCCCATGATGATCCCTCTTCCAGCATCTCATCCTCTGTTCTCCACTGCCTGAGACGTTCACTTAGCACGTCATCTGTCGGGGCCTTATCCTTGATGTACTTATGGATCTTGGATGTTTCATCCTGGATAGTGGCTCTCACGCTCACTAGTCCTCGACCTCCTTCCTTGCGGCTAGCGTATAGTCTCAGGGTGCTGGATTTGGGGTGGAACCCTCCATGCATGGTGAGGAGCTTTCGTGTCTTAACATCTGTGGTCTGTATCTCTTCCTTTGGCCACCTTATTATTCCCGCAGGGTATCTGATCACTGGCAGAGCGTAGCTGTTTATTGCCCGGGATTTGTTCTTGCCATTGAGCTGGCTTCTTAGGACTTGCCTTACTCGTTGGAGGTATTTGGCTGTTGCCGCATTCCTTGTTGCCTGTTCAAGGTTGCCGTTCGCCTGTGGTATTCCAAGGTACTTGTAGTTGTCCTCAATGTCTGCTATTGTTCCTTCTGGAAGTGAGACCCCTTCTGTGTGGATTACCTTGCCTCTCTTTGTCACCATCCTCCCACATTTCTCGAGCCCGAATGACATCCCGATGTCTGAGCTGTAGATCCTTGTGGTGTGGATCAGCGAGTCGATGTCTCGCTCATTCTTAGCATACAGCTTGATGTCGTCCATGTAGAGGAGGTGACTTATGGTGGCCCCGTTCCGGAGTCGCTATCCATAGCCAGTCTTGTTTATTATTTGGCTGAGGGGGTTCAGTCCTATGCAGAACAGCAGTGGGGACAGTGCATCTCCTTGGTATATGCCACATTTGATGGATACTTGGGCAAGTGGCTTCCCATTGGCTTCAAGTGTGGTTTTCCACAACCTCATCGAATTTGCAATGAAGGCCCTTAGAGTTCTGTTGATGTTGTACAGCTCCAAGCATTCAGTGATCCATGTGTGTGGCATTGAGTCATAGGCTTTCTTGTAGTCGATCCAGGCTGTGCACAGGTTGGTGTGTCGCATTCTGCAGTCTTGGGCAACTGTTCTGTCTACCAGGAGTTGGTGTTTGGCTCCTCTGGTATCCTTACCAATGCCCTTCTGTGCATCGCTCATGTATTGACCCGTGTGCCCACTTATCTTAGCGGCGATGATGCCTGACATGAGCTTCCATGTTGTGGAGAGACAGGTTATTGGCCGGTAGTTGGATGGGACTGTACCCTTTGAGGGATCCTTCATTATCAGGATCGTTCGCCCTTCGGTTAGCCATTCAGGGTGAGTCCCATCCCTTAGCAGCTGGTTCATTTGTGCTGCCAGGCGCTCATGGATTGCAGTGAGTTTCTTTAGCCAGTAGGCGTGGATCATGTCAGTGCTGTCCAGTTTTTCATACCTGAGACTCTTTGTTGGATGTCTGCCACTGTGATAGTCACTGGGTTCTGTTCAGGGAGGTTGCTGTGGTCTTCCCTCAGATCCACCAGCCACTGTGCATTGTTGTTGTGTGATGCCTCCCTCTCCCATATCCCTTTCCAGTACTGTTCAGTTTCCAGCCTTGGTGGGTCTGCTCTGCTGTTATTACCCTGCCATTGAGAGTACACTTTCGCAGGTTGTGTTGCGAACAGCCGGTTTATTCGTCTGGCTTTGTTATCTCTGGTGTATCTCTTTAGGCGGCTGGCCAAGGCTTGTAGCCTTTGCTTGACAGTTTCGAGTGCTTCAGGTATTAGCATCTGGCTGTACTTCTTGGGCATCGGTCTTTTCATTGCACCTCTCTGGGCCTCTGTCATTTGGCTCACTTCCCTCCGAGCTGCCTTGATTTTTGCTTCCAACCTTCGTTTCCATGGTGGGTATTGTTTCTCATGGCTCCCATGGTTGCTCTTATAGCCAAGCACCTCTAGGATCACTGATGCTGAAGCGTATATCAGCTCATTGGTTTCCGTGATTGTTGTGGTAGGGATCGCTCTCAATGCTGCATTCACATCTTCCATGAGACTTTCTGATGGTACTTCACTTAGCCGTTGCGGTTCGGGGTTGCCTGTTCAGTCTCGCCATGATCTTATCTTTCAGGTCAGTTGCTGCCTCGCTCAGCGTATCTGTGCTTATTGGGGCTTCGTACCCAATTTCCGGTTGGGGAGACGGTGAAGCCTCCCGTCTGACCTGGCGTCCTGGCTCCCCCATGCCGTAGCATTTGTGTTGTATCTCGTCAATCTCAAGTTGTGATAGCAGTTGCCGTTTGTGGATGTTGGAACACTGAGCTACTAGTTGCTTCGCCGTCAGCCTTGAATGTGGGTTTCTCCGTTCCCATTCACCGCACATTCTTTGCATGTAGCCCCTCTGACTAGGGTTACTTGAGTAGTAGCATTCCAACAGAGCCTTGTTCTCGCATCTCAGCCATTTCTTTCTTGTTCCAGTAGCCCACTTCTCGCCAAGGTGCTCTGGTTCCCCAACACCTGACGCAGACCTTGTTAGACCGGGCGACGTCTGAGCCGGTATCTCATGTGGTTCGTTGTCTCTCATGATATGAGGTAGGCGGTGGCTTGAAGGGTCTTGCCCAAGGACCCACACTGGATGCCTATTCGCCCTAATGGGGATTCGAACCGGGAACCCCCCCCGTATGCAAGTCATGCGACTTTACTGATTGAGCTATCCAGTGAGCTATATATATATATATATATATATATATATATATATATATATATATATATATATATATATATATATATATATATATATATATATGCTCATTACTAGAGTTCATTACTAACTAACTATATATATATATATATATATATATATATATATATATATATATATATATATATATATATATATATATATATATATATATATATATATATAGTTAGTTAGTTAGTTAGTTAAGCTGTAACATAAAATTATTCACCAAAAGGTGAGACAGCCAGAGTGATGAGGCCGCTACACCCAGTCAAACGAGGGAGCCTAAATACCATGCCAAACACTGAATCTTTATGCAATCATTTGTTTTCAGTTGTTTAAAATTAAAAATAATTAGTTTGACTCCAATGAGCCACATCAATGAATAATATAACAATGATAAAAGGTGGAAACTCTCGAAGGGGGGTTAACATTTTCTAGGTGGTGCATAAACATAAACACAGTAATTATGTGTCAGTATCACAGTTAAATAATTTTTTAATCAAATATTAAATCAATATCACCACGTGCTTTCGAGCATGTTCCTGTTTGTATGCGGAACTACTTTCATTAGCGTTGTCAGCACCAGCTACACAAACAAATTCTTTCATTATTAGTGAATAATGTTTCAAAAACGCTGTACGTGCTCCAGTCGTCTTCTTTACCACCCTACAGCACCGACACGTGCCCAAACAAGGACTTCCTACAAGAAAGCCCCTCCCAAGTGTTGGCCTGCAATTGGAAGAAGCTAAAAGCGGGCCGTTGTTTAGGAAACGTCCACTTTTGCCCATGTAAGTGGTCTATGTGGGTGTCAACTCTCGCTAAACACAATTCGAAAGAGCGCAAATGTTCCCGGAAGCCACACGACTGTGCTTTCATAGTAAGGCCAAAGATTTATAAAAATTGTTAAAAATATGTAGTCAAAACATAGGTGCGAAACACGCATGTTTCACAGACTTCAGGTAATAGATAAAACCTGTTATTGGTTTTATTTTTTACCAGAATTTCTGACTTTCAGTTAAGTAGCAAGTTTAAAGTATTTTTTTTACATGCATGCATTTGTTTACTTTTATGCAATATTGTTAATGTAAGAATATGTTATATTGTTGTCCTACAAGTTTAGATACATTTGGAGCTTTATATAAAAATAATAAAAATATTAGAATCAGATTTATGTTTATAAATTTATCTTTTGCCAGCACATAAAGTTGTTAAAAACCGCCCCAAGTAATTTTACCATGATTTTTACAGAAATTAAAAGTTTTTCTATACGTTTTTATCATTATATCGAATCTAGAATAAATTTTGTACATTTACAGCAGAAGGCATCGAATTTCTTACGGTTTAAAATATATTGTTCAGGCTACTTAGTAAAGGGTTTATACTACATAGGATACTTTTTCTAGTGAGTCTGTGTACTCTTTTTATCTGTGGTATATCAGCTTATATAATTCGCAATATGCTTGAGAACACCCTATTAGTATCTTTATATTTATTTCCAAGATGGTAATATCGTTAAAGCATCATTTACTTTGAAAGTCTTGGCAGGAAGCGGTTCTTAGCACTGCCGCCGCCTTGCCGAGGGTAGGGAGTTCGTAACAGAGTAGTGAGGATTTGTCTGCATACAGTAGGTGTCCTGGTACGTCTGGTGCTGGAGGATGTGCTGCTCACACCTCGTCGTTAAGTGAAGCAAATGGATGAACAGAAGGCCGGAGCAGCGATTTATCTCCGGCAGCTGTTGCTAAGGTTCAAACGTGGATAATCGGCGCGGCGTCGCTCGTGCCGCTCTGGAAACAAAGCGAACGCGGACCGAGCGTCATGTCCAGCTCCGTCTGTGTAGGTGGAGGCAGGGGCACCGACGATCAGCCTCGCCGCTAACCTTCCGGGGCATGTGGACAACGCATCCCTGCTACTTCACCTGTTTCACGCCCAGGCCACAGCGAGGACTGAGCTCCACCAGCGGATAATGAGGCAAGTCGACCCCTCCTCCCAGATGTTCGCTCAGAGCCGACATTAGGCGACGTCGATGTGCAAACACTGGCATCAGCTCCCCACGCTGAAGCGTTCCTACAATCGGTTTAGAACCGGCCCCTTGCCTGGAGGATGTAGAAGGCCTTCTCTTAACCAGGGCTCGTTATGCTTGACATGAGTTTCTCCCCACGTTTACACCAGTTCTCAGCATCTCAGAGTTTGTCGAACACGTTCATCAGTCCGCTGCTGAAACGCTTGGGTGTGATGTTTCTTTCTGACTATGATGCAGTCTGTCACCATCATCTGGCCAACATATGGCCAGCAGCTAGCTCATGTACAAATATTCATAGACACGGGTAGAACAGTAGCTAACTCTAAAACAGGCCTTACTCATTTAAATGGATAATCAGTGGGCCTCCGTATGTAGCCGATGCCCAAAAACCTCAGGGTCAGTGGTTCACTTCCTCCCGGCCTCATGTTGAGGTGTCAGTGATCTATGTACATGCGTTCACCATTAATTTCACATACACATACTTCGGATTGTTCCCGCTTTTCCAGAACAGCAGGTGCCGGATCATTCACTCCATTTTCACTGCAGTTTGCAGGATGGAGTGTCTTCTTTGCCTATTGAGGTTCAGTAGTGTGAAACCCAAGGCTTGTATGCTGAGTGTGAAGATTTAAAGCACGAAGCAGGAAGTAAACTGCTTCTAGTTTGCTTTCATTCATACAGTATAAAAACAGAGCCTGTCCAGCTCTGCTTCTGTTAAACATCCCAGGAGCATTTGATAATGTTATCAGCTGATTGGCGACATGCCCAGCGACCAGAGCCTTTGGTTCTAGCCACATAAAGGCTGACATGCTCTTAGCTCACAATAATTACTCATAATTGTCACTGCTTGTTTTTTTTTACACCCACATAGGATTTAAAAGACAGCACATTTACTTCTGGGCATTTGCTGCTTAGCCACTGTGCATGATAGCACTAACCCAGTCCAGTGTTTATACAAATGATAAGGCTTTTTATTGCAGTGTTTGACTTGTCTCCGGTTGAACACTGGTTGGTGTTTACTGCTGGCGAGGAAGAAACAGCACAATGAGGGCCTAACATGGCTTCTTATCATCTTGAAAAAACAAACCCACCTTCATTAAGGTTCTGTTTCTCTTTTCTATAAGAAGAGGTGCAGAGATGTTGGCTGGAGAGCAAGGTTACTGTACTTCCATGTACTTATACTAAGCTAGGCTAAGTTAAGATAAGCTAGCTAAGTCTTTCGAGATGATGCATGATGTTACTGATGTTGATCTCAGTCTTGGAAAGAAAAGGAGTAGATTCTGAAACTAGCATCAAAGACACAACTTTTGCAATTATCGTTAAGACAGTTTCTTGGTGACATCCTTTTTGTTTGTACAATAAACTCCACTTCAATGCAGTATTATTTCAAAGCAACTATGATCCGAGGAGAATATATATACATCATAATCTCATATCACAATTGGGGATTCTGAGATTGGAGACTGGCATTACAGCTCTTTGAATTAAGTTTTCATATGATCTGTTTTCATTACACTTTATTTTAATGACCTATGCATTCACTAAAGCTTTTTTATTTGTCATAGGGTCTTGCAGCGGTGAAGATGTCGCCATTCTGCTTGAACTCGACAGTATCCACAGCTTCATGTTTACTGTGAGCTGACCAGCTACAATGCCTGCTCTCCTTGAGGACGAATGGTTCACTCCAGTGCAGATCCCCCTCCAGAGGCAGGGGACGTTAATGCCAGTTTCCGTTGCCTCCTTATGAGGCTGCTGAAAGGCGACTGATGGAGAACATCCTCGCTGCCAATGGGACCTTCGGCTCCCAGTTGCCCCCAGGGCTGGTCACACCAACGGTGGTAACGCCGGGGAGCCTGCAGATGCTCAGCGTACCTCTGCAGATCTTCTTTTGCTTCGTCATGGTTGCCATCCTGCTGGTGGCCCTCCTGGGAAACGTGGTGGTGTGCCTGATGGTGTACCAGAGGTCTGCTATGCGCTCAGCCATAAACATCCTGTTGGCCAGCTTGGCATTCGCAGACATGATGCTGGCCGTCCTCAACATGCCCTTTGCTCTGGTTACCGTCATGGCCACCAAGTGGATCTTTGGAGACGTTTTCTGTCGAGTGTCAGCCATGCTCTTTTGGTTCTTCGTGGTGGAAGGTGTGGCCATACTGCTTATAATAAGCATAGATCGTTTTCTTATAATTGTCCAGAAGCAAGATAAGCTCAGCCCACAGAGAGCTAAAGTGCTGATAGTGGTCACATGGGGACTTTCCTTTTTTTTGTCTTTTCCCCTGGCTGTCGGTTCCCCTCCCCTTCCGATTCCCCCCAGGGCTCCTCAGTGTGTATTTGGCTTCAGCACCGAGCCTGGTTACCAAGCCTATGTGTTGATACTACTGCTGGTCTTCTTCTTCATACCTTTCATGGTCATGCTCTACACATTTCTGGGGATTCTAAACACCATTCGTCATAATGCCATTCGCATCCACAGTCACCCAGATAGCATCTGTCTGAGCCAGGCTAGCAAACTGGGCCTGCTGAGCCTCCAGAGACCCTTCCAAATGAACATAGACATGAGCTTCAAGACCCGTGCCTTTGCCACCATCCTCATCCTATTCTCTGTGTTTACGGTGTGTTGGGCGCCTTTCACTGCCTACAGTTTGGTAACTACCTTTAACAATGGGTTCTATCACAAAGACAGCTTTTTTCAAATCAGCACATGGGTCCTGTGGTTGTGCTACCTCAAGTCAGCCCTCAACCCTCTCATTTACTACTGGCGGATCAAGAAGTTCCGCGATGCCTGCCTTGATCTGATGCCCAAGTACTTCAAGTTTCTTCCTCAGCTGCCAGGCAACACAAAGAGGCGCATACAGCCGAGCGCAGTGTATGTGTGTGGAGAACATCGCTCCGTGGTTTAAAAAGGGAAGTCATGCATCTACACAGTTGCACTGCATTGGGGTTTATAACACGGGACTCAGACACAGGGTTGGGCTTCCCACACTAAATACCAAATCCCCGGTGTTTTTGATTATTTTGAGGAGTATACGCATTTTTTCTACAACAACCGATTTTATTGTAAAACTGTTGTCATTGATTTTGGTGGAAACCTGTTGAACTCAACGTAAAAAAAAAAAATGCACCCTCCATTCAGTGCTTCAGTAGCTATGGCCAGAAAAATCCACACAGATGATAACACTTAAGTGTGAAACACAGTGTAGTAATGCAGAATAAAAAACACTAGCAGCATAGTTCAGTATTTACCTTTAATGTCTTTACCTTTAATGTTGTTAACTCGGTTTGGGCCAACTTGGCTTTGGGCAGTAGACTGCAGTAGGAATGTGACGACAATCTCTCTGAACCTGAGGAAGTGTAATGAATCCACCGCCCAGAAACAATATTTCAAACTCACAACCTCTTACAGAGTTGGTATGAAGTTTTTTGTCTATATTCAAACAATGGAACTTACTCAGGTTTTACATTGGAATCATGGAGCTACCATAAGACAACAAGTTGTTGTTGTGTTGGGACATTTTGCCTTTCAGATATAATTTAAGAGTTAATAATTGAACCTTGGGTTTATAACATCAAAGGCTCTGTTAATCAAAGGTTAAGTACCACAGTAACAGGTGTTGTGTTGTAGTACACAGGTAGACTAGTTGTTCTACGTATTTGATCAGCCAGTGTGATGCTCGATGCTCTCACTTTTGTGTTTAAAGTTGGTTTAGTGGTTGACATCCTTTATGTCCTGAAACCATGAGCATTTAAATGCCCTCCGTAGTTTAATGCAGTAATCACATCAGTGTGACGTTCTGACCTTTCAGGGTGCATGAGAACAATCTCAGTGAGTCATACAGTAGGATACCTTACATTGATCGCAACAGCACTATGTTTGGGGAAGGTTTGGATTTTTGAAAAATATTTTGCAGCCAGGAGAATAACTCATCGATTGTGATGGTCTGGCAGACATAGAGTTAGCAGGCTTGTAGCCTGCTACCTACATGTAGCAGTAGACCAGTATGTAAGTAATTGTGCCATGTCGCAACAGAGGCAAAATGGACAGTAAAGATTGGTTTGGAACAGGCCCCATTATGCGTTTGGTTTTTAGTAAGTTTCCCATTTTAACTTTTAAATTCATTTAACTATGAAAATTAAGTTCAAATTATGGGAACACTAAAAGTCTAAACTCTAAAAAACACTGTAATATGGTTCAGGTCAAATGAAAACCCTTTATGTTTTCCTCTGATTTTATTGTTATACATTTTTACAATCCGTGCCATGTTCTGGAATCCCTGTATTGCTTATGTCAGTGATAGGTTGTTCTCTATAAGCTGAAGCCATGCATTATCTAAATATGTACGGGGGCACAGGGACGTAGCAGCCATGTTGTGTACAGGATCACAAATAGTGTGATGACATCAGAATCCGGTTAAATCAGGGTTATTGTTTGGTTTATGCTCAAGTCCAGCTGCTCTCCAGTGGTTCAGGTCTGTCTACGTACCAACAAGCACATTGGTCTTCGTTTTAGAAAATGTTATAATGCAGACACTCATCTTCACCAGCAGCATCAGGAATCTGACTGGGTGTTGGATGTTTTTTACTGTAGTGCCGTTTTCGGCACCTTAAGGAGAATAGTAGTGTTAACTCGTACAATAAAGAATTTATCACAGTACTACACTGTCTCACCACCTAACTACCTAAATGCGATGCCCGGCCCTGTTCAGTTAGACAGCAGCTAAACTTGCTCTTCTGTAAGAAGGTCCAAACCACTCTTCAGAGCTTTATGTTCCTGGATGCACTGAATGGCACAAACGGTGACTTTTTCCTTTAACTTTGTGTGGGTAAAGCTGGGCCTCACTTGACCATGACGTCTTTACTTAGCACTGGGATCAGGAGTTGTATGAATGCACAGTTTGTTCTTAGCTGTGTAAAAGTTATTTTTTACAAAGCATGTAATTCAACTGCTTCAACAGAATTTGAATGTGGTCAGAATGTGGCCATGACACATTTGAACATGTGTTTCTATTTAAATGTTTTTGATGTGCCTATTGATTAGTCCATTTGCTGGTCAGGATGCTGCTATATCTGGTGAAAATGTGCAATTTTAGTGTACAATACTGTTGAATGTAATAAAGAAATAGACATTTCTTATATTGGTAATCTGTCCGTTGTGGGCTTTCTGTGTGGATGGCTTGGATCAGAACCAGAATTGAGAACGGTGACTGGCCTGAGTTTGTATGTTCCTCCAGACAGAGATATGTTTTTTTAGGATGAAGTAATATGTGTTGCTGACACATGACTTAGTGATATTTGCTGTTGGAGCCACACTGAGCCCTGCCGTGGACTGGGGACCTGTGCAGGATGTATTCAACTGGAATGAATGACGTGAGTCATACTGACTTTTTATATTATACTATTTATTTATATTATATTATTTATTTATTTTAGTTTTATTTATATCCAAACAAATAAGTAAACATAAATACATAAATAATAAATAAAGGTTAATATATTTAGTATAGATCCTTTACAGTAGTTTTAAATTAGATAACGTTGTACCCTAAGGCTTCAGGTTTGCCAATGCAGGGTTTACCTGCTGCCTCTGTGTATTCATTATTCTGCACCCAGTGCGTTACTATTGTGTCTCCTCGTTCCATGCAGGGACTGCGGGACATCTCCACTGTGTTTGTGTGCATCAGTGATTCCTGTCAGGCTGCTTTTACTCTGACCGGCCCCGGCAGTGGAACCCGGGTCATCACAGACTTGTGCTGTGCTTCAGATAAGACCTGCACCACACACACATCATGAGCCTGGTTGCTGTTTCACAGCAGGATTTGTTGTGTTTGCTGATTGCTGCTTAAAATGGCTGCGCCCCAAGTGTTGACCCTAATTATTTAGCAGCACAAGCCCATGTTTCTAAATGTTTACATGGAAATGGTACATTTGTCAAAAGTATTGTCAGTATCCATAAAGACCAAGCTTGCGTAAAATAATATTAGTGAGTGAATATTAGCACCTTTACATTACGAAAGGCTTAAGAGATTATCATAAAAACCTGTTAAAAAACAAATATACAGTATGCTACAAAGGCTTCAGCTGCACTCAGATTACGGGGTATAAATTAATTCTGACTCACATTAATTAAACACAAGTTAAGACTGTTCACATTCAACACAACACATTCAATAAAAAAAAAGGTTCAGTACCCATTAACCCCTCACTGATGTTCACCGTGGTGAGTCTGAACCTATACTGATCCTGACAGAAAGTAATGACCACCTGCTTAAGCTCTAATGATCCATGTTCAGGCTGATCAAAAAGAACATCATCTTACTTTTTCATGCCAAGTTACCCTGAGCTGTGACGACCGAAGGAACTGTAGCAGTGGGAAAGTAGATTATTTAGATAGAGAACATCAAATCTGGGGTACACAAAGACTTCAACCTTTTTATTTTACATACAAAATGTGACAACAAAATAAAAGTTTGGGTTTTGTGAAGGGGTTTAATAGGAGACTCTTCCACCTTCTACAGTAAATAACACAGGCTGAGGCCAAGGGCAGCGATATGCAAGACCATCATGGTCAACACTCCAAAAATTATTCTTGCTAATAAAACATATTTATAATTTTTAAGTATTATATAAATGAAAAATAGGATTTTAAATGATTGTTTTTTTAAATAAACATAATGCAAATATGCTCAAACATTTAATGTATGCAAAAACACCAAATAACCTTTACCTGAAATCTGAAATGAATGAATGAATGGACCAAAAGTTTGGTCAGTATACACTCTAAAAAGTAATCATGACTAAAACCTAAATTTTATGTAATTTAATTAAAGTTAATTTTGCATGTTACCTATGTCATCAGTTAAGGGTTATGTGAAATATCTACTAAAAGATGAGATAATATCTACTCATATTAGACATCCATGAGGAGGCTCAACTGAGCTTGAGCTGCAAACCCGGTGCTTCACAGGCCAATTTATACCAACTGAGCCACCAGAGCAGTACTTTTATAACTATTGATTTTTAAAGCACAAACTCCTTCAAAAAAGTACAAATTGTATAATTTTACATTATGTTTATATATTATATATCAGGGTTCATCGATAACCAATCAACTAATACTAATAGTTATATTTATTTATGTTTAGTTATAATTGATAAAGTTATATCCAAATTTGTGGATTGGTGGCTCAGCGGGTATACAGTAGTATTGGACTGGGAAACAGAAGGTTGCTAGTTCAAGTTGATTCCACCAGGTCCTTGAGTAAGTCACTTCACTGAGTATGTCCAGTAAGGTAAAGGTGAGATGTAGAGAAGGATGTCTGATATCTGAAGTTCATTTCTTTGTCACCTGACAGCTGACATACCCTATTTATTGATGGAATCATAAATAATCTGTGGGCTTTGATTCTTGTAATGTGAGCATGTTGATTTTGTGGTATAAGCTGCCACAATCATAAAATAAAATCTACTACTACTACTACTACTACTACTACTACTACTACTACTACTACTACTACTACTACTACTACTACTACTAATAATAATAATAATAATAATTAAAAAAATGTCACATTTTGGAAACAATAAATGCACCAGGTAAACATTTTAGGAAACTTATTGCTACTTTTTGCTTTAAAAGTCTCACTAATTGTCAAAATAAGTTTTACTTTCAATCTCTACCAGCCGTCATGTAAAAGGCAGCTCAGGCTGTTCTCGTTCATCGTTCACAGCTCAGGCTCTGTGGCGAGCAGCAAGCACTCCAGTTCTTTTGTGATTCATTCATACGGACCTCTATGGATCGTTCGTTTGTTCATTTGTCATGTGACAATCAGGCCACGCAGGCTCTGTGGCGAGCAGCAAGCATTCGTAAATCGTTCCTACGGATCATTCGTTTGTTTGTTCATTTATCATGTGACCGCTACCAAATGACTGTTGCGCTGTTAAACAACAATGGTTGGGAAGATGCAGGACATAAGTCACGTTAATTTGGTGTGTATTTCACATGGTTTGAATTGCTTGTGGCATTTTGTGATTATATTTTGTCTGCTGAAGCAAACCATGGTATCTTGAGTGTATACTGTTTGAGAACCGCAATCTCTCCATCTCTACCCAGGTGGAATCACGTGATATAAGGCTAGCCGTTAGCCCATCGTTATCCCTTTGCACTTCAGAGCTAACAGCTGGGTGATCGCTACAATAGGAAATTGCAGATGAATGCGGTTATGTCTGTTATTACCCCATCCTGTGTTACAGCCTAAATCGAGTTGTAATTCGGGGTTATGCCATTGTTCTATCAAATTCTAACATGTATGGTAACTGTCGTGTTGAAAGTAGTGATAGGCAGATGAAGCTTTATGAAGCATTGAAGCCTTTCATCCAGTAGGTTCAATCCAGTGCAAAGCTTCTTGAAGCTTCATTTGCTCTAGTAGGAGATCTACTGGACGCAACAATATCAGTTGGCATTTGAAGCATTTGGCACATGCAGAGAGCCAGTGAATTAAACTGTCAGCAAAATAAAGAAGTATGCAAAACATGTATATTGTATGTTTTACTGTATACATACATACTGGCATTACATAAAATGATTATTTGGAAATGATTATTTACAATGAGGTGAGGGTATGCACAATGATTGTGCTTTTGTTATGGCCAGTGATTATGGTTTAGGAGACACATCATTGTTTTTTTTATTTAAAAACATCAGTTTCTCTACTGTGGCAGATTTATTTTTTGACATTATTTCTTCTGCTTTGGAATACAGCTGCTCACAGGGTTTTGCCACTGCTAACGTACATAAATGGGGATAGACATATTTCTGTCTCTTGCAGTGTTGGAGCCCGTGGGAAAATCCGAACCGCTTCCTAAATCAGTCACGTGGTACAGCCGGGCCGCGAGGAGTTGTGCGTCATCAATTTCAGCCCCGCCCCTAAATGAAGCGAGCCTCGGTACGTGCATTGCGGAAACCCCACCTCTTCTACTTGGCACACGCTTTGTAGCTTCAATACGGAACGTCACATCACTAGTTGCAAGCTTATTTGCGAATTAGTCACGTCTGTGCTGCTTATCTGGACAGTTACCTATAGCTTGTGTAACATAGCAAATGTGCTGTCTTTTTCTATACTGTAGGGGGGCACATCCCTGTTACCCACAGGCAAGGAGGTTGTCAAACAGAGAAATCACTGGAGACTTGGTACTCAGACTTCTGCTGTTTAGATCAGGAGTGAAGGTATGTACATTGACCAAGACTTTCGATTTTATATTTGAAATGTTACCACTATGTTTATCTGTTGTTTTAGCACAGGCAGGCCTGTCCTCTTGTTTGGTTTCATTTTTTGCCTGGTATTGTTTACATTAGAGATGGATGTGACCTACATAACATTTCACTAATCTATAATTCTGATTGCAGTACCTTTTTGTTTTGATGAGGTGATAGTGAGGACAGCCGCAGCCTCCATCTGGTAGACCCCTGGTCATCTGTCTACAACTACAGTATACCTGTCCTGCTGCAGAAACAAATCTGCAACATAATCAAGTTTACCCCCTACCCAGGACATGGTCTGTTTACCCTACTTCCATCAAGCATTTCATCTGCAACGCCCTGCAAAAGCTTCTGTCCTCAAACCTCCAGACTTCTTAATTAACTCAGTAACCTATACATTGCACATTGGAGTGTGAAGATAACAGTTTGTTCCAGCTTTGGAGTAGTGGTGCATTTTTTGGTTAACAATAATGTCTGCTTTAACTGTTACATCATTCACTGAACTCTGTTTTTCTGAGGGGAAAACACTTTTATTCAGGAAATCATAGTATTGAAATTACATGTTTTTCTCTTTCTAATATGGTAAGCTATAAAGGTGAACTGGCCATAAGAATGTGTAAATATAAATTAAAAATTCAATTGTTTAAAAAGATTCTTAATGAGTATTGAACACACAAAAAACACATTTCTACTCAAATGGTAAAGGAGTTATTCCACAGGTGGTCTACATCCATCATACAGTGATCATCATTTAGTGTTTTATCCATCAGGAAACTCTGCCTTCATCTACATCCCAAGCATGAAGAGATGGCAACTCATTCTTCACCCCAGGAATCCCCAGGACGAGATTACTAGCCTCTGTAGACTAGATACCTGTAACAACTTCAGAGACATATTACTGTCAGATTTATCAAGAATGATCAAAAAACATTAATAAAAAACATAACTAGAAACATGTCACTGCAATTATGCTTTATTGGAGTATTTAATATCACCTAAATAGTCTATATTTTAAATGTGTGTCTTTTTAAGTGTGTCCACCCCAGGAATTTAACCCAGGCTCTTCTCTCTGTTAGCCGACAGTACTACCCACTGCACCACCATGCTGCCCACCTCATAGTTCATACTTAGTTCATTTTAAACACATCCATTACATGTGGTGTAGCTGCTGACTGACTAAACACACCTGTTCGACTCAATCGGTATCAGCTGGGGCAGAGAGAGTTGGAAAACCAGCAGGACAGTAGCGCTCGAGGACCAGGGATGGTGTAGAGGATCCCAACTAAACGGAGGTTTAATCGGGACATCCATGTTAGGTCACACATCCTGTCTTTGCTAACAGGCTATGAAGCAGAGACCTTGCTGTAGTCATATCTACGCTCAACTCAATGTCTCAATAGACAACTACAGTCTGTGACAGTCTGTGAAACATCTGGTTAGAGTCACTAATGGTCTTGTCTTAGCTTCAGACGATGGTCTAGTATATCTGTCCTTGTCCTATTAGATCTTAGTGCAATAGATCACAACCTTCTATTGCAGAGACTGGAACATAGCATTGGAATTAAAGGAACAGTACTGGGATGATTTAAATCCTATTTGTTGAACAGATTCCAGTTTGTTCATATTATTGACAAATCTTGAACAAAAATCAGCTTTGGAGTCCTCCAGGGTTCTGTGCTTGGTCACTGAGTTGGAGAACAACTCAGTGTAACAAATACTTCTTGCCACAGCTCCTCCACTGAGCACTCAGTAGAGTTTGATTTAGTTCCACAGCCATGATTATAAAGGATGCCGTTGTTAATCAGCTTCCTCCCTGGGATTCATTATGCAGCCAGCAGTGAGTAATGAGCATGCCCAGAGCTTTGAATCTCACTTAAATCATAGCACTGAAGATTATTACTAAGCAACAGGAACTTGCAGATGTCTCAGGAGGAGACGTGGTGACAGGGGATGAAGTGATGCTCACCTAAGAGCACAGGAGACAGAAAGAGAGGCACTTATGTTTCACCTCTATGTCTGCTATTTAGTGGCATTTACAAAACAAAAGGTTTAAAATGAAATATGTAACAAACAAAGCAAGCATGAAGATTACACATATTATCGGGTTTCCAGCTGGTTGTGATACCACTGCAGAGCACAAATCCTTTCGCAGTCTCATGGTTTCTAGTGAGAGACGGCTCAGGTCTCTCTGCAGTGTCTCTTAGTTAAGCTGCTACACATTTTTTATACTGGGGCACTGGCTCCATGTCATTCACCGTGTGTCTTCTGTTGATCTGTGCCTGCGTCTGTTTGTCTCTGTGGTAAAAGGATCATATAGTACTTTATTTCTTCACATTATTAGTTCCTATGCTTTACACTATAAGGTGCTTTGAGCTTTCTGATTGTGTCTTGATGCTTTATAAAAACTTTATTTTAAAAAGTGATGATCACAACTCAGCTTTTTTCATAACCACCATCATACCGCTACATGTAAAACTCACTAATGACCTCACGAGAAGGATCTAGAACAAAGGCAGTTGGAGCAGGTTTGTTGCTGCCTGTAGCCTTTAAACACTGAATTGTCCCTGGAGCCTTTGAATCATGTCACTATATTATGCGCTGGGTACATTTTCAGAACATGAAATTGAAATTAAATTGGGTGATATTTGTATATCACACGTTTAAAAATAGCAGCCATTTTTTCAGCTCTGAGCTAATGGCTCCACTTCAGTATGGGCTTTAAGTTCAGTTTTCTGAGGCTCATGCTTCTCTTGAAAGGAGGTGATTGTTGCATTCACACCTACACTGCCGCTTTAAAAATCCTCATGGGAACATGAGATTTCTACTCATCTTAGAAAATCTCCTCAGGGATTGGTAACATCACAACCCAGCTCTGGAAAGTTTAAATGCCTTGGAATATATGCTGGCTTCCAGGTAATTGTTTGTCACAAACTATAGGCCAGATTTAAAAGGTCTTTGCTTGATGCAATGGTCTATTTAAAAGCTGTGATAAGGCTGGATTTTTAAACACATGATATTTGTTGTTATGTTGTTCCAGAGAAAAAAAAAACACCTAGTGGGGCTGTAATCGTGACTACATGGTGACAGAGGTCATTCAGAAGGGGCTTTTAGGGGTTTACATAAACAGCATCAGTTATTTGACTGGATAAACATGGACTATACTGACTGCATGAGCCACCTACACAGGGCTGCAGAATTTAATAATGCTGTCATTAACGTGCTGATTCTCATTAGACCCACTGTGACATCCCAACATCTTTTAACTGAGCTACTTTTAAGCTGACAATGTAACAGCAATTTGATTCATTCAATACAGTGATGAGCAAAGGTTCATTTCTTCGCATTGTATTGAGGTAATTTTTTTTGTTGAGTGGGATCCCAACACCAGAGCAGCAGGAACACAAGCACTTCTGCCTTTAAAAAGAATCTCTTAAATATTTCATGTTTATATTATTTACGAAATCATGATCTTAAATTACAGGAACAAACACTCCACATAGACACAAAAACAGGCGCTTCCTTATTCAAAGTAGCTCAGATCAGTTTTGATTTAGCAGCATCTTGTTTATTGAAGTGCAGTGACTGTGTTTCAAGGATTGTAGTGAACAGTCCTTGAATCCATAAATACTGAACGGTGGTGAGTAAACACTATTTATATTTGTAAATAATTGACTGTTCATCCAGTGATCAGTTGAATCTAAGAAAATGAAAAGTAACATTTGACTTTATTGACAAAACCCCCTAAAAGAATAGTGACATTGTTGCAGATTCATCCAGTGTCTAAAAATACGAGGCTCAGGCAGCATTGTCAGCTAATGATACTGGGTGTAGCTGTTCATCACTCCGCTGCATCTCACTGATGATGGTGTTATCTGCAAATGAAGCAGGTGCCCGGGCAATCAGCACACAGAACACTCACACCATGAATATGAAATATAGAGTGATGTGGATGTTCCATGGATTCTAAAAAGGGCCCAAATTAAACGCAAACCTCTACTTTGTGTGTTTTGAAACCTTCACTCTACATGTATGTCTTGAAGCTAAAAATCATGTTCACTGTGCTATCTACTAGTCTTTTTCTTTCTATAGTCTAAAGAAATTAGTGTGCTTTTAATTTTGCATCAGTGTTTTGAAATGAATCATGCTGAAGGTGGAGGAGGCTCTGTCTTTGACTCTCGTTTTAGAATGAAATCCCTCCTTTGACATTGTTTGCTTGCCAAATGCAAAGACCTCAGTAGAAAGCAAAAAAGAAAGAAAAAAAAAAAGAATCTGGCCTCCATGAGGAGATGCTTGTTTCCATGGCAATGCTGGAGCATGTGCTTGTGTGTATGATGACCTCACGAAGGCATCTCTCCTCATCAGCCTCTCCTTCTGCCAGGACGCAGATACAGTGCCTCCACTTGGCACATGCTGCAGTCACATGTCACAGTCTCTGCTTCAAACACTGTGTTTTTCTTTGGTTTTTACACATAACTCCCTGAACTGGTCACTAAACTGGATTTTTCTTCTGACTGTAAAACTTCCCTGCAGAAACACACATTTTGTTTTTTTATTGTCACATATCAACAAAACACGCTTTCCTTCCTCTCACTTTAGTGTCACAGCTCTCATCAGTCAACCACTGATGTAGTGTGATATAAAACCAATATAGTTGAAAGGAGCTAAGGACTCTTCCTCCAGAGAAAAAGATTAATCTAAAATGATTGATGCACGTTTAACACTTTTACCTTTTATATTTGATCAAAGATATGTTTGATTAGGTTGTATTTTGTGCTTCTGCACCAGTAATAGTATCTTGGGAACTCCTTAACCATTTACATTTGGCACATGTCTAGACTGGAGAATGAAATGACATCAATACAAACTGTAACACAGCTGCTCAATTAAAATTAAAAAAAAGAACGATGACTGCGTTATCTGCACAGTTGCAGTATTTACAGTTTCCAGTACATATAACTGGATCCCAGGGTCCAGAGTTGTTTTAACATTAAAATAAACAAGGATATTTTGCTATATCCTGTCATTGTAAATGTTTGAGGCTCTGACTGATGACCGTGGAGCAGTAACATACTATACTCAACCTGTACCTTTACTCAATCTTATGCTACCGGAGTTCAACCCCCATTGGATAGAAACAGCATTTTCCTGCTTAGAAACTGCTCAGCTGTGGTTTGACGGATTGTGGCGAGCCCCAAGTGATCTAGAGCTGCGTTTTTTTTTGTAAATCCCTGAGCTGCCACAAGCGGGAGACAAGCCTCCCCTGAGGTATCAATAGATTTTTTTACATTGCTTAAGGAAGTGTAAATCAGATTACACACTTGCATTCCTGGCCACAATCCACAGAGGTGGGAGCATTACGTTGTGATCTGGAGAAACCTATACTGAAAGAAATATACATTCACTGTTTTGTGCAATCAGATAATATTCCTATTTAACAATTTATAATTTAGATTTAATTTTTTATGATATTTATTGTTCAAACATATAAATAGGTCATGATTTTTAATACACTAAAACTAACACAATGCATTTTTTAACATTCCTTAACATCATTAAGTAACACATGAGGGAAAAACTACCATGTTGTCAGAATGTCAACATGTGCTGTTAGTTTAAAGAAAACATTCATCATATATATATTGCTGTGTTTCAACACAGCTCAAGGTTGTTGATTGTCAGATACATACAATTCATTCACTCTGGTACTGACGCTGGGAAAAAAATAACAATATTTTATCAATATTTATAGTGACAGAAGAAGTAACTCCTTTCTAGTTGATGTGAAATTTGAAGGCAGCCATTTAATTTCATTTCATGACATTTTACAGAACACCTGTGAATTTGGTTTCTATTTGCTCAGTTGTAAATTTAAAGAGATCACATTTGTTGACGAAACAAGACTAATTAAATGCCTTTAAAAACAAATATTTTTCATAGTTTTGAGTTGTCTAAATTTGTCCACAACAATGAAAATGAAAAAAATATATATGGGAGCAGAGAAAGGTGGGCTCCTCACTGGGGACTTTCATATTAACTGTTTGCAGTGAGACATCAAGAAGTCTTTTTAACAATTCAGGATTATGGGTAAATTACTGAACTCCATACAGTTCCATTTCTGGGTATTGTAAACACTCAGTCCTCAGATACAGATGGCTTCCTCTGCGACAACACCAGCTCCTTCACCTGAGGGGTCATGAGTATGAGTTGGGATCGGATGCTCCTGGCCTCCTCGTCTGGAGCCTCGGCCTGCTCCTCTTCCTCCAGCTGCTGCAGCTTCTGGCTCTGACTCTGGCTCACCAGTTGTTTCACCACCAGGCTCTCGTAAACAGACAGTAGTTGCTGGTGCTCCTACATCAACATGTGCAAACTCACTTAGGTGACGTTACTGTGACACCATGGCAGATGGAGTTTACTAACAGCTGCGGCGTCCCTAACTTGAGGTAAACAGTTTAAATGCGAAGGAATGTGTTGTTGGCATCTGCTCAGAAACAACAGCATCTAGTACGTCTGGGATTAAGGTTAACTAATGTATGCTTCTCTGTGTTCAGACATCTTTTAATTTTATAGCACTAACGACGTTCATCAGCTGGTTCAGCTGCCAGTCTGCAGGCTTCAAAGCTTTGTGTTACAATATTCTAGCTGATTTTCTGGAATCTGGAAAATAATGTAATTATCAAAAATAAAAAGTTTCAACATCAAGTCTTTAGTATTCTTTTGTTGGTCAGACAGGCCGCACCAACACTTCACAAATTAGCGCTTGGGCAGAGAAATTGAAATAATAAAAGCAGTCTGAGTAATCAGGAGGGTTTTTTTTCCATTTTCCGAATGGAAATGTGTCCTCCTTAGTGCCCAGGAAGTCCTTCTTTATTGAAGAACAAATACAGATAACTGCCACCCACTAAAATGACCAGTACAGGATTTAAGTGTTAACTGGCCCCGCTCTGCTCTTTATGGTGCTTAAGCATGAACATGACATAAAGACAGAGGAGGAAACGTCTCCCTTTGATGTTGCCTGCTCTTGGTTGTGTCTAGTGTCTTTCTAAAGTTCAGCTAAAGATCAAACTGCTTTTTTCAGGGTCCCTCGTTGATTACAGCCCTTTAGTTCCCTGTCATAACATCCTAAAACAGTGGGCTACAGCATTTTATGTGCAGACAGTGTCAGTGAAACAGAAAGGTACCGTAGCTATTCGGCCTGTGAGCGTCCCGATGATCTGAGGCACGCAGCGACCAGGAGCGTGCAGCATGCAGTGGGTGCTGGCCTGAAACAGGAGCACACACGTCAGGTGGAGAACCAGAGCCGGGTCCTCCGCTTCCTTCAGCTGCTCAGTGAGAGCCAGGCGGTGCTGGAACAGGGCCTGTCTGCAAACACGCACATCACATGTAAGCTGAAAGCAAAAACCAACATGAGACTTTGACATTTTTACTACAGTACCTCTCCTTTTTCTTGTCTCCCTTTTTCAGCATGAATCCACACACTTCAGCACACGTCTCTAGGTTGATCATAAAGTCTTCGATGGACTGGAACAATAACAGAATCAGAGCTAGTTTGTATTTCTCCCTTTATTCTGGTGGCACAGCTCATTGCAGACATACTTTGCCATTCAGGCAGTTGTGCAGCTTCAAGAGAGGACCCCTGGTCTCTTCTGGCAGTTTGCCCACAATCTTCAGTCTGACCTGAGGCAACACATCAGAGACGATCAGCCAACTCTGCTTTAACACGCACGGTAAAACCAAAGAAGCACCGCACACGTTCTGACTTCGTTGGTGATGGAGCTGGGGTTCTCCACAGACATCATCAGGTCAGCAGCCAGAAAGTTCACCAGAATGTTGGTGAGGTCTGTGCACACGGTCTTTAGCACGTGTTTTGCAATGTGGACCTGGGCTTCATCTGCATGAGGACAAGATGTAAATTAAATTAAGGCAAGTTTGGGCACAACTCTTTCATCATGTATCCAAGTTTCTGTTTTATTGCTCTTGCTTCACAGTTGTGTCACAGTTAAATATCTGATTTAAGTGGTGAAACATATATATACACATACTGTATATCAAGATCTAGAAAATGATTTGCTTTAAAATAAATAAATAATAAATAGACAATTATTGTTAGGCCTGAGTAATATGTGTGTGGAATCAACACATGTTTGCTGGTATGGGCATTAGGCTGATTTACCAGAAAAGAACTTGGAGCCTTTTTCGAACAGCCGGATGTTGTTGAACAGATTAGTGATCTCCTCCTGGAGATCTTTGGTGCTCTTCTTTTTGTTGGCCCCTGTTAGAGAGCTGGTAGATGACGCAAACACTGTCCGCAGGACCTCCTGATAGGTTTTAGTGAGAGGCCTGTGCAGACATGAGCAGTCAGACAATGGACAGCTTGTTCTTACTCCTCTGTAGAGCAACATGAGATGAAACCTTGTGTGTTACCTGACTAAATGCTCTGCCAGCTCAGAGAAGATTTCTTCAGGGCAGTCACTCACCCTCTGCTGTAACACTGCTACGATCTCCTCCTGGGCCATAAAGGGGGCTTCAGTCTGTTTGCTGCGATCTTGGCAAAGGTAAAACACAAGTTAATTAGTCTCACAAGGAAACTACAGTAACCTTCGTCCACCGCAATAAAAAAAGCTTAACAACCCAGGGGAAAGATTTCTAGCCAAGCAGCCATGCGGCTCTTGTTACAGTGAAATGCTTCACAGAGCAGGCTTAATGTGCATATAGAGACATTTTTCCCCGTTAACATAAAAGTGTTTTGTGGCCCCTGGAGTACGTTGCTGTGAAGGTCCAGTTTCCTCGTCACTGTCCTCATCCTTCCTGCCTTTTTTCTTGGTTTTACGAATCCGGATCTCTCGGGCATTGCCTCCGCCTCCTGACTTTACGCTGCCACTGCCCTCTGTGAGACAGATGGGTAACAGATGACACATACATACAGCAGTCCAGGAGCGATGACACAAAATTCAGCATGAAGCTTTTACGAACCTGTAGTCTTCTTCCTGCGTTCAGCTTCCCTCTTCTCCTTTTTAGAAAGGGCTGAGCTCTCTGTCAGCACAGACACTTGCTTCAGGTCATCTTCAGTTATTAGGAACACTGGATTGTTCTTGACTTCCTAGGAAGCACATCACAGAGTCTATGTAAGCAAAACCCTTTTGCTGGATTCTACAACTAAGTCATATTTGTGTGAGAGAAGAACCTTCTGAGCTTTGTGCTGCATGGTGTCATCGAACAGAGAGAGACAGCTGCTGATGAACTTATCACTGACGACCACTGTGCTGCCCAGCACTCTGGCACAGGATTGGACGTTAGTGTTCCTCAGAGCCTGGTTGATCAATATCCCAATGTCCTCTACTGATAGGCAGCAGGGCAGGATCGACTGAAGAGCCAGAGTCGATACGATAGCACAACAAGAAATGAATACTACATAATATAATATTTTGCTTAAATGTTATTAATTAACAAGAGTTAATTTGAACCTGAATGTCAGTCCATGTGGCTGAGCTGACAGCTTCTTCCACTGAGGCCTCCACCTGGTCCACTAGTGTATGACCCACGCACGTTGTTCTGAGGAACAGCAGCTTGTTGGACTTAAAGCGTTTCTTAATGTAACTCAAAGGCTCAGGGATCCCCAGTCTGACCAGAGCATCAAACTCTGCCAAAATAAGACACAGCACTTTCATTTACACATGACTGTTACTAAAAGGATCGTGCAGCTAAACCAGTGCATCACATTTACACAAGTTACACAATAAATGCATTTGGATTCAATTGTTAGATTCAAAGTGAGTCTTACATAGTAGATACATAATAAAATTATAAAACAATCTGACAAGCAGTGAAGACGCTGAAACAGTGAGGGGGACAAAAGGTTGTAGTGGTACAGACATATAGTAGTAAGGAAGAGACAGTATTCGACTACCTAAATATCCGTTCTGCTGAAGGAAGGAATCCACCCAAGCGTTCTGTGTTTTGGAGTATATATCAGGGATGTACACAGCTTTGTCCTGCCGTCCTCCCACCACACTTCCTTTCAGTCGTCTCTTATTTACCAGTTCCTCTAAGACGGCTGGCAAGAAAAAAGCAAAACAAACCCCATCTCATTAAAACTAATACCATAAATAGTACAAATATTAGACAAACCTCAGAGTAATAATCTGCTTACAATAGAGAAGATGTTCCTGGAATCCAAAGGTTCCGATCATGCTGCTGATGGGTGTTGGTCTACACAGTACAGAAAAAGCACGTAGCATCAAATCTGAATGTGAAACCACATGTTTGATTCACTAGTGTCACCAATCTAATGTAAAAGCCCAAATTTCAAACTGCAGCACATTAAATTAGTGTTGTCACAATACCAACATTTTGGTACCGGTGCCGATACCAACAAGTATTTTACTACTTCTCAATACTTTTTCAGATTCAAAGGAGAACGCAAATTACTGACTTATTTTAAAAACCTAAAACAATAACATATCAAATTAAAATTGAAAATACTAGGCTTTTTTTATTGCAGAACAATTTTAGAATGGTCAGTGTGAATAAATAAATGTTATATATACACACTGTATTCCAGCCGTGTGTCCCTGTAACATGGTGGAGTCAAGTATCCAGGTAATTAACTTTCCCGTGTGCATATTGTTTTCTCAATAAGTTGACACTACTGTTGCCGTTTTGTGCTGAATGTATTCCATTGATTATGTGCAATCGATCAACAAACTCATACAATAAACGCTGCTGTCTGATTGTTAAAACGGGCTATGCTGGAGAAATGTTGCTGCTTGCTGCTAAATCCTGGACTGGATTACAGTGGTAGGCTCCCTGACTGATACTGAATAGTTTCATGCTCATTTGTGTTTAAGATTAAGTATTATTGCCATGTACTGTAGCACTTTAGCACTCTGGTTTGCCCACATGTTGCTGGGTGGTGACTGCGGTAACGGCGTGTGTATATTATATATATATATATATATATATATATATATATATATATATATATATATATATATATATATATATTCTACTCTCTATTTTTTTATTCTATCTACTCTATTCTCACCCTCCCGGGTGGTCTCATCGACTCGGGTCCTCTACTAGAGGCCAGGGAGCTTGAGGGTTCTGCGCAATATCCTTGCTGTTCCTAGGACTGCACTTTTCTGGACTGAGATGTTGGATGTTTTTCCACCATCCACCAAGGCTGGAAACTGAACAGTACTGGAAAGGTATATGGGAAAGGGAGGCGTCACACAACAGCGATGCACAGTGGCTGGTGGATCTGAGGGAAGACCACAGCAACCTCCCTGAACAGAATCCAGTGACTATCACAGTGGCAGACATCCAACAAAGAGTCTCAGGTATGAAAAACTGGACAACACCCAGCCCTGACATGATCCACGCCTACTGGCTCACTGCAATCCATGAGCACCTGGCACCACAAATGAACCAGCTGCTAAGGGATGGGACCCACCCTGAATGGCTAACCGAAGGGCGAACAATCCTGATAATGAAGGATCCCTCAAAGGGTACAGTCCCATCCAACTAGCGGCCAATAACCTGCCTCTCCACAACATGGAAGCTCATGTCAGGCATCATCGCAGCTAAGATAAGTGGGCACATGAGTCAATACATGAGCGAAGCACAGAAGGGCATTGGTAAGGATACCAGAGGAGCCAAACACCAACTCCTGGTAGACAGAACAGTCGCCCAAGACTGCAGAGTGCGACACACCAACCTGTGCACAGACTGGATCAACTACAAGAAAGCCTATGACTCAATGCCACACACATGGATCACTGAATGCTTGGAGCTGTACAACATCAATAGAACTCTAAGGGCCTTCATTGCAAACTCGATGAGGTTGTGAGGAACCACCCTTGAAGCCAATGGGAAGCCACTTGCCCAAGTATCCATCAAATGTGGCATATACCAAGGAGATGCACTGTCCCCACTGCTCTTCTGCATAGGCCTGAACCCCCTCAGCCAATTAATAAACAAGACTGGCTATGGATACCGACTCCGGCACGGGGCCACCATAAGTCACCTCCTCTACATGGATGACATCAAGCTGTACGTCAAGAGTGAGCGAGACATCGACTCACTAATCCACACCACCAGGATCTACAGCTCGGACATTGGGATGTCATTCGGGCTTGAGAAATGTGAGAGGATGGTGACAAAGAGAGGCAAGGTAATTCACACAGAAGGGGTCTCACTCCCAGAAGGAACAATAGCAGACATTGAGGACAGTTACAAGTACCTTGGAATACCACAGGCGAATGGCAACCTTGAACAGGCAACAAGGAATGCGGCAACAGCCAAATACCTCCAACGAGTAAGGGAAGTCCTAAGAAGCCAGCTCAATGGCAAGAACAAATCCCGTACAATAAACAGCTACGCCCTGCCAGTGATCAGATATCCTGCGGGAATAATAAGGTGGCCAAAGGAAGAGATACAGACCACAGATGTTAAGACACGAAAGCTCCTCACCATGCATGGAGGGTTCCACCCCAAATCCAGCACCCTGAGACTGTACGCTAGCCGCAAGGAAGGAGGCCGAGGACTAGTGAGCGTGAGAGCCACTATCCGGGATGAGCACCAGAGCCATAGAGGCCCAGATCTACCACACCAGACAAGACCCAAGTTTTAGATTGTGCAAAGAGGCCCCTGAGAAGGTCCAGCACATAACTGCAGGGTGTAAGATGCTGGCAGGGAAAGCATACATGGAACGCCACAACCAAGTGGCTGGCATAGTATACAGGAACATCTGCGCGGAGTATGGACTGGAAACCCCAAGGTCATAGTGGGAAACACCTCCCAAGGTGGTAGAGAACGAGCGAGCCAAGATCCTGTAGGATTTCCAGATACAGACCTGGCCTCTGGTAGAGGACCCGAGCTTGGAAAGTGGGTGAGACCACCCGCGGAGGGTGAGAATAGAGTGTGTATATATCTGCACAACATAACTGATGGTCTTGTTAAACCTTAAAGGGCACACCTGTGAAGTGACAACCATTTCAAGTGACGACCTCTTGAAGCTCATCAAGTGAATGCCAAGAGTGTGCAAAGCAGTGGTGGCTACTTTTTAAAAACCTAGAATGAGACATTTTCAGTTGTTTCACACTTTTTTGTTATGTATTTAATTTCACATGTGTTAATTCATAGTTTTGATGCCCTCATTGTTTGATCCCCATAGTTTTGATGCGCATAGTTTTGATGTCCTGATGAATGTAGAATTTTTATAGTCATGAAAATAAAGAAAACTCTTTGAATGAGGTGTGTCCAAACCTTTGCTCTGTGTAAACACAGACACACACACCTCTCTCTCTGTCTCTCTCAGAGTTGCGGGCACTGCCGGCGGAGCTACATATACCAGTCCCATCCAGTAGTATAGTAGTGTTCCATCCAGCAGAATGGTGCCTTTTAAAAGGCCACAGTACCCAATCAATACCGGCATACTGTGCAACCCTACATCAAATTAAGTTGTGCTGTCACAAGTCAAATTCACCCACACTACTTTAATTAAATCATTCCTCAGTAGACACAGGAGGTGCAGAAGTGACAAGATTATAACAAGCAGCTTTTAGCAATGATGCCAACAGTGTCATTAGAATTTCAGGAAACAAATATTCATTTAGATTAAAAGGTCTGTGTTCTGTTCCCTAACTACTCACTTAATTCCCCTCACAAAATCATTTATTGCTCATACAGACCCCCCATTTCTGAGGTGCATTATTCTAGTACACTCCTCTTTTACTACTACCAGTGACTTGCTCCAAATCAAACATGATTTGCTCAGCTTCAGCTACTGTACTATTGTTTGTGTGAACAAAACAAATAAAACACAACAGAATGATATAGAAATGCCATCGGTGCAGAACAGAAATAAAAATGTGTTTTAGTATAATTAGTATAATTAAGGCTAAAAGGCTAAAATAAGTTAGGTAAGTTTCCACTGTGCATGGTGGGAGCAACATGACATTACATGACATATTTTAATCACCTGTACTTAAAACACTGTATTTTTTATTAATTTATTGAATTATTGAATTTGTTTATTAAGCTTTTACCTTGTGATGGCGCTGAAGAGCCCTTGTATTCTGGCTTTGTGTCGTGCAACAAAAGCGGGAGTAAATATGACCCCTCTGTTGTACTGGTCCACCTCTCCTTGAATCAGCTTCCCAAGACGCTTTGACAGTTCCTTTGACAAATATTAGGAAACAGCAGTTGTCATATTAAAAAACAAAATCAAACATATTTAAGATGCTCTCGTCATCAAAGACTGGAAAGAAGGCTCCTTCAACTACAAAATAAAGATGAAAACAATGTGTCATGAGATTTCTCCATTATTAAACATATGTACTGTACTGTAGGTACAGACTGGTTGCAGCGTGACTCACCTCAGTTAAGAAATCCCCTGGCAGGTCATAGCTCTTACACAGTTCAGCAATTGTGATCAGTCCAGCCTCCTGCAGTCTGTCATTCACCTCTTCAGCTAAACGGTCCAGGTATGTACTGCAAGCAACATTAGACCACATCACAAATGATTAGGTGCTATACAATTAAACTAAACTCAATATCAATGAGGTGTAAAATCTATTTGGAAATAATTTCATTGCCTAAATATTCACTTGATTACCATGTAAGAAGCACAAACTGTGGCTTTATTGTTATGCATAGGTTTGTAGTTACTTGCTATTTTAACTTTAGATGTAAGAATGATTAATATCCCCAGCCCCCTGGGAATAGGTTAAATGTGTAACAGATGTGAAAATGACAAATGAAGGCTTTCTCCTTCTGTCGGATTTATTACAGTGTGGTGTTATTTAATACTCACTCATCGATAAGTTGTCCCAGCACAAGCCGAACACTTTTATCTGACCTTGCGATTTCACCTGCTCTGTTTTCAA
The DNA here is from genome assembly GCF_900634795.4 of Betta splendens. Lineage (NCBI taxonomy): Eukaryota > Metazoa > Chordata > Actinopteri > Anabantiformes > Osphronemidae > Betta > Betta splendens. The sequence goes on along the minus strand of NC_040901.2, from coordinate 1,165,632 downwards.
CATGGACCCAGTCCACATTGATGATCTGAAGGAAAGATGAGGATAACAGCATTTGCAGGATGTAGCAATGACCTGTGATCTTTATCTTAGTCTGCCCTGAGCACTAAACGTGTTTGGAAGTATTACATCTTGCTTATACAGACTGTACCTGTTGGAGGTCCACAATGTTGATTCGACCTGCGAAGTAAAGCAGAACGCGTTCATTCTAAATATACTGTAGCCCAGTTGAAAACACGTTAAGTGTGTACGTTAAATTAACGTAAATGTATTTTATCAGTCTACCTAACAAATGCCACTAACGTTACCCTTTCTGGACAGTCTTACACTAACCTCCGTGGACGTAGAGCTCATCGCGGATCTCTCTGCTGATCTGTGCTGGGGTGATGTACTCCTTCCCATCAAGAGTGTGCACCACCTCCAGCTTCTTATTCTGAACCAACTTTGTAATGATCTCTATGCAGTTCCTCTCCGATAACCTGCAAATGAGACAGGAGACAGTTCACAACAAACAGCGGTGCGTTTAGAAACGCTAACGTTAGCTTGGCTGCTCACAGCTGCTTGTAACGTTTGCCGTCGTACCTTTGCACTGTGTCAGCAAACTGCGCTCTCTGGAAGTCTGCGGCCAGTCTCCGAATTTCTTCCCAGTCGTCCGCCATGATCAGCAGTTGTTACAAAACTCTGACGTCTTCTTCTAATCTGACTTTTGTAAGAAACACAGCTGAAGCTAGCTAGCTAAAAAGACAGCTTAGTGTCCAGCCACACGTCGACATACAGCAGCTTTTGACGGAGAGCCGTGATGGCCAAAAAGGTAAACAGCGATTTGACTTCAGTCAAAGGGATTCTCAGAAGCGACATGGAGAATTTTTTATAAACAACAATAATATCAGCATTAATACAGTGATGCGTCACTGCATGATGAAAGGCTAAATCAAGTTACCATCAAGTCTTTACATATACAGGACAAAGAAGCAGGTGGGGACCTAAGAAAAACTTTATGCAAAGCTGCCTTTTGTTGGTATTAAGACAAAAATTTTATTCTATTACAATATCATCTGTCACTGTCTATAATAGAGATGGAGTTCGAAATCATAATTTCAGAAATTCATTGTACAATATATAAAACTGCAGATTTTCCATACAACAACCATAAACGAATAGAAAGTTAATATAAAGCTTGACTGAAGTGAACAGATCCCTTTATTAAGTGGTAAATACGTAGTGTACTTACACTGTAAATAGATCCTAACATAGCTGTTTCAGCGAGATAAATGCGTTGGAGGAAAGGCAATTTGCAGTGCAGATCTGAAACCTCTAGGGAGCAGTAGACTACAAGCCATGAAGCTCCTTGCAGGTTACCAGATGGTGCCTATTGTACGAAACTCCATCATTCCAGCAAGACCTGATAGGAGTAAAATACTGTAATTATATGTCATACGCATATTCACTGCAGGCTGCTATGTAATTAATTGACATTTAATTTTTAAAAAAGCACAATCTCAATGAGAACACTGTCCATCTGTGTCTGGGAAAAGTGAACTATGTCTCACAGACATGTACACTCTAATGGCCCACTGTGATGAGGAGCTTCTTCAAATAGCCTCTTCACTGTAGAACCAGCTTCCATATCAGGATATAGTGCAGCTATAGCCTGCTCAGCCACTTTGATGAAACACATACTTCCTATGAGAGTAAAGAAGAAACTAATCAGTAGCCTCGAGCTTGCGTATAGAATCAGGAGAAAAGTTGTAAGTAGATTTGTTGAAACTTTAGGATGCATTATATAATTCTCCCGTCATATAATTTCTACCTTCGAGCTCTGATTGGAATGACCAGTCTAGGTAAAGAGAAACGAGGAGATTAAAGTACAGTACATTATGGAAGGAGAGAGTGTGGGTAGTGGGTGTGATGTGTCCCATCTGAAAATTAGGCTGGGGGTTATCCCTGTGTAGAAGGCTTTTCAAGTCTAGGTGTAGCAAGCCTTATTATAATCCTGCTGTACAGTGTGTGGATGCATGTTCTGCTGTAATACCATGTATTGTATATGAAACAACTGCACCATGGGCAAAAGCTGCAGCACTAGAACTGTTATGTGGTATCTTTGCTTTCTATACAGGTGTCTTTCTAGACCATGTCCAGTTAATTCTGTTGCCACATGAGGACCCCAATCAAGACACATCTGAAGCCAATGAAACCAAAGAGGATGCACCTGATCACAATTTGCTGCCACATAAAAGTGTGTAAAAATATGCGAGAATGAGACATTGCAGTTAGAATCCAAATAAAGAAATAAATACATACTATGCTTTTATACTAAATACATATTAAATCTTGTAAAAATAAAAGGCTTTTTGCAGCCCTTAGTCAGGCCGGCCATAATGCTGGAAAGACGTGTTACCGTGTGTTTTGGTTCTAACTTCAGGGATAATTAAGAGAGTCCTACCAGAAAACTTGAGGGTTCTACAAGGATCATAGGGAACAAGCCACTCATATATTCCCCACTCGACCCTTCTTCGTAGCGGTCTTATTCCTACAAGCTCGGTTGCTCTACCAGAAGCCTGGGAGCTTTAGGGTCCTGCGCAGTAGCTAAGCTCCTAGGACTGCACTCTTCTGGACAGAGATCGCAGATGTTAGTCCTGAGATCTGTTAGAGCCACTCTTCCAGTTTGGGAGATACAGCCCCTAGTCCTTCTATCACCATGGGTGCCACTTGTGCCCTCACCCTCCACATCTTCTCTATCTCTTCCTTCAGCCCTTGGTACTTCTCGACCTTCTCATGCTCCTTCTTCCTGATGTTGCTATCACCTGTGAGTGCTACATCTATCACTACAGCCTTCTTCTCTTGTGCTGCTTTGTCGGGTTGGTTGGTCATTACCAGTTTGTCAGTCTGTATCTGGAAGTCCCACAGGATCTTAGCTCTGTCATTCTCAACCACCTTTGGAGGTGTGTCCCATTTAGACTTTTGAACTTCCAGCCTGTGCTCTGCACAGATGTTTCTGTAAACTATGTCAGCCACTTGGTCATGCCGTTCCATGTATGCCCTGCCTGATAGCATGCTTTGAACAGCCTGCACCGGGGGTCTTACCTGGTATGGTAGATCACAGCCTTTATTGATATTGTACCTAGCCTGCTCCTGTGCTGCGAGGATTAGTTCCTCCGTGCTGTCTTTAAGTCCAGCTATGTCCAGCCACTGTTAGGATTTGTTGATATCCCTCCATGCATTGTAAGGAGCTATATCTACTAGCACTATCGCCTCACAGCAAGAAGGCTCTGGCCCGGAGGCGGCCCTGGTGCCTTTCTGTGTGGATTTTGCACGTTCTCCCCGTGTTCTCTCCGGGTTCTCCGGCTTCCTCCCACAGTCCAAAAACGTGCATTAGGTTGATTGGCTTCTCTCCATTGCCCGTCGGTGTGAGTGTGTGTGAATGGTTGTCTGTCTATGTGTTGCCCTGCGATGGACTGGCGACCCGTCCAGGGTGTACCCTGCCTCTCGCCCATGGTCAGCTGGCTTAGGCTCCAGCAGCCCTGTGACCCCGTATTAGGGAATAAGCGGTTTAGAAAATGGATGGATGGATGGATAAATCCAAGCTAAAAACTCACCTTTTGGTCTGGCTTTTAACCCAGTTAAATGTATTAAATGTATTCTTGTATTATGTTATTTAATTCAGATTGTTGTTTTCTCTGATGAGGCTCTGGTGTTTTAAAAGCAACTTATGAATGAAGTTGATGATGATGATGATGATGATGTCAATGGCTTCAATCTCCTTATTTGGCTGTCTTATTATGCTCATCCATGATGAGCCAGAGGTTGAGGGTGCTGATCGCCCGGAATTGTTCTTCCCATTCAGCTAACTTTTCAGGACTTGCCCGTGATTGATAGGAACACTAGGGGCTCAATAGCCCATTTACATCCTGTCGTTTGAAATCCCAGCATAGACCCTGGACCAGTCCTCTTTGTGCTGTCTTGTGGCAGTGTAACCAGAGTGAACACACCCAACAGCTAGATGCTCAGTGGTTTGTGTTGCTGTGGCTCGGGAGTCTTGAATGACGTCATCTGCAAAGCCATACTCTGTGATAGCGGAACATATCACAGCTCTGCCAACCATGGTGCTTTATTTGACCTGCTATTAAAACAGTCAAAAGTTGTTTTATGACAAGGCCAGAGTTAGAACTAATTGAGTCTTCAAAAAGCTTTGATATTTAGAATTACATGAAAAAAGTGTTTGATAAGTGGTGCTTTTCCAAGAAGAGAAGGAATAAAAGTTCCCAAGTCTAATTTAAAACTTCAAAGCATAGCTTCCCTAACAGAATTTAGGTCATATTGTCACAGTGAACACGCACTGTGAGGCTGCCTCTTTGAATTGTAATCAAGTTGAGGTCTGTAAGTAAACACGTTTGTCTCAGCGGTGCTCAACACTTGCCTCCTGTGACTTCAAACAGCTAAACTTAAGATACAGTGCTGCTGCTCGGTTGATTGTGTGGAAAATGCACTTTGAAGATGTTGCTGAGCAAAAAGACCAGATGCTTGTTAATACTAATCTTTTTGTTTTTCAACAAGTTTCATCTTGTATCTTTAAATGCACAAATGAAAACTGAGTTACTGCATAAAACAGAGCTGCAGATTCACTCTTTCATTTTATGTACAGTGGCTGCTGATGGCTGGGTTCTACCTGAAACACAGAGCTTGTCTGCTCTGAATGGCCACGGTAAAAATGACAACAAAACACTGTTCACAATCTCACCGAAGCATCAACCTGGACAAAGCTTTAGCTTCACTCCGAGACAGATTTAAATCTGCTAATGAGCTTCTTAAAAACCTGTGGAACTCCTGTACCAATGTAGGATGCCCTGGGTAACTATGCTAACAGGTTTTTTCTTATTAGGCTTCAAAGCGGTTTTACACATTTACAATATAGGTTATTTGTTTTGCATAAAGTATTATGGCAATAGAGCCACAAAAGCATTGCGCGTGCTAACATAGGTGGCTGTCACAGACATGTCAGAGACATGTCAAAGACATTAATAAAGCATTGTAGCTCAGACTCTACTATTTAATTTGATGTTAAGTATTTCTATGTTCCTTCGTACATGTGTAAGTCCTTTAAATTCCAAAGTCTCCAAAACTGGTCCCTCAGAGGGACCAAATAGTTCACCTCTTGAGATCTTTATGTTTTTTTGACAAGCATGTCCTTGTCAAAACTGGAAAAATATAACCAAGGTCAAAGAGGTACCTTGGATTCTCTGTCACCTCTTTTTCATACAGAGTAGAAGCCCTGTGAGCTGGCTGTTCCTGGAACATATGGATGATCACTCTGCGATCATCGGCCTGATCACTGATAAGGACGATGCAGAGTACAAAGGACTCACTCAGAACTTTGTGGACTGGTGCCAGCGGAACCACCTCCTGATCAACACAGGGAAAACAAAGGCAAGGGTGGTGGATTTCCGTAGACAGCAGCCTGCTGTCATACCACCAATGCACATCCAGGGAAGGGACCTTGAGAGAGTGGACTCTTACAAGTACCTGGGAGTGCATCTGAACAATAAACTGGACTGGACTCATAACACGGATGCACTGTACAGGAAGGGTCACCTAGACTCTACCTGCTGAGGAGACTGCGGTCTTTTGGAGTGAGGGGGCCACTCCTGAAGACCTTCTATGACTTTGTGGAGTCATCATCCATCCTGTACGGTGTGGTCTGCTGGAGCAGCAGCATCACAGTGAGGGACAGGAAGAGACTGGACAGGATCATCAAGAAGTCTAGCTCTGTCCTGGGCTGCACTCTGGACACGGTGCAGGGTCCTGGCTAAACTCACATCCATCCTGGACCAGGACTCTCACCCACTGGAGGACTCGCTGTCTGCTCTGGAGAGCAGTGTCAGTAGCAGACTGATGCACCCTAGTTGTGTGAAGGGGAGATATCACAGATCTTTCCTACCTGCTGCTATCAGACTCCACAATGAGAACTGTTAACATTTACGCTTTTAACCTTTTTTGCTCAGTTACTAGAACAGCAGCAAAGAAAGACAACCGCAAAGAAATTGTTCAGGATTGCAAAAAAATAAAAAAATAAAATAATAATAATAATAACAACACAATAACCACTCCTTCCTACACTGTGGGTGGATCAGTCTGCCACTGAAAGAGCTGCTCAGAGCTCCCACAGTCTGGTGCAGTGGGCCTCCTCTCACCAACCTTCTCCACAGAGTCTAGTGGACATCCCAGGACAGAGCTGGCCTTCCTCACCAGCTTGTTGAGTCTCTTTCTGTCCCAGTCAGTGCTGCCTGCTCCCCAGCAGACCACAGTGTAATGGATGACAGAGGCAACCACAGAGTCATAGAATGTCCTTAACATGGGCCTGCACGTTCCAATGGACCTCAGTCTCCTCAGGAGGTGGAGATGACTTTGGCCAATCTTTTACAGGAAATCAGTGTTATTAGTCCAGTCCAGTTTATGGTTGGTTGAGGTAAACACCCAGGTACTTAGAACTGTCCACAGTCTTTATGTCTTAGCCCTTAAATCACCATCACCTTGGTCTTACTGGTGTTTAAACACAAATGGTTGAACTCGCACCAGTCCACAAGGTCCCTGATGACTGACTTGTATTCCAGCTCGTTCCCCTCAGCCAATAATGGCTGAGTCGTCTGATAACTTCTGGATGTGACAGCTGTATGTTTTGTATGTGAAGTCTGAGGTGTAGAGGGTGAAGAGAAATGGTACACTGTTGCCTGAGGAGTCCCAGTGCTGGAAACCACCACCTCACGTACAGTACGCCTTACATACTGTAGTTGGTTGGTGAGGTAGTCGTCCATGCAGTCAGCTGTTTGTCCACTCCTGCTCCCTCCAACTTCTCTCACAGAAGTGCCGGCCTTATGGTGTAGAAGGCACTGGAGAAGTTAAAGAATCCTAATGGCCCTCACAGCGGTTTCAGCAGTCTCCAGGTAAGTCAGTGCCCACTGCAGCAGGTAGATGACAGTGTCACCCACGCTGATGTTTGGACTGAAGTGAAACTGCAGCGGGTCCATCGCTGTCTCCACCACAGAGTGAAGGTGGATGAGGACGAGCCTCTCCATGGTCTTCATCAGGTAGGTGGTCAAGACTACTAGTTTGTAGAGGTTTGATTCCTTTACGTCTTAGGGACTGGAACCACACAGGATTTTTTCCACAACTCAGGGACCATCTCCAAACCCAGGCTCAGGTTGAAGATGTATGTGACCACCTCACAGAGCTGGTCAGCACAGTCCTTGAGTAGTCTGGAGTTGATGCCGTCTGGACCTGCAGCTTTCTTCGTCTTAAGCCGCTTTAGCTGTTTCCTTACCTGGTCTGAAGTTAGGGAGAGGGGGTAGGACATGGGGGGCAAAAGTGTGCTGCTTGTGGAGGGGGCTGGTGGGGGCCAAGGTGTGCTGCTTGTGGAGGTGGGTGGTGTGGAGAGGTGTGAACATGTGGGGGTGGGCACCAATGCTGGACTGGAGACGTGTGAAGTGGAGGGGGGAGGGCTGGAGTCAAACCTGTTAAAGAACAGATTCAGCTCATCGGCCAGGTCCAGGTCACCATCACCTGATCCTGAGCCTCTGTTGTCTCCCTGCCCAGAGATGGTCTTCAGGCCCTTCCACACATCTCGGACGTTGTTCTGCGCTAGCCTCTTACACAGTGAGTGAGTGTACACAGTGAGTAGTAGTAAGGTCGGATGCCGAAAGCGAGGAACTCAATGTCTTTGGTGCAGAACTGTTTTCTAACAGAGATGTGAGCTGGGTAGGGATGGAAAGTTTGATTCTTTTAACTGACTCGGATCTTCAACTCTCGAACAGTAAAGTGAACAAATCCTTTCTAGTCATTCGTAAAAATTATAATCACAAAATGCCACAAGCACAATTCAAACAATGCAACCTAGCAAATATCCATCACATTAACGTGACTTATGTCCTGCATCTTCCCTGCCATTGGTAGTGGTCACATGATAAAAGAACGAACGAACAAATGATCTGTAAAGATCCGTATGAACAAACTGGGGCGCTTGCTGCTCGCTACAGAGCCTGCGCGACTCGGCTGTCACGTGACAAATGAACGAATGAACGATCTATATGATCGAATCCCAAAAGAACTGTAGTACTTGGTGCTCGCCATAAAGCATGAGCTGTTAACGATGAACGAGAACGATGAACTAAACCGTCCATAGGAACAAATCAGTAACGAACTGGAGCGCCTGCTGCTCTACAGAGAAAAAAAACGAGTCCTTGAGGAAGGACGTTCAGTTCATTAAGTCCTGAACGAATCATTTTCTATTTCCTGTCCTGCTGAATGAGTTTAAGCAGCTGCTGCCATGTGGCGAGAGAAGGTACTGCACGTACTGAACAAGTCGTTCACTGAGAGGACTCATTCCTTCCGAGTCATATTTTTCATATTGTTCATATTGAAGAAATCGTTCAGGAACGACACATCACTAGCGCTGTGTTGCTCTATCTATTGCACTCCCGTCGGCCCGGAGCGGTAGCTTCATTTCCTCTCATGGAGCCTACGTCCCGCTCCGCAGCCTCTCATTTTCGTCTGTACAGTATATCAGGTGGAACCACCGGTGTTTCTGTGTGAGGAGGTGCAGCGCCACACAGAGCTAACAGCTGGTCTCTGGTGTAAACAAAGGGAGCCATGTGTTTAGCTGAGAGGGTCCTCCAGTGTGTTTCCAAAAGGTTAAAAAGTAACAGGGATAATGAGCACAAGTGCAATAAAAGTGTGTGTACTAGAAGCATGGTTTTACCACAATAACAGAAACCCATAAAACTGACCAACATACAACAAAAAAGTAAAGAAAACTGGAATAGAAAGTAGGGAACTGTTCCAGCTTTGTTATGGATGCGTACTCTGTTTATGGATCTGTGCTTGTATGGTTTAACCTGCAGGTCAGTCAGGCAGTATAAAAAGGTTACTTGGTGTGTGAACACCCCTCTCTCCCTGTATTATACATGACATAACCATGTATGCTGCTGAAATCATTTGTGTGCTTGCTTGTTTGTCTGTATCACTGCATCATCTGTATTGGTTTGTGCCCTGTCAACAAGTGTTCTGTATCTGTCCATGGCCACTTGTTATGTGCAGACACATCGTTTATGCTTTGTATATGCTGCTAGCACTTCACTCGTGTCTGTTATATTTGTCTTGTTCCTGTTGTGCAGTGTAAAGTCAGAGTTAGGCCTTTGAGCTTGCTGTGTGTGTCAGACTGGGACATGATGGCATGATGACACTTACAATGAACCAACCAATGAGACAATCGTGCAGTTTTCCTTGGAGTGCATGTAACCAGATAGTTTATTCAAGCTGTGAAAGTTCAAATCAATCTCTCCCTCTCTCCCGTCAGGCTAAATCCAGCAGCAGAGCTAGCATGAGGCCTGATCCCGGCATCGGGTGCTCCAGGTGGGTCCTCTGACTCTCCCTCCGTCTCCATCTCTCCCCAGTTCCTTGTTGTGAAGGTGGGTGGTGTTGGCTCCCTGGCAGTGATTCTAGCACTTGGTGCTGGTGGCCACATGTGGGTGGAACTTATTTATGCAGGCCAAACAGTCGGTCTGTTTCAGAGCAAACATGAACTGCGTTCAAATAGAAAACCTTCCTAAACTTTAGTATGTTTTCACATTAGACAGCGTTTGCCATCCAAGTTAAATTTAGATTCTTTTACACCCGCTTCAGAAGAAGGCAGTGTAAAATGCTTGTCACCCCATGGATGGAAGCCTTAGCAAGGTCACAAGTTTTCTCTTTGAAAGAGCTAGAGTGTCTCCAGCCCAGGACTCATTTAACAGATGCCAGCACAAAAAGGTGTGTTGAGAACGCAGCTTATACAAAGCTCCTCTGTACACTTACGTCTCTCTGATTATGCCGAACCAGACGGAGCAGCACTGGTAGCTGGAAGGAAAACCAAGGAGTGGGAGTCAGGCAGACAAATTGAGATGGGCGAGTAGGAAGAATGCATTAGCAGTCCAAGTCCTGCCATGGCTGCAGGGCTGGTAGCAGGAACACAGCACAATAACTACCAATCTGCACAAGGCTCCAGTCACTTCACTACACGTCCTTCTGTTAACACTGTTAAGTGCTGCTTAAAAGGACATTTAATATGTAAGTGAGTAAAAATACCAAGAGATTTGAATAGTTTTCAATCACTGAGAAGCTGAAAAATCATGAACAAGCTATGGAGTAAGACTGATGTGTCCTCCATGGAGACACATCATATCCTGGAATTCTGCTTCTTCACACTGTATGTAGTAATATAGACTTATTTAGTTCTGTTGTTTTCATCAGGGTCTGTAAAACAAATCAAACAACTAGCGTTTAGGGAGAGCGGGCACCTACTGGCCCATACAAATGCGCTGATAAGTTCTGATCAGCCCATTCGTTATGGCTGATAACATCCGAAGCGGGTGAAAAGATACTGTGATTTAGAGGATGTGGCTGATGACTGCATCAGTTAAAAAGGGCACAGCCAGCAGATGTGAGACGTGCTCTCTGCTCCATCCCTTTATTCCAGCCAGTCAAGGCAGATGCCAGTCTGTCACACGTATGGCACAGCCTTTGTTTAAAGACAGCAGTCACGGTAGTGTAGTGGTTAGCATTCAACCCTCACACCAGGTGTGTGTGTAGTCTGGTTTCCTCCCACAGTCCGGTGACGTGCAATTAGGCTGACTGGGAGTGTAAATTATGCAGGAGGGAGTTGTCGTCTACTTGGCCCAATGCTGGACTGGCGATCTGTCCAGGATGAACCCTGCCACTCAGACAGGCTGCATGCGGGGAATGACATCATGAATGAAGTGTAGGGTCTTAATGATTCCCCCTTCTACTGACATCATAAAGGAACTGAGGTTTGGGAAAAAAAGAATAGTCCATGAATGTTGTAATGAAAACACGTTTCTATGTGCTATGTAAAATAAATTAAGTGAAGGCCAGTGGGAGATTCTAGGTCGACTGGTGGAATGGACGATTTAAGAATAGGACCTGATGGGGTACGAGGCATTTTAATGTTCTCAGCCCCAGTCAGGGTAATCTCCTGTGCGGCTGATGAGTCAGAACCTCTTGTTTGAGTCTGTTTTCAAGAGCTAATCAGCAGCATGGTCATTCCACGTCCCCTGAGATCTGAAGCTTACTGCTACTTAATGACGGTGAAAACTAGCATCTGTTTTCACTCCAACAGCCAAAAGAAGCAACAATGAGCACATTCACCAAAAACACAGTGACTCAACAAGTCACTTAAAGTCATCTTCACACACACCTTCTGTGCTTTGCTCACTACTGTCTCACTCAAAGTAGATGAGACAGTTCCAGATGAGGCTCCCTGTGTTCCCTTTCAACACAATGTTGTATTCAGGCCATTGAATCTAGGATTGTAGATTAGAATCTGTTGTTATCTTAAACACAATAGATTTCCTTTGCATTCACATGTACATGTAGCTGCAGTCCTCACCCCTGTGACAAGATGCCTGAGCACAACGCTGGAACTGGATGTCACTTGAATTTACAGGAAGGGGGCTGACGAGGTGCTGCAATGAGTGACCATTCTGCACACATCTCAGTTTCTCCCACACTGCTGATCATTGAGCCAAAGGAGGAGCTATTAACAAGTAGATGTGGGGGATGTCTCCATGTTATTGTGTGGGGGTTAAAGTGCTGACGGACATCACAGCGACGAGAACAACAGCCTTCTGTTGTTCTGCATTTACAGGCTACACGCTGTTTCAGCGTTGCTGGTTTCTAAGGCCTCGCTGCAAGACGAGGCTTATTTAACACTTCCAACAACACCATCGTTTTTTACTGAGCTCAATATTAGCATTGGATTCTTAAGCAAACCTGTATGAGGCATTCTGGCACCTGCTGCGCATGCTGCACCTGTGACACTGTAGAACAAAGTCCATGCTGCTTGTGGCTGCTGATTACTGTATAGTAGAATAAAAGCTGTTAAATGAATGATGAATCCATCTCTTCTGGACTGATGCCTGTGCTGCTGTAACAATTAATCTCCTCCTCCTGGATCAATAAACCTTTATGTCAGAAAGCAGATCTCTTTTTATTTTGGAACACTACACTTACTTAAATAACAGGAGATTAACAAATTACATAGTGAACCACTAAACCTCAGTTTTGTATTAACGTGCTACAGGAACCAATCATTAACAAGATGATTCATTTAGCTACAATATAGTGATACTAGGTTTTCACATTATGTTGTAATCCCACATCCTATGCAGAAGAAGTGATCTGTCACTCAGACTGTCTAGTAAAGAGCTGCCCTGGTTTACTGACAGACTTTCTAGGATTCCTGCAGCTCTGTTGTAATCACATGTCAAATTTGATCTTACATGGCTAATGCACACTTTTCCCCACCAAATCAGGAAGCTAATTAATTTGTTCATCATCCGAAGGCTGGGCTGTCATGCTGTCTCAGGCAAACACGCGACATGAACTCCCACATAGCAGGAATCCTGAGATGCTAGTTATCCTTTCAAGGACTGACAGCAGAGAGAAAAATATGTTCTGAGCCTTCACCCCTCACAAAGTGCTTAGTCTCTGGAGGACAGCCGGTCCGACGGCTGACTGTGGGCACAGTGACACGCACGCTTTGTAAGTGTACAATTAACTGCTGGACAGGGAATGAATCTAAGTGCACTGGCTCATTCCTGAGGACAGCAGCACTTTGTAACCTTGTCTAAAGTACCTAGATTGTTTGTATTTAATCCTTACAGAACACAGGACCCCCCTGGAGAATTGTCCTTTTTTCATGCTGCCTTAAAAGCGCCGTCAAATTCAAGATCGCTGCAACTTAATCAGGACCTTCTTACCAGACACTGTAGCCGCGGCTTTTAGCTTCAGGGTCAAGGTTTCAGGGTTGCATTCTGTCAGAATAAACATGCACTGTGACACGCAGATATAAAAATACACTTTTTCTGGCAATTTACTGAGAACAAGACCTTTCAGATGTTCCACTGGCATCCCCAGTGTTGGCACTATTGCCTGTCCCAGCATGTCATTGCTGTTTCTTGGCTACCTGCTGAAGGATTCTCTTGACTGGCCATGTGGATAGCTACAAAGGCGCCACACTGTCCACACTACTTCTCTGACAGACTCTCTGACTTTGTGCCAGTTAGGGAGGCAGTGCATGCCTCAGACTCTCCCGTGTCTTTTTTTTTCATGTCTAAGTCTCACAGTTCCCTGGCTTGAGAGCAGTGGAAGATTGCTGAGCAGGCCTAGTGGGCCCCTGTATGAGTTCTGTGACTGTAAACACTTCTTGTTTCGAAGTCAAACAACTGCAGTCTCAGAGATGCAAAGTGACCACAAAGAGACATGAAATGACAACAAAGAGATATCCTATCTTGTTAGGAAACACACCAGCATGTCAGTAACATAAATCAGGTCAAAAGTGAACACAAACAAACTCATCCACATAAAGAGACCACACACTACAACCACAGCCAAACTACTACAGAATCACAATTATAGATAAAGAGAAACTAAAAAAAAGAACTAAACGGTTAACAAGCAAAATGACAGACATGAATAAAAAAAAGAGGTAGAAACAATGTATGAATAAGGCGTCATAATGGAAGACAATCATAACGACACAAAGATCCCATAATTTCTTACAAACAGTGTCTATAAAATGGCGGCCTTCATTTATGATGTTTCTCTACTGTACCTCTGCAGCAGTTATTGCATTTGGTTTAAAAAGAAACTGTAGCCACATACAAAACTAGAAGTTCATATACATGTGTTTAAACAGAACTGTCCTTTTTTATAGAGCTTCCATTAGTCAGTCCACACTGGTGAACTGATCCTTGACTAACTTTTGCCTTCCTAGTTCCAGATTGGAAGACAGCTCTTACTCTGCTGCGCCTTCACGGGGGAAACCACTAGCATCAGAATCTGTATTCCCTCTACCATTTTATGTGTTCCAAGGTCCAACTGTAGATCAGACCAAATTAAAATTGTTATCCTTGCATGCATTTGCAAACTGTAATCCGTTTTCTGTAGCTTTTGGAGGACTGACGTCTTTGCCCTCTAGTGGGTCTTTCTGCCATGCCAGTACTGTGGATGGTTCAGACGGTATCTTCACAGCCTTCTGCACCAGAGCACGTTTATCTGTAGGAAGCAGAAACAGTCCTCTTCCTGATGTGGCTGGCATCTGGATGGTACATCTGTATCACTGAAGACGTACCAATCCCCAACCCACACCACGTGACACTATGTTTACTTACCTTTACCTTTGTTCCAATGGCCCACGGGCGGGCCCACACATACCTTGATTAGCAGATGTTCAGTGTGACATACAGTATAACACACACATCAGATATTATTATCATATATAATCATTAAGGGTCATGGTCACAAATGGTGTTGAAGAGAAACAGGGAACTGCGGTGCTAAGGTGTGCAGCTCTAGTGTAGGAAGATGTTGTCTGGTTGTGTTGATGTCTAGTTCGCTCCAGAACTGCACAGTGTCAAACATTTGCATGTTATACTGATGCATTATAAGTCACCTCAGTTCTCCTCATAGACTACTCTGCTGGTACCAACAACATGCCGTCATGATCCCTGCTCTGACTTTGCCCAGTCTCTCTCTCCAGCCACCACCCATTGTCTCCAACCACTCCCCTTGTATCTAACCACTTCTCACTTCCTGATTTTTCCCTTAGTCTCCCATTACCAGGCTCAACATCTACTGGAAATGACACAAGCTTCTTTAAAATGATAATAGGATCATGCACAAGAGGCATCACTGTGGAAAAAAAAAAGATTACTCATCTTTAGGAGATCTAGGAGACTCTTCAACTTAAATGGGTTGGAGCATATTGCTGAAGATGAATGAATAAAAATACCAGTGGACACATGCGACAAGCTGGTTGGCAATGATAGGAAGCCTTTGATTGCTCTAACAGCATAGCAAAACATAGCTAAAGATAATTACAGAAGAAGCTGAAGTAGTTGCATTTTAAATTGAAGAATGTTTGAATAGATCTGCTGAAATTGTTAGAAGTGTGTAAAGATTTGCTGTACAGTATGTCATGAAATATAAAAGAAGGGACTGTGTGTGTGTGCCTAAATGCTGAATTAGTAT
Organism: Betta splendens; assembly: GCF_900634795.4. Classification (NCBI taxonomy): domain Eukaryota; kingdom Metazoa; phylum Chordata; class Actinopteri; order Anabantiformes; family Osphronemidae; genus Betta; species Betta splendens. Next base: position 1,150,557 of record NC_040901.2, on the reverse strand, counting down.
TTGTATTGTAAGTCGTCTCAATAACTAGTGAAATGTACGCATTTAGAAGCAAAAATAGCACTATTAAAGGAAAACTTCATCGATTTTCAAACTACCTCTGGTAATATTAAGAATAAAGGGACACTCAGATTGCTCCATAATTTCTAAGCAGAGAAATGCATTGCATTTGCTATGCATTTATTCCTCCCATAAGACGCCTTCGGCCGATGGTTTGCCATGGGCTCAAAAACTACAACTAGTGCTTCCTGGTTTCCTCTGTACCTTCCCTGAACAGTGGTCAGACTAAGAGGGGGCGGAGCCAGGCTAAGAGTACTTTAGCACAGTCTGATGTTTGTGGTTAGTTGTATAAGCCAGAATACAGCATAGACAAGTTACGCTGTTTGGAGGAGGACAAGGCTGTGAGCCCTAGGCAAAAAGTCTTCTGAGGTGTGTCAAAAAGTGTTATCTTTTGTGATAACACTTTTTTGTTAAAATGTAAGCAAAAGATGAATAAAGAAAGAGGAATAATTTTCGGGCTTGACTGTACGTATAATGCCATGTCCGACACTAAAGCCTTTAAATTTTGTATTCCAATCTCACTGAGCTTTTATAAATCCAAAAGGTGTAAATTATCCTTTGTTAAGATGATAAAATTCAAAATATATAAATTCCAGAGATTAAAAGATAAATCCCAAAAAGAGGAAAAATGAACTAAATCCACAGTAGTACAGTACGGTTCCATGAAATTAGTAAACTCCCAAAGTGTGGGAAATTCCAAAGAAAAGTCCAGATGGCCAGTTCGCTAAAAATGACTAACTCCAGAGCAGTAAGGTCCAGGGTCGACAAAGCGTTTATTCCACAGGAAAGTGACAGAAGACAAGACAGACTGAGGATTTATGGTCACAACAGCACCTTATAAACCTGTTGCTCAAGGGGTGGGATTCAGCTCCCCGGATGTTAGATCATCATCTTGACCTTTTAGGGTGTTTTTGACCATTATTTTATTATATTTTTACCCAATCATAATCCCAAGCAAAGTGAAGACACTTGTTGCTTTGCCCTTTTCTCCCCGGGCGGGGCAGCTCCCCTCCAAACCTTCACTTTCCCAAGGTCAGGTTACTGTAGGTCAGGTGCTTGCAGCAGAAGCTGCACTCCTCCCACCTGCCTTATCTAGGTCAGTAAAACACACTGTAGTTTTAATGTTTTGGTGGTACAACACTTCTGTTGCATAACAGGGTCTCCTCCTCACACATGTGACCCAGTTAGTGCCATTATCCAAACGTGCCACAGTGGGTGCCGTTGTAGTACAGTAGGTGCAGCAGTAATTACTTTATAAACTTATGAATTATTACACAACAATATAACCCCCCCCTCACCCCCTTCCACTCTGCTACTTTTGTAGTACTTCCTGTTTCTGCTCCATCATGTTTTTGTCTAGCTTTATGCCTCAGTCACGTGATTACCCAGCTGTTCACAATCAGGTCATTACTCCAGTATTTAACCACCGGCACGTACCTTGATTCTCTGCCAGATCGTGAGTTGTGTTACCCGTTCCACTGTTTGCTTGTCCTGCCTGTCTGTTTACCTGACCATGTCTCTGGACTGTTGGATTATCTTTACTGGTACTGTAGCCTCGCCTGATGTGTTTGACCCGACTGCCTGTTTAGCGACTATCTGACTGTCTATTCCCTGTGCACCTTTCCCTCTCTGTTTACCTGTTTTTTGATCCTTGCCTGTACCCTGACCATGGTGCATATAAAAACCCTTTTCACCAACCTGTCTGCCTCCTGAGCAGTTTTGTTTTGTCGGACGCCGGCTTCACAGGTTCTTCCGCCTCGTCGGACCCTGGCTGCAACGGTTCTCCCGCCACACCTAAACCCTACTGCCCCTGTCCTCTAGCAAGTTCCAGCGCGCCAACTCAGCTCAAGCTCCAGCTCAGCCACGTTTCACTCAAGCTCATGCTCCAGCCCCAGCCCAGTCCCGAACCATGCAAGCAACACACCGGGCCCCTGCTTTGCTTGCTGTCCGGCCAAGCCCAGCTTCAGCTCCAGCTCCAGCCCAGTCAAGCCCAGCTTCTGCCCCGTTGAGCTCCACTGCCGCCCAGCCAAGCCAGGTCTCGATTCCTGCCCGTTTTGGCCCTGAAGAAGGGGCCATTTCTGTCTCTGTTGGCCCAGAGGAGGCCATTCTGGTTCCCATCGTTCCTGGGGTTCCCGGCGGACCATCACCTTCTCGACTCTTCGTTAAGCAGGGGTACAAATCAGCCTCACTACAGCTCATTGAGCTGATCTGTGGAAGTTCCTGCCTTAAGAGAACCATCTCCATGACAACGGTGCAGCTGCAGTAGATAAGTGATTGAAGTCAAACCCCTAATGCTCAGTGTCCACAGCAGCTCTATGCATATTACTAATGAGTTCATTACACTGTTGAGTCCCGATCAGAGCAGGTGTAGACATTTAGCTTTTCTAAACCATCTGCTCTTTCTTTTATAGGTATATTTACCTACAGTATACTTGTATTGTATCAACCACTTTCAGCTATTTTATAAGGAATGAATTCAATATATGCAAATTTATAGCACACTGCTTTGTGGGTACTCAAGATAAATTGAGTTATATATTTAATGCATTAGCAACATTCAGCTACATTATAAAATGTTTTATTATACTAAAGACATATAGCAATATTTCTGCTGTCAACTAGTTTTTTATAACTAGCTCATGACAGTATTTTACAGTTTAGTAATTAGTCACACACACCTTTTTCCATATCCTTTACACCAATACAAATCTTTAGCTTGAATAGAACTTTTAATATCTTTGACTGATTATTATGATTAATTAACGAGCTTTTTTATTGTTTAGCAATTACCTAAGCATGCTTCCTCTAATGCTCCAATTTTTCTCAATTTAAAATTCACCTACTACCTCTGCAGCTACATTCATCTGTTTTAAATGTTTACACAGCTTACAACTATTCTTTCAGCTCTTGAACTCTGTTTAGCTGTTTTGATATATTCAGCTATACTTCATTAAATTCAGCAAACCTGCCTTGATTTTCAGCATTTCTTCAATTTTAACAAATATTTTTCAACTTTCTCTTCAGAATACATTCATCTATGCTTTAAATGCTTGAGCTACTTTTAGTTATGTTTGAAAATTGTTCAGCAATACTGTACATACAGCATGGAAGCATTCACTTTGGGCAAGAGATGTGTACCTGCAAACATTGTGATATCAGTGATATCACTTTTCTATATTCAAGTGCATAGTTTGGAGGATAGGTTTAGTTTAACACAATGTCTTAATAAATTGTTACCAATGTACATGTAGCTTCTACTCTGCTGTGGTCTTTGTGTCCTTCACACTATAACACAAACTCAGTCCCCCAGAAAACAAAAGAATTACCAATAACACACACAGTGAACACTAAGTAACGACTAGTAAGTCTGGATGTCTAGCTCCTGGGTCATGTCTGCTCTGAGGGGCTCGCTGCCTCATCGGTCCATGCTCTGCTCAGTGGTGGAAAACAAAATTAGGCTGATCTTAGTGCCAGTAAAAACAAACCAACAAGCCCCCGCTCAAACTACATGATTACTTCATGAACCATTTACATTCTGAAAAAGAAAACTTAGAGAGGAAATAAACAAAGAAGCAGCATAGTCTGCAAAGGTCAAATATTCCCTATATAATTGGAGCTGTGAATCGATACCTATAATTACTCTCACTGTGTTGCTTTTGACTCCTAGCCCTGCAGTTAAAGGGAAGTATTCTCGCATCCTTTCATATTTTTCTTTTGCACCATGTGGGATTGGTAATGAAACACAGGCAGGAATGCGTAGCGTTCTAGAATCCTCAGCAAATGTGGGTCAAGTTCCTAATTTGAGTATTATTTTTAAAAGACTGTAATGTTATTTTTCCTGTGAAGTTGTGACAAGTGAACTTCTACTGACTTATGTAGATGTGAATAGGAGGTCACGAGGTTCAGTATGAGTGGGTTAGGATGAGGAGACCCTTCCCCACATTCACAGTCATGCTATCCTACAGTGTGTTTGACATGCGAGGCTGCAGGCTAACAACCAAAAATGGAAGGGGTCAGCTCTCAGAAGCACTTAGCTTCACTGCAGCTGCTGTATCAATACATAAAAATGTGGCAATACTTTAAGGGTTCATGTTTATGCATGACTGCGCCTTTCACTAAGATCTTTCTTGCACAGCGAGAAAAGCTTGTGGTTCAGGGGTCCGTAAATAGACTCTGGGTCGTCCTGTGTGGGAGTTCTTGTGGTCAGTCAACCCAAAGACAATGCAGAGCTAAATGCAAAGTCCTGCCAGTACACCTGATTCGCATTAAATCTGTTATTGCTGGTCGTCCACTCAGACTCCATCTATTTTTCATAGCTATCACATCAGGGATTGGCAGCGCCTCCGCCATTTAAAGTGAAGTGCGGGGATTATTCAGAATCACCGTCTTCAGTGACAGGATTATGTGAGGTACAGTAGACGATTATGGAAATCAATTGGTTAATATCTGAGGGATTATGCGTTCACTCAAAGACAAGAAGAGCTGCAGTGGCACTAACAGAACATGTGTAGCATATTATATCCCTTCATGCACCAGCACCGAGCTTGTATAGTGGATGAGCAGCATTTAGCAGCTAAGGAGCCAGATATTGTTCTCATTTTGCACTTCGGCCTAAGGAAAAAACTGTGGTTTACTGTGAAATGAGAAGCTTTTTTTCATTTAACAAGAACCAAGAGCAAAACAAGAACCAGAAATGTCAACCCTCGCTGTACAACCCTTCCTTGCCTCCAGGCAGGGCTCACAGCCACGTGACAGTCTAATCGGAGTTAAATGAATGAAGAAAAGAGACATAAAAAAGCCCAAAGATTTCCAGAGTGATGCTTACTGTATCATCTTGCATTTTATCAAACATCTGGAAAACAGCTGGCTGGCTAACAGCCAATCGGAGGGTCTCATCTGCTGCTGGTTAGACACATAGCCTCTCAGCAAGTTCACTAGAGAAATACATCAGCAGCCACACTCAGAGGACCTCAAGCATATAATCACATCAACAAACACCAATGATCACGCAGCCTTGGTTGAGCCAGTGTAGCTAAGTTTGGTTACTCAATATCCCTTCACACAGTGACTCCTCTTCTGTTTGCACGTCTTTTACCTTCTCCCCGTCATTCCCATGCTGGTTTGACAACGCTTCATGGTTTCTATTCTGGTGGGCACACATCCACCTGCTCATCCACTCAGTCATGTGACGCAGAGGAGTCGGACTCCGCTGCAGTTCAGGGAGAGAGGTGGTTCTCAGAGGGAGTGTGAAGAGTTCATTTCGATTTATTAGAGAGGGGGAAAAAACTCCAGTGTGAAGAATAAAGAGCTGGGGTCTCTGTTGGGAACTGCATTTTCTACTGCATTTACATAAAGGTCTGTAAATCAGAAGTCGTGGATGCCCTCGTTAAAATATTCAAATGCCGCTTGTTAGGGGCTCCATCACTGCTTCTATCAAAGGCAGACGGAGGCAGGGAGGGAGCGATGTATCTCCCTCTGTCTCCTCTTCCTCCTCCACTGGTCAGCTCAACTGTTCTCCTGCCTGCAGGCCTGACAGACAGTCACCGTATAGGGCATCTCTGCCTCAGCTCCCAGGAGGAAATCACGCTGACAAGCACTAGCTGGAATGAGCATGACAGTGGACGTGTTGAGGAAGATGTTTCCCCATGAAGGAGGAGCTGCTCACTCCACAGTGTGGAGGCAGAACTGCGACTGTGACACTTGTGCCTGTCTGAGCAGCGCAGCAGAGCAGTGTGCGGTTCCACACTGCACACATCATGGTGCTTCTCTGCAGCCGCTAGCATGTCAAAATATTTAGAACGCATCAGGAAAATGATAGATGCTGTTTGACTACGACATGGGGAATGAGACATGCAACCCAGCAAGGGCTGTTTACCAGTGTGTGTGAGCCAGGTGCTCCTCAATGTGGGTGTGTACATATGCTCAGAGTAAAGCACAAAAAATCAAATTAAAAAGTAATACTTCTGCTCCTTCTGGACGAAGTAGGCAAGGTAATCTCTAACATGTATCATTAACAGATTGCCCATTCATCATGCACCGTTGTAGGTTGAGCAGTATTGTCAAATCGACGAAAATCAGGTACGGAGCCGAGTCAGAGGACGAAGCCATTACTAATGGACACATATTTAGAAAAATAGATGAGGCCTGGATGAATATTATTACAGTCTAAATGGTGATTTGGTCATTAATCACACTGATTAACGTTAAAGAGAGAGCTGTGTTCCTTTACTGGATGCTAATTTGTTTTCCTTGTTGCTGGGAATGTTAATGGTGTATTCATCACTAATTGTTCCTCCTTTCTTCACTCTGTTTTAAAGGGCTTGATTCTGAATGTCATCAGAAAACTTGACTTGGTTTTTATTCAAATTACAGCGAAATGAGCTATTATTCGACCATATTGGCATTATAAATATATTCAGTGCCGTGTATCGGATTTTTTACATCCAATATCTATTATTTATTTATTTTGACTCTAAAATGACCTTAATATTAAATTCCCATTTTAGCCCAGGATCAACCATGTACAACATTATTTCGTCAGGTTAATGATGTGATGGTAAAGGGCTCAAATGCATCAAACCTCATGGCCAGTGTTACAGACCTGCTACATGCCAGCTTATCCGAATTAAGCAAAGCAACACAGTTACACAGACACACACCACCAAAACCCCAGAGGCCCGGAAGTCGTTGTTTGCCACATGTCATCTCTAAAAGGCGCAACGTGTTTATTTTAAATATTAATAATTTGTATTTGAAGGGAGAAACTTTTTATAGCTTGGTTTTGTTGTTTCTGCTTCACTTTTCAAAACAACAGTTTGATGAACAGCTGATTCATACTCAAACATTTGCAATGATCTCAAATTGACTACAAGTACAGCTGCAGGATCGTTAAGTCCAAAGGCGCTAACGAAAGCTTGGTTTTGAAAGATAAAAAAAAATTCAAATTTTAATATCTACCTAAAGGCAACTAGGTGTACGATGATAATTATTGCCAACTACTACAAATAAAAGCCTAATCACATATCTACGGTGGAAATGTCAACAAGCAGCACATGAAGTCATAAGCAATGCTTCTAAAGATGTTGTATAGCTCTGTGTTGTGTTTAGCATTAGCCTTAAACAAAATTGCTGTGACATCAGGCAGATCCACACTGCAAACCCTCAAAAAGGTTAGGAACGTAGGAACTGAGAGCATAGGCCCAAAGACCTGGGTCAGGCAGGTAAAGGGCATAGTTAATACATATTTACCTAATGAATGTGAAGGACACGTTGGTACAGTGGGTAAGTTTGTACAAAAGAAAAATGCAAAATGTTCTCAGAATATCCAGAGTTACCTAATATATAATATGCTTTTATGCTGTACAGTAAGTGTTTACACTCTTGCTGCTGGACCAGAGAACACTGGGATGTGTGCCTTTGATCACACAAGCGTGTATCTTGTGGCCTGCTACAAGAAAGCAATGGTTTCCCCACTGAGTCGAGCCTCGTGCTGCCTTTGGTTCAATTAATGCCTGAAGTTTGTGTTCTGCCGCTTTTTGTGCAGCTTCTTGACTTGCATTGTTGCGGCTGGGAGCCTTTTTTCTTCTGGCATTACTAGTGTGTTGACAGGCACTAAGCTATGTGTGTGTGTTCCCTGCCCGGCTCCAGCTAACCAGGCTTTCATGCAGGAGCTTCATATCATAGATAATCACCTTTTACAAACTGAAGGGACATTGACATTGACTACTATTGAAGTGAAGAATTTAAGAAGGTAGCTTCAAACCAAATAGTAGACTCGTAGTAAGACTAATGCTAAAAATGCTTCTTACCGCATGCAGGAAAGTTGCCTTTGGTTGTTGGATTCAGTCCAACCTGTTTAAAATATACTTTTAATATCCACACAATCATCTGTTTTTTTTGTGTGTGAACAAAATGAACAGGGTCTTAATTTATGGCTATAATATCATAGGGAATAATTGACCTTCATGAGTGTTAAATGAGAAGTGCTGGGAGCAGACATTCATCACATTCAAGTGAAGGACATTTTTCCCTATGTCCTTCTGGTCTCTGGATGGAGGCTGCTCTGTGATTTAATTGACCTGTTTCTATGATCTTTAATAGAGTAAAAATAGTCTTTGTGAGAGTTATGGCTAAACATCTTGTGCCTAACTAAAAAACTGCTAAAAAAAAGTCCACGGTAACAATATCATTCTGCTAATCTATAACCAAGGTTGTTTTGTGAATACATGAAAAGCTGTGGTGTCTGAATTTGACTCAAACCCACCAACCAACTGTCACGACTCTGGACTCTTTTATTTTGGCACTTCCTGTTTTGTTCTTGTCTGCCTTAGCTCTAGTTTTACTTATTTAGTCACATGATCCCTCAGCTGTTTCCAGTCATTCGTTATGTTTAGGATTTAGGCCTCAGTTCTCCTTTACTTTCTCTGCCAGATGTTTGACCATGTACCTGTGTTGACTTTCCAGCGTCACCATATCTCAGTAAGTCCATGTTTGACCATAGCCTGTTGTTCACCACATCTCTGCTTCATCCCTGTCTGTACCTCTGCCTGGATTATTGGATTACTCCTCTCTGACAGTAAGTAAGTAAATCTAAATAATATATCTAAGTGTTAAATGTTTGCCAAGTGTAAAACTAAATATTAATGACATGCAGGCAGACTCCACCCCTACCCTCAAACAGCGCTCGGAATGCTGATTCCAGCTGACTCTGGATCAGTGAACAATACTGGAGGGGAACCTGAAGTCAAATGAAGCCAGCATGACTGTCAGCGTAACAGTGTGCGCAAACCCCGCCCACATCTGAAACCCCGCCCACATCTGACCTGGAAACCTTAGTTTATAGCTTGCAAGTAACTTAAAACAACAGCTAGTGTAATGGGAAAAATTGTGCCTTTGTGCTTTTTCTTATCCAACACAGTCATCATGTGCTGGTTAGGTTCAACACTGAACATTCTTACAAAAAAAAGGTAGAAGCAACTTGATCGGGGGCTCTTTGCATCACACCTTCGTGGTGTGTGCCCAGATCTCCCCAGCTGGTTTTTGGTTTGTTGATGTGCACAATCAACATCCATGCTTTTTATTTGCTTTCACCATTATTTTTATTTTCCTTCATTTTTATTATAAATCACACAAAAGACAACTCTCTCATCTGCCTCTATAGGAAATTTCCACCAAACTAGCTAGTAAAGTTAGCTAATTACTTTTTCACCGGTGCAACAGAAATATTCCATTCAAGCCTACTTACTGTAATTCCCCCCTAATGGCGTTTACAACGCCTGCAGAAGGGCAGCTTGAAGCAGAGCCTCAGCCTGCAACGCCTGCCTGCTAACGGGAGGAAGCCGGAGCTGACGCCATGCTGGCTTCATTTGACTTCAGGTTCTCCTCCAGTATGTCAGATGTGAGCGAGGCTGTGCGCAGTGTTTGAGGTGTTTGAGTCCACATCACTGATCTGAGAACAGCTTAACAAGTGCTGTTTGATGATAGGGTTTTACACTCGGCGAACATTTAGATTCAACATTTACATTTATATATAATATTTAGATTTACATTTAACATTTAGATTCAACATTTAAATTTAGGTATAGTATATATATATATTTATATTCATATTTAACATTTATTGTTTATATTTAGACTTTTTCACATTTAGCTAAATGTGAGAAAACTAGTTAAATGCGGTCCTTTTACATTCGGGACCCCATATACTGTATATTTGGAAGCAGCTTAGCACACAGTCCATTAAGCCAAACTGTTAACTACCTGTTCCTGAATAGGGACTGACAACATTTACTGGGAAGTAACGTTTTTAATGAGGCTACTGTATTTCCAGGTGCAGTGCTAGCATATTCCATCCAACGACCTCTTCAGATCGGGTGACCTCTTAGCCTGTGAGGCGTTCGCAGGCTGCCGTCATGTTCTTAAGCTCTACTGTAAGTATTTCAGGCTCACTGCTAACAAAGCGGCCTCCCAGCAGTGTTGTCAGCCCAGGGGACGCTGGCTCGTCTCCATGGGAAAACTGTTGCAGAATATTGTTTTAATTGTGTCTGTTTTTAGTTCATGAATTGCAGCAAGCGAGCAAATTGAAGAGCATTTACTGTACTTACAAGCAGTGCTGGGGAAGCAGATGTGCAAGCTACTATTTATTTGCTAAACTAGCAAATAGGAAAAAGTGAAATGCAAACAATTCTGTTCCTTCCATTCCATCCTACCAGAACTATGAACCACCTTCAACTACATGAAATGTTCATATTGGACTTGGGGGCTAAGGCTGGTTCATTTGTGGACTGTGGGTTGTTTAACACAGATACAGTAGCTGAAGGATTTCTTACCTATGGCTAACATTCCTGCATCCTTTTAATGCTACAGCCTGTAGCTCTTTTAGCAAATTACATTTTTGAATCATACTCTGCATGTTGAGTGTTTTATTACAGTGAAATTACATCCACGACTTCAAGGCAAACACTAACAAACAAGATCCTGGCAACATCAGCGTCACTCTGCCTGGTTAGTTCAGCACATAGAAAGGGAAAATCAGGTGGATGGGTCATACTGTACAGGCCATTATAGGACTCAGAAATGAGCAACATCAGTTACTCAGATCTGATGAACCTGAGTATTCTCTCCAATCTGCATATTCCATAAGTATGTGGCTTCAGTAATACACAGCAGACAACCCCAACCCAGCCAAGGATTCAAATAAAACACAATTAAATTATTATCAAACTAAAGCCTTTACAAATATACTTAAATATACTGTACTGCACCTGCACCTGAATGGATTATGATGGAGAATCACCCAGAGCCTCTTGTCCATACTGGGAAGAACACTCAAAAACCTTCTGGGTTCCAGAAGGTTTTAATTCATGCAGAGTTCACAGACTACAATTAGGTTATGCCTAATTTTTCAAGCTTTGTGTTGACAGGACACTAATTCCTTTAGTCAGTCCACCTGTCTTTCAGTAAATGGTCAGCGCTACACTTCATCTGCATGCCACACTGACTCTCATGCTGTGCCTCCCTACAGTACCTGCCTCTCGCTGAAAATGAAGGATTAGCAGGCAGCTGTCGCGCCTCGTCCGTATAAAACTATAGTCTGCACAATTCTGCCGACCGCTGGGCCGAAGTCTGCTGTGTCGCCTGAATGGGTGCTGCATCCCATCACGCAGAAGGAAGACAGATCACAGGGAAGATGCTTGCCTTTTAGACAAGATAAGTGGCAGCTCCAAAGTGCAACAAGCGAAAATCACAACTTAGCTGTGACCATGGCAACTGAGTTAGAAGGAGCTCAGCAGGGTTTGCTGTCAGAATGTGAGCTGGGGGAGAGAACACTGAGTGGGGAAAGTAGCAGAATAATGCAGCTGAGGACTGAGTGTGTGGGGGCTGATGAGCACACACACATGCTTACACACTCTGCCGCTGACCTGAATTTTACCCCTCACATATTCTCACTGCTGAATTATTCTATCGGTGACAAATCTATATGTGCCTACTGATATGACACATATCAACGGTCTGAAAAGTAACGGAGCAACTTTTTCCTTATCTGCCAACTCATGCGTCTGTGTCTCCTCCATCCACTGTGCTGCCTCACTGTATATTCATGTCACATCTCCTATTTAACAAACACTCCGACTCCAGCAACTCAGGGTTCCCACACGTTCAAGGTGAAAAGTGCACAAGGGCAAGGGTTCGTCTAATCAAACGAAGCCAACGGTTTAGGAAAACAGCCTTATCGAGGAAACCTTTTGATGTGTGGAAGTGTCTCAGGAATGCAAGTATATTCTTGACACACATTTTAGAGAGTGTCGCCCCGGGACCAACACTATGAAATTGACATTAATGAGAAGTGAGCTGGGGGAGGGAGCTGCTGCTTCTCAACTTTCCTTGACTCCTATCCAGGATGCAGCTTCACTGGTGTGTGTTGGCTCATGAAAGTCAATTTTGAAATAATGCTGTTGACCTGACGCAATTGCTTATGTAATATAGAAAGAACCACTTTGACCAAAAGGTGGCGATGTTCTGTCTTCTTTTTCCACACGCAAGTGGATGTAGATGGTGCAGTAGCTACTGGCCGAAACGTTTGTTTCCTCAACACACTTAAGTAGCTAAAGGATCTACCTCCGTTTCTTAAAACCCTGACTCTTTTGTTTTGTTTTTATACACATTCTGCTGTGCTTCTGACTGATGGTTATTACTGTCACACAATATGCTGCATAGAGAATAGATAATAAGGGTGGAAGACAGTAAAGTACAGAATGCTTCCAAATCTGTGGATAGCATCTCACATGTCAGCGACTGTCGCTTCACCCTCACACTTGAATTCTCTAGCAAAACAAATCAAAAGCAACATTTGGGTGACTTATTTTCTAAAATATATAGTTTTTTTTAAATTTGTGTGGTTTTATTAGTTTCTTTTGGATATTCACTGCTGGTCTTTAAAGTCACAAATTCACTAACAAAACTTTGACCCAAGTGGAGGAGAACAACAGAGAATTCGAAGAAAAAAAGTTTATTGAAATCTGAACATGTAAGTGCTGCTAATGCTCCAAACTCATGTAGAAAGCTGTAGGAAATGAAAATCAATGCAAACGCAGGAACTAAATCATAAATACAAACAAAAGCTTAATAAATACACTGCAAAGACAGGCCCTGTAGACCACCAAAAAGATCCAAACAAGACTAACTGAAACCAGTTTACCAAAACTAGAGGTCAGGGTTGGAGGAACTGGGACAGGAATGAAACAAGAACCAAGGAGGCACACACAGGGTAAATACCATGTACACTGAGTAATGAGAGGAAAGAACAAACACCAGACAGGGAAGAAACGCAGTCAGGAAACACTAAACAACCATTAGCTCCCCTAGTGGGAGGAGGGCTGAATAAGACCTTTACCTTTAACCTTTAATAGTCCCACAATGGGGGAATTTCCCAATGTCAGGAGGACAGGAGCTGTTGTGACTAGCAACCAGCTCAACCGGAGTAGGAAGTAAAAAAAATAGCTACATTTTATAAGTCTTATAGTAATGATCACTGCAGCTCAGTTGTGTGTGGTGCCTGGGCAGTAATACTGCGATCCCTGGGTCTAATCTCTTTCTGGCTGGAAGTTGTGGTGGGCAGTGGGATGGGTACCAGAGCTAGTCTGGAACGTGGCTCTGCAGACCCTGGTGCCTTGCTTCCCAACTACATCTCTCCACATTCATCCACTTAGGTCTGTGAGGGGCGTCCTACTGATGGAGGCACCGGGGCTACTGGAAAGTGGTTTTGGTCCCTCCTAAGTGGGATGCTCTGCAGTTTTAAGTGCATTAGTCATACAGTACACACTCTTCCAGGACTTTGGGGGCTACCTCCGGGGGCCAGTGGACAGAGCCTTCATTTTGATGGCTTCTGACTCCTCCTTCTGGCACCTATGCTGATAAACAGGCTTTCTAAACTTAGCTGTACTTAGCTCACTATCAATATTTATAATGTGTGATTATTCAAGCAGTGATTATATGTGATGTCGCTGTGCTGGTGGATAGGTTGAGTGTGTGCGTTAGGGTGTGTGTGTACTAGGGTGGGGGGTTGCACCAGCTGCTGAAACCAAACAAATCAGTTAGGCAAACAATAGGCACAAAATAAATAAGTAGGGCATACCTTGGGCTGACAGATTCATCATTAAGCAACTGCTGTACTGTGGTTTACCTATGAAACTAATATTAATAATAATAGTGTCATGTTTTCACCTGTTTGTCATGTTTCGGTATCATTTCTGGTTTTATTGTTTTTTATTTCCGTTTCTGTTCAGTCCACGTCCTGCACTAACGGTACTTCCGGTTTCAATCACATCAGCTGTTTGTAATGAGTAATCACGCCCGGTATTTAAAACCCAGTACTCACCCCAGACATTTGCCAGATTGTCATCGATTCAGTTTCGCTTTCCAGCAATTCATGTTCCAGCCTAGTTATCAGTCCTGTTCTGTTCCTGACCATGTCTCTAGCCTAGCCCTTTTGTACCTCAGCCGAGCCTCCTTGATACCGTACCTTGACTCCGATTCCACCCAGCCCTTTTGTACTGTACGCCGAGCCTCACCGTTGCTGACCTCGCCTGCCTGCCCCCCCCCCCTCACCATCCACAATAACGCGGCGTCTACCATGGACTCATTCAGGTTTCTAGGTTCCACGATCTCCCAGGACCTGAAGTGGGCCCCCCACATAGACACTGTCTGCAAAAAGGCCCAGCAGAGGTTGTACTTTCTGAGACAGCTCAGGAAGTTCAACCTGCCCCAGGAGCTACTGACCATCTTTTACACGGCCAGCATCCAGCCTGTCCTCTGCACCTCCATCACTGTGTGGTTTGGTTCAGCTACCAAGCAGGACAGACACAGACTGCAGCGGGTGGTTCGGTCAACAGAGAAAATCTTTGGCACTGAGCTTCCTTCCATTGAGCACCTGTACCGGTCCAGACTCAGGAAACGAGCTGTCAGCATCACTGCTGACCCCACACACCCAAACTTCAAGCAAACTGTTTGAACCAAGCCCCTCTGGTAGCAAGGTAGCAAGCAATGGCCACCAGAACCACCAGACACAGAGCCAGCTCTTTTCCCCAGGCTGTTTCTGAGCTGAACTTCACTGGTCATACAATACAAAGACTCAATGACTGTCACAGACAAAAACATAAATGTCCAATAACTACTATTGAATTTGACACAGTGAGCTGCAGTTTATTTGTTTATTTGTTAATTTATTGTGTAAATAATTATAATTAAATTTGTAGGTAGTTAGTGTTTCGCCAAAAGAGGGATCAAAGATTCAGAAGAGTCAGACCACATATATATATGTGGACCCACCAAGTGTCCCCACGTTGTCACAATGTCCTCACCTTGATAGGAAAAACATGATTTATGGTCCCTACCTCGAAGGAAAAACATGTATACACACACACACACACACACACACACACACACACACACACACACACACACACACACACACACACACACACACACACGATTATCTTTGGTTTCAATTTCTGCACTAATCTCTCTCAGCATTATGCAAGTTGTGCTGCTCACTTCCCCAGGACCATCCCAGGGAGCTTTGCTTTAACGAGATAATCATACTGATGATCAGATTGACATTTCAGACACTCTCTCCACTCATTCCATCAATAGAGGAGCCTACTTCTATCACTAGATCCATATTAGACTTGACAGATTATCATTTAGAGCAATTCACACTTCATTGTAAAAGTACTCACTGATGATTTTTGCATTCAAGGTTGCAGCCTTTCTCAGTGTAAGATTAACACACATATAATTTGAATTCAATTAATTTCCTCTCTTTTAATCCCACTGAGGGCCAAAGATACAGAGATCCTCTATTACGCTTCATTATTGTCAGTTCCTGGGTGGCAATGGCTCAGGAAGCAAATCCAGTTATTTAACTTAATATTCACTTTAGTGAGCCGGGGTCCTCTCTGCGTGTCCTTGCTCATGGTCATTTAAAAAAAATGCTGGAAAGGATGATTCCTTTTGTTTTTATGGATGGGCTGTAACTCAAAGTCAGCAGGAGAAGAAGGAATCTCAGTGCTCAGATCAAGTGGATGAGAATGTGACAGTTTGATTCAGCTTTTGTTTTGCTTTGTTTGCTGGAGTATACAAACAGAAATTTCAAGGCAATCCTTTTGGATTGCTCTAATTTGACAACTGCAGACCCAGACACAGCAGGAAGCAATAAAAGCAACC
The DNA here is from genome assembly GCF_900634795.4 of Betta splendens. Lineage (NCBI taxonomy): Eukaryota > Metazoa > Chordata > Actinopteri > Anabantiformes > Osphronemidae > Betta > Betta splendens. Next base: position 1,134,777 of record NC_040901.2, on the reverse strand, counting down.
GCAGCGGATAAACAAAAGTTGGATGTTGTTTACACTTTGTTATGAGATACAAGAAGTTTGGTTGCAGCCACTCTGTTATGCACATACAGTACGGATGACGCCATCAAATAAATCCAGCAATGGAGAAAGAGAAGTCTCCGAACTAATGATGAGCTGCTGAAGTATCACGCTTTGCCTAATCCCTCACAGAACAGTGTTAATATAAGACACTCAGAAGTGATTTAACTGGTGATTTCAGCAGACGATGACCTTCAGCATGCAAATGAAGCCGCAGAGAGTCTGAGGCTGCGGCCATGGAGGGAGTACCAGCCTGACATGGTTTCATCTGAAGCAAACATATCAGACACGTGCCGTGTTTGAGTTAGACAGGGAGAGATCCCAGAGGTGGACCCCAGCAGAGGGTGGATGCAGGAGCGGTGAAACACCGGAGACGCTGCTGGTACGAGTGCTTAAACGAGGGTACAGTCTAAAATCAATCACAAAGTTGATGATGATGATGACACAGCATTCTATTGTTTTAGAGCCACAGCTCGGTCACAGCTCTAGAATCCACTTTGCCACTGTTTTCTCACAGTCAACCACCATCACACAAAGCTTCACTTTTTTAGTTTATTTTTACAAAGCAGGTTGTCAGCTGAAGAGCGAAAACAAATCACCCACAAAGCAAAATGAAGCAATGCTGTGCTGTAGCAAACCCTTGTCATTATAGTACATATTATCATCTGACTGCACTTGAGAGTTTTCCATGCAAAAATGACACTTTTCATGGTCTGAATGAGAATATTCTTTACTACAACCACCCAGAAACACTTATGGTCATGTCATTTATGAAGCAGCCGTGTGAGGGATGAGTCCCTCATCATTCATGGAGCCGAGTGCAGAGAGTCTGGCCTGTTTACTTAGACTCTGTGTCCTCAGCTGTGAGTCTGACTGCCTGTGGAGGGCCAGACTCTAGTGATACTGCATCTCAGGGCACTTTGGCTCAGCTGTCGGCTGTGATGCTGGCCACCTGGTTAAAAGCTGTAGAAGTACTGTACCTGCAGCTAGAAGCTGACCCACCGTGATCCCTGCACCAGCTTCACGCTGTGACAGTGTGTCACTCCAGGATTGTTATCAAGCCACACAGCCACCCACGTCCCTACACGGTGAGCCCATCTCAGACTGGTGTGACAGCTTATTGACAGTAACCGCTCCACACTTCCATTAGCTGATATCAGCCACTCCACTGGCTGTTTGGCTGCTGCTGGAACTGGAGGCATCAGATTGCGGGGACACAGTCATTTACTGCAGCTGATTTGTCAGAACGAGAACCTGTTTGCTGTGCTCGCTATAAGAGGATTGTAGACACCCCCGGTGGGCATCACACACACACACACACACACACACACACACACACACACACACACACACACACACACACACACACACACACACACACACGCACACACACGCGCACACACGCACACACACGCGCACACACACACACACACACACACACACACACACACACACACACACACAGGATGACATTAAAAAAATGAAAACGTGTATGAAGATGAAACTTTTTTAGAATTTTGTAGTTATTTTCATTAAGGATTCATGAAATAGAATCTGCTCATCATATACAGTAAAAGTATTAACACATATATTGTACTTAAAAATAATTAATAACATAACTAATCAAAAATGGGATTAGAGCTACTTCAACTGATAAAAACCACTAAAACTTCTCACAAATAAAATATTTTAGGCCAAAGATACCTTGGGGCTGTGGTTGCTCTAGTAGCTGCTTTAGCAGCCAACACTTGAAGGCATCATTGGAACTGACTAACATCCGCTTTCTGTGTCTAGATGGCTGCTTCTTACTGAAAAGACCATTGCTGATCCAACAGCTTAACTCCACAGTGTTATTGGCAAAATGTTTGTGGACTGATAAAACTAAGACTGAAAAGCCTGAAACTAACATGCAGCACTACATCTGGCATGAAAATGGGAAAAACATATGCACAGAAGATGGATTTGCAAGTGTATCAAAATGCAGGATAACATGAGAATGTCTGTGGAGTTTTGAAGACAAAGACATTCCACATTTAATATTTGGTGCGTTTAGAGGAATCAGGCCAACTTGGAAAACTTGTAATTACCTCATTTTTCAAAGCTGATGTTCTGCAGATACTGTATGTGAACTTGCATCCAGGAATTTGAAACCTGCACTCAGAATTGTACATCAACAGCAGACTTACTGCTGCATTTTAGCGAAACCCTAATTTGTATGGAACAAGTGCCTGATTTATTAGAAAACTATTAGTGCCTAAGGGCGGAGCTTTGATTTATTGGTCTAATTTGATTTTGAGAGGGCGACCTGGTTGCTTTGGTTGATTTTATACAGAATCACAACTCAGCAAAACTGAATCCACCTTTTGAATTTCTAGGTTGTATTACTTTTTCAGCTACCATTTTGAATGTTGAATAAATCAGTGTCAATAAAGACATCAATGTTCAAAACGTAGCAGTGGAACAGCTTCAGATAGTTTTTGTTGCATTGATAGCTTCCATTTGCCCCTTTTCGCTACATGGTACTGTACCACCGTAGCCTGTGCACAGTGAACGATCACTTGATTAGATCACCTTCCGTTTTGCAGCTTACTGTAGGCTTATTTTAAAATTTTACATTTTTTGCAGACATCAGGCATGAGATATGGAAAACATGCAAAGCACCTTGATGTTAACTGGATGGCAGCATGAGAAGCTGACAAGAAGATGAAAGTTGCTATTCTTTCTGAGCCTCAGCTGCCCCCCCACACACACTTGTATTAAATATCTGCAGTTATTGTTTACGAGCAACATGCAAGCTGTTACAAGCTGGAGACAGCTGAATTGATATAAATAGGAACACATCTGTTGTGACACACGTGTTAGGGAGAAGAGGAATATGGGACTGAAAATATAGAAAACACAATTTATTAATGTGGCTTAGATCTGCTTTAAGGCTTTAAAGGAAAATATTTTGGGTCAGCAGACTGTGAAGCATCTGTTAATCTGTCATTGAATCCATTAGTGAAAGGTAATGACTGCCTCACTAATAAACCGTAGAATATTCAGTTCTTAAAGTTAATAAGATTAATATGGGTTTATAATAAGCAAGCAGACGAGCTCAGTAAATGAGTTGTAATGTCAATCTGTAGCCAAAAGTCATGATGACATGAGTTACACTTGATTCAGCTACTACTGTATGCAGTGGTTATGTTTTTATAGTATTTATGCATTAACTAAATCCAAGTAGAGATCTTCTTAATGTTGTGATGTGGTTAAGGTTAGCACACATGCTGTGCAGCTTGTTCTGAGGTTAGATTAGATTAGGCTTTTTAGAGATTCTAACAAACACTGGCTCACTGGTTCCATGCATTGATTCTTATTAATAGACAATAAGGCACAACTTTCCCTCATGAACACAGTGATCAGAGGCACCAGGCCTGAGTGAGAGCCCTACTTCCACACGGTGAGGTCCTTTATATCTTTAAGCTTTAAAGTCAAGTTTTACATGTTATTGTTTCCACCACAGACGTTCTGCAGGATGTCAAACTAGGAAAAATCATATTAACCACAGAACCAGAACACTAAATACTGGACCACAAGTCATAGGCATGGGTTTGTAGGTGTGTCTCCAATTGCACAGATCAATTATCATACACTCACACAAAGGCTTCTCCCATAGGATCTAAGTGGATCAGAGCAGTGCTATCACCCAATTGACACTGCACCACTGAAAATGTACTGCATCTTAACATGGATGCACGTCTTTATTAGCAGCTTAGATGGTAATCAGGCGGCAGGCGGCTGGTGACTGGCAGGTGACATCAGCATTTAAAAATTAAGGTTTACCTCCAGAGAACAGATACAGTACTTAACCTAATGTAGGAGGAGAAGACGCAGTATTGTCTTCAAAAGTTATTGATTCCAAAAGGCTTTGATGGGGGGAATTATAAAGTAGTTGAATGCCTGTTGGTTTCTATAGTCATGAGCTTTGAACTGTTAAGCAAGTAGCATCTTCCTTTTAAGCTCAGATTCACTCAGTAACAGCAGCAGCAGCAGCAGCAGCAGCAGCAGCAGCAGCAGCAGCAGCAGCAGCAGCAGCAGCAGCAGCAGCAGCAGCAGCAGCAGCAGCAGCAGCAGCAGCAGCAGCAGCAGCAGCAGCAGCAGCAGGATGTTTATGCCTGTGTTTGTGATTTTCAATGTGACATTTTGGCTAAATTATCATTCGTGGATTTCCCATTCTGTCATGGGATCACATACAGTATATTAAAAATATACTGTATGTTGTCAAACCTAATTAGCAAAATATTTTAGTATTGTTCATTTTCTCAATAATAGGGATCTAAAGGATTTAAAGCACTGCTGAAGGCAACATCACGGGTTCGAATCTATCAGGAGTTGCAAGCCAGTGACTTCTGTGCCACTCCTGAGCCAGGATCAATACATCAGGAAGGACATCCAACGTTAAACTCTGCAGATGTACTGTATGTAAGTATTAACACGTTGCTTTTGGATGACGACACTGCACCACTTAACGCAGGATCCCCAACAGCTGCACACTCACAGCTGTACCATCATCACAAACGAAGGTTTCTCCGGATTGTACTAATTACATGTTTCCTTGATTCCTTTTCCCTACATTTTTGTGCGGCTCCTTGCATCTAAGGTACAAGGATTAAGATGTAAGAACAAAAAAAAACAAAAGAGGAGAAAAGAGCCATACTGCATGTGAGACAATGTTGTTTTTGGCTGGGAAATGTTTTCTGATGTACATTATACAGTACAGTATGTGCTAATTCCACTTCTTGTAGACTAGGTCCTGGTAACTTGTTGTAGGGCTTTACACATACACACAGAGCGTAACAGCAGCTGGTGCTGGTAAACAAAATAAGTTATAAAACCTTGGCAGTTGTGAGTCTGGTTGTGACCATTCTTAGCTGCTACTCAGGCAACAAATGGCAGGTTTATAGCATAATTAACTATACTGTAACGTAATGAAGAACATAGTTTCTGTGAGTTTACAGTTTTTACTAAGCAGCTGTTGGCAGATTCTTATTAATCTGGACTATTTACCTCAAACTTAGAAAGCAAACATTTTGTTTGATCAAGACAAGTTCCTCTTTATATAACATTTATCAACACATACAAGTGGCAATTAATTCATTTTACACAGTTCTACAGTAGCTTAGTTATAGCTAATGTATTCAGCACTGTAAAAACAGACGTATTGAAGGTCAAGGTTGTCAGTAACTTCATGTGACATGGATCCAGCTGTGAGTGTGTCTCAGTCCAGGGCTCAGTCTCCGTGTTGTGTTGCCATTTGTGCCACCGTGTCCTTGACATCTGTCACACAAGGAGGACAAGACTGTGTCAGCTGACATGAGTGTGTTAGTCCACAGCTCATAGAAGCACACTCTGGCCCTGAGCAGACAGTGCTGCACTGCTGAACAGTGCGGGCCTTTGATCATTAAAATTCAATATATTTCCTTGATAGAGAAGCTGAGTTCTTGTGTAAGACAGTCCTCCTCTGACTCATTGAGAAGCAATCAACCATTTTTGGTTGGAAATGAGGGTAAATCCCTGATGTGAGCTCCAGCAGACTGGAATGTCTATTCATCTGGTACAAACTAACAGATAGATGGAATGAAAAGCTGTTGGACACTGACTGCAAACACTGGCGAGCAGAAAAACTCTCTGTTTGACATGTGCAGTGGGAGCCGCTCCATCAGAATCTCCTCACTCCACTCTGCTCAGCTGAACTTTATTTGCCTCGTTGGAGCACTAATTTGAAATGAGACACCCAAGAACACTCATTATCGAACTCCATTTCAGTTCTTCATTTGAGGAAGCTACTTACTTGTAAAGTATTAATTAATTTAGGATTATACAATCATACATACAGCTTCAGAATTTAAAAACCTGAAAGAATCCAGACATCCAGTCATTTAGGTGCTATGAGTTCAAAGAAGCCAATACAGCGCAGGAACAAACGTCAGATAAGACGAACTGAAAACATGTTTTTCATGCACGCTGGCAAAGCAATTTTCTGCAGAGGAAATAGCAGCTCAGTGTGGAAGAGTTTCAAACTGAGCAGAGGGCAGTAGTGACCTTCCACTTCACCTGCCGCTGCTGCCACTGTATGTCTCTAGGCCTCAGCCACAAAAGGTGTGATGGACCTAAACTGTCTCCTCAGGCCCTGCAGCACACAGGTGGGCCGAATCCTGAAGCAGATTCAATGCACAACCTTCAGACCTTGCTGTGTATGCAGAAGTGACAATGGGTCATCTGTGTAGGCCGCTGTGCTTTTGTTGACACATAAATGTGGGTCCAGTCCTAACATTAATCAGCTAAAACCAGCAGGTTAACTGAGCAGCTTTGTGCACTGAGGCTACGCCTACTACACTATTCCTCCTTTATTATCAGCCACGTTCACTCTCCTTAGTAGACGCTGACTCCTGACGCTGATGTGATGACAAGTAAACAAGCTGAGCACAGAAAATATATCGATGAACACAGACGTGTGTCGTTACCGGGACAGTCAGGGGCAGTGGATACGTTTCATTTCTAATGTGGACGTTGCCTTCCTCCAGTCTGCTTTGAGGCTCATTCAACACTGGACCTCACAATTGAGGCTTTAGGCTTCAGTTCTGACAGTTTGTGCTTTGTCTGCTCCTCAGTCTAGTCTGTTCGTTTCTGGCTGCATTGTTTATCAGACTGAGGTCTCGTACCCAAGAAGAGTCAGTTCTACTGTACATCACAGAGGCTGAAGGAGCAGGAGGTGCTAGAGTTACATTGTAGGTATGTAGGAGGGTAATATGACAATAAATATTAGCCTGGGAGCCTGAGTTACAGAAGATACTCTCATACTATTACTGATACTGAAAAAAATCAAATTAAAAAGATTCAGCGGATAACACCAACACCGACCGAATGACTCTGCAGTTGTTGATGCAAACTGTCGGTGCAAGCTATTCATGAGTGAGATACTTGGATTTTTTTTTAGGCTAAACTTTAGGCTGATCTTCTGATGGTACCTACTGCAGGTGTTCTAGTATTATTGTGTTTCACAGCGCTGCAGTAAGGCATCATACATTATGAGAGCTCAGTGGAAGGTGTCATGTAGCTACTGTAGGAAGCTTTGTGAAGCCTCACATCACGTTTGGGGGGACATCTTTAATGTGTAGTCCTGACCTGTGTGTGTGTTTAGAGGTCTGGACAGTCAGTCTGAGCACAGTCCTGTCTCGTTATGCAGCAGCAGCAGGGCATCTTTATCTCTTGCCTTGCACCGGGCTCTCCGCTCTGGCAGGTTGCTGGGCAGCCCACTTGTTCTGGCACAGCATCACAGCCTCTATTCTGGAATGGACTATGTATCTGTTCCTGGGTACCACTGAACCTTTGACCCCTTCCATCTTGAAGACAAGTGTCACCGCTCTGTAATCCCATAATCTAATTTCTACTAAAATGCATTCTAATAAGTCACACATACAGGTACGACCTGCGCCTGCTCGCTGTAAAGATAAGCCAAGTTCATTTTAATTTTAAGAAAGACATCAGTTGTGTGGTATCCAGCTTGAGGCAGAGAGAAGTGGGTTGGGTTTGAGACATCTTTGCTCCCCGTCATGTTGCCTGTGTGTAACGTCATCCTGGTTCAGCATGTAAAGCTGTGAAAACAGGTGGCGCTGAATGCAGCTGAGCCACTGGCCAACTAATCCCCTTAACACATGGGATGGTGCCGGCACTGGCTCTAATTGATTCCCCAAAATGACTGGGGTGATGAATACGTGAGTGAAATAAACGAGGGAATCGTGTGTGGGTTGAGCAGCAGCAGCAGCAGCAGCAGCAGCAGCAGCATCATCATGATCAGCAGCAGCAGCAGCAGCAGCATGTCTCAAGCTAATACTGTAAGACATGCAGATTGTTGCAATGATCACATACAAAATTTTCTTGTTTGTGCGTGTTTGTTACTGTCCTCTCCTTTAAGGTTACTGACATCTTCAACTTCTGATGTTCAAAGTGAAGCGATGTTTGATTTTCGCTTCCCTCTTCCTCCTGTTCCCATCATATATTTATAGAATCGTCTTTGCAGAGACTGGGAAGGCAGAAAAAGAGATTATGATGGTTCCTCTAAGGACTGTCCTCGGTGCCAGACTCTGGTATTTTCTTTTCCTTTTGCATCCAGACTTCCCCTCCTGATTAAGCTGTCAGAATTTCTCTTTCAGTCATCTCAATTTGTCCACATGTGAGAATGTTTCCACCTTATGCTGAGTCATATTTGCAACAGATTTAAGCACTGGACTGCAAATGAAAGTGACTTCTGTCATCAAATGTGGGAATGTGGCCTCAGCTCTGGCAAACGTTAATTCATATACTGTACAACTTGTGTATATTTGGAAGAATCTAAGAGCTATTATTAACTATGACTGGTTGTGTTTTCAGGTGGCACGGTTATGCAGAAGGCCCTGGGTTCGATTCCCCTGCCTTTCTGTGTGGAGTTGGCATGTTCTTGTGGGTTCTCTGGGTTCCTCCCACGGTCCAAAAACATGCATTAGGTCGATTGGTCGTGAGTGTGTGTGTGTCTGTCTGTGCGTGTTGCCCTGCGATGGACTGGCGACCTGTCCAGGGCGTACCCTGCCTCGTAGGTAGGCTGCCCACGACCCCACATATAGTACGGAATTATCCGGTCGAAATGGTTTCATCTATTAAAACTTTACCCATGATATGTACATGGTCAGCTGTTTTTTCTTTAATGTTCTTTTGAGGGAACTATTAATTCGTTCTTGTTTTGAGCAGCAAAAGCTTTTTTGTTTTCTGATGGTATTTGGCGCCAGAAGTGCACATACAGTATATTTGTTAGTGTTAATGTTTGTGACTCTGAAGGTCTGATCACACCTCAGTAAATGCAAACAGTTCACTTACAGTACATTTTCTTGTCAGTTACTGAAGCATTACCGTACAGTACATCAAATCAGCATTGAACTACAGTACTGTAACATTTATTGTGTATTGTATATTGTCTTCTGTTTAGTTTAGATTGTAAATTTAAGTGAAATGTTTGTTTTCCCAAAATTTCAGGCAATGTTTTTAACACCAAGTTTCAAAAGACTGATTACATTTTGTCTCTGTGAACGTGTCCCTGCTTGAAGATAGAGGCAGCAGAAACCATGAGCAGCTGAAATGTTCAACCTCATCCTAACCTGCGAGTGACGTCTCCATGGCAACTGATTGGCTCTTTAGCTTAAAATGTGCCAGTCGTCAGCCGATGATGCCAGCGGCTGTAAACTGTTGCACATGCCCCAGCACAAACCCAACAGTGGCTGTCACCAACACCGGGCGTTCTGCAAATTCCAGACCTCCGAGATGATTCCCTTTAAACTCCAGGGGGACAAATAAACAAATGAAATGTAAACCAAAAAAAGCCCTAGAAGGTGAGAAATGGAAGAACAATGTGGGAATTGGTTTTGTGAAACTTTTCACAGAGGCGAGTGTATTCCTGTCAGTGGTTTGCATGGATCTACATGAAAGGCAGCTGAAATCAATTATGCAACGTTAAACCTTCTATTATCCGAAACCCTCGGAGAGGCTGTGATGTTCATATAACAGGTGCAGTGATAAGATCCAAAGATCTGCCGTGCTGATTTAGCTGTCCTTCCACTGACTTTAACAATAACTACTGCTGCATTTTTCCTGTGTCTCCAGACTCCCCCATTAAAGAAATATTATAAACCAATACAAGGCTGATTAATGCAGTCGTGGCATTTGGCAATAAAAAGATTTCCATCCAGCCTTAATCAATCTTGGCCTTTTATCAGTTTTTAAAATTGAATTAAACTCAGCAACTTTTTTCAGACGGGATTTAAAGCAACCTGCTTCGAATATTTTGCTTTTGTGAGCCTTAAGTCTTATGCCTTAAATGCCAGGCAACAATGAAGCCCCATCAAACAGGGCTCAGTGGCGTGGTCTGGAATCCTGGCTCTAACACGAAGTGTATCTGAAGGATCAGTAGCCACCTGAAGGAGGATGAATGGTCGGCTCATGATTCTGTGAATCCCAGAGACATCAGCTGATGACAGGATAATGAAAAGCAAAATGTTCTTAAACCACAGACAGCTAGCTGAAAAAACAGAAGAGTATGCCCCTACCTGAGTGTTCACACAATAAACAACTAAACAGTGAAATTCAAGGTTGTTTCAGCCTCAACAACTGACGGCCTTTAGTGATTTACTAGAGACTATACTAGATGTGTAGATGTGATGTGACTAGGGATGAATCCTCAAGTGTGTAACACAAATCAAATGGATCGACTCCAACCCTCATCTGTTATTTTTTAGATACTTACCAGACTTTGACACTTTCCTATTACAACATACAGGACCACCCACACCAGAGACTAGTCAGGCAATGCTTTGTGCCAAGAAGCGGCACATTTGTGTTTGCCAGAAGTCTGAAACGTGAAACATGACTATGTTAAGTGTGCATATCTTATGGTGTGTGAGAACGTTGGGAGGAGAGATCATGTGAAAATGGAGCACGCTGCGATTTCTTTCCCTGTTTCCTCCAGCCAGGAGCAGTGGGAGAATCAAATGTGAAGCGTTTTGAGTCTGGCAACTAATTGCAGGTAAATAAAGCTAAAGATGAACACCTTATATAAATGTAAACAGAGGTGTTAGATTTACAGAAAACGCACTTCAGAGGTTTGAGATGGAATTAGCAGGTGGGTGAAGCCAGAACTGGGACCTTCTGCTTGATAATGAAGGAAGTCAGCACTAAGAATAGAAGTGAGTGAACAGAGAGGACTTCATTAGCTGCACTTGTCCTGTCCTGTATTGTTCCCCCTGAATCCTGAACACAGTGCTAAAAAAACCAATGAGCGAACCAGTGAGAGAGAAAGGCAGCTTCTGAACTACACTACATACTGCAGGATGTGGCTGTTTCCATTGAATTATCCAACGAAGTTAGGTGTTAAGGGACATAAATAATGTAGTTGCATATGATGTGAAGTTTGGTCAATACTCTTATTTGCTTCATTTTCAAAAGATAGCTAGGAAAAAAGATAGTTATATAAAGATAATTACACTGAAAAAATAACTTGTAAGACTTACTTAAAAAGAATCTGCACACAAAAAATGTAATTAGTTTACTGGGGAGATATCAAGTACAGCTTACCTATCAGGATCCAGTAAAATTTACTTACTATTACAAATAATTTAAGAGACTTATTAATTGTTAATTAATTTTACTTAAGTAATGAGTTATTTTTGTTGATAATATTACTAAAATAAATGCTCCTTTTTGGAACATGAAGTTCATTATTATGAACATATTAGGTAAATCTTAGTATTATAGTATACTATACTGTATTTTATTATGTAAGCTTTTGATTGACTACTAAATTTAATTTATGACATTAAATTATTCACTACAATTATGTAGACATTACCAGTTTCATTTTGACACATTACCATATTTATTTTTCTTAATGCACGAAAATCTAAACCAATTACCCTAGAATTAGAATAGAACTAAACTGTTTGCTTAAAGCATTGAACGTCTTCAATTACCTTTTAAGTCACAAATACCGTTTTAACATCATAGTATTACCAACCATTTGCAGTAGTCCTATGCCTCACTCAACAAAACTACTTCTGTTTGTACCTATCAATTACTTTTGAATGAAACCACAAAAACAGGAAAGATACAAAGCAGCAAGTCCACAACAAAACAATGTTCTCCAAGTTTGTCTTGACAGTGGCGGGTCCACATAATACACAGCGTCCAGCAGTGTCTTTTTCCAAGTTGTTGTTATCATGGGGGGGTGGTTCTTGAAATGCAGAAAGTAGCAATGACATTTTAGCACTTGCCATGGTGTTTAGGCAACAACTTTGACTTGTAAGTTTGGTGACAGTTCAATCTCATCCAGTTCCACGTGTCACGTCTTAGGTCCATTTCCGCTTTTACTTTGAAGGACTTCCTGAAGAATGGAGGCACTGGTTAGAGGGGGCAGCACAGCCGTTTTTGGTCTACACCGACCATAAAAACCTGGAATATATCAAGACAGCCAAAAGGCTAAACTCCCGCCAGGCTCGCTTGGCGTTATTCTTTAGCCGGTTCCACTTCCACCTTTCATATTGCCCAGGGTCTAAGAACACCAAACCGGATGCCCTCTCTCGTCTCCACGACCACCTGGACACCCCAGCGGAACCCAATCACATACTGCCGGCAGGATGCCTGGTGGGAGCGGTGACCTGGCCGGTCCAGGAAGCCATCCAGGGTCTTCCAAGACCACCTGCATGTCCCCCCAACCATCTGTTTGTTCCCCCAGGTCTGAGATGTAAAGTTATCCATTGGGCCCATGCATCGACAATCAGCTGCCACCCTGGAGCACCCCGCACCATGTTCTGGGTGGGCAAGTGATTCTGGTGGCTTACCATGATAGCGGATGTCCGGGAGTACGTGGCCGGGTGCCCCACGTGCTCAATGCACAAGCCATCTCACCAACGACCCACCGGTCTCCTGCAACCCCTACCAGTCCCCACTTGTCTAAATGTGCACACTTTATCCCTCTACCCAAGCTCCCATCAGCCAAACAGACGGCCCAGGCCATGATGTCTTCCACCTTCTGCTGCGGCGATGGGACGTCTGCACCCACTTCAGCATTATTTGTTTCTTGTTGTTTGGAAATCTACTAAAATGCCAATTTGTTGTTTTTTAGATAACCTTTTACAAGATGTCGTCATTGAAGTGGGCAGGGAGACTAAAAGTACCACAGTTGATTCCATCCAGGAGGTGCAGAGCTACCTGACAGAGGGCAGTATCACCAAGTCCCAGGATCCTATGAGGTACTGAGTCAACAAAAACACAATCTATTATTATACTTTTATTAGCTCATCAAATCAGTGTCAGCAGAGTCTGTCAACTAGGTTGCCTGTAGGAATTTTTAAGGTCCACTAGGTGTCATTATTCAGTGACACAGTATCGGCACAGTATCAATACAGTTTTGCAATGTATCGAAGCACTTCATGACGCCTCATCTACCCATCACTCGCATGTAGACACTCGCATCCAGCAGCCACGCTCGCGGCCTGCCATACTGCGCCTCCGCTGAGTGACTGGGTGCAAAACATGCACAGTGGTCATTTACGGACAACTGCAACACAAAGGTTAGACACGAGCCGTGATTATGACAACAGGTGAAAAAAATTAGGAAGACAAGTTAGCGGAACAAGGAGTGCACGAACAGGAACAGAACCTACAAAATAAAGGTTCCCAGACCGGAAGTCAAGGTGTCAACTACACAGAATCAATATTACTGTAGATCATTTACACAGTTTTACATTTAAATCATTTTTAAGTAAATGGGATGTATTTTTTTGAGAGCATTTCTCACAGTCTGACTTTAAATCAGCGACATTAAGTTAATATATTCATGTTTTACCTATGTTTATGATAAAGTTGGCTTGAATTTTATCCTCCTTACACCAAGAAAGGAAAAACAAGCAGTCTCGGAATTCAAACGCAGCCCACACACAAAGACCAACAAGCCACACATATAAGGGGTAGCTTATACAAGTAGCACAGTATAGGGGGCTACTTGAAAGAACAAAAATGCCTACTTGTGTTAACTTGTGTTAACATTAGCAAGATATTAATGCTGATGGAATAATAACACAATTATGACTAATACTGTATGTTTAATGACGTACTCTTATTTAATACACACTTCAGTGTGTCAACCTGTACCACATCTTCAGATGAAAACGTTAGCAGTGTTTCAGGGGTAATGTTAGCCAACTGGCTCAGCTAAAACAACCTGCATCAGCTGATTAGCTTAATGTACCTACCATATCCTCATTAAAGTACTTATTATAAAAAGCAAAGGATAGCAAAACAGAATGCAATGACCCATTAAATAAAACAAGAAAGTACTTACATAACTTTTACATAAAAATTTCTCTTGAATCTTAATATTCCAGTGTATCTAAGATGCAGGAGAATACATTAGATGGCGGATATTACAAGCATGTAGAATTTGCTCATTTCTTATTTATCAGAGTCAGTTGACTTAATGTGAGGACTCTTCTTTCTTATGGAAAGAAACCAGCACAGTGCTGTCTCACGTTAAAAAAACACAGCTACTGTACTGTACTGTACCAACATGGAACCGAAGTGCTCAGCATCTATAAATTGTATTTATAGGAGATGTTCGATGTGGTGTTTTTGCAGCTTGACCTCTTGTTCCTTCAATCAATCAATCAATCAAACTTTATTTACAAACAAGTAAACCATGCGAAGTATGAAAATATCTCTGGTATGCAAACCAGTAGAGCAATTAGAACTCATTGTCTTGTAAAAAATATATAAACAATACATCAGACCTCCAAGGGCTGTGGGCAGATTTAAATGCCACAGTAAAAAAGTAAGTTAACACAAACTAAGAACAGAAATACACATTCTTTTTATACAGTATGATTCAAGTAAGATGAAAGTTGAATTCTATCTGAATTAGTCTTTAGTATTAAGATAAAGAAAGAGCACAAGCAAGACCTAATGAATTTAATGGACGGATACCAAGTATCCAGTCCGACATTGTTATCGCGTTAACCCGCTGATGTTATGGAGCAATGTCTGCTTAATGAGACATAGTAATGTTTGATGTTTTACTTCACAAGCTGCCACTCTTCTTCATAAAAGTAAACCTTTTGGCCTGTAAGCACTCTGATGCTGAACTTAGGGCTCACCTGAATAAATGTACAGTGAGAATGCAAGGAGCATATGAGACAAAAATGTGCATATATAATTAACCCCCCCAGTATACGGGTTAGAGTTAACCCCAACCCTAACCCTACAAAGGTGTTGGTCCTGTCACAAATAATTAACCTTTAAAATATAGAGTAACGGTGAGCTTGTTTAGTATTACATTCTATTTATATTTCAACCACACCTGACTCATCCCAGCACAGTGTCTCCCTTATGCCGGCTCATAAACCTGCCCTGCAGCACACGCTTGCTGTCAGCAGCTCAACGTCATTTACCATCCAAGCTGACAGCGAACGGTGCTCCCACTCCAGTGACTCACCCAGAGTCCAGTCCTGCACGTCCCACACCCTGATGCTGTAGGAACAATAGGTTTCAGTTCATAGGTGTTTTTGTCCCTACAGAGCTACTGTACTGTACCCAACATTAACATTTTGATTGTGATTGTGTGAGTTATTTATGATTAAGATGTGAAGCGTGCGTGATATACCAGAGTGCTGTCCCGTCCTTAACCCTTCTACCAGATCATATAGGTTATACTGCATGCTCCACAAGTGAGCGAGAAGGAGGATTGTGGTAAGAGGACTCTTTAACCTTAGAGAAGAGAACTTGTTCATTTTGTTGAATCTTAGATGCGTGTAGATGATGAATAAATTGCCAGTGGTCAGTTTGCATATGAACCTAATTGGCTTGTTTAAGCTTATGTGAGTGCGCATTTAAAATAGAGTACACATCCTGCATATGCAATCTGCTTATTAAAAATACCTCAACCAACCCATAACTAGTTTTTCCTCTTTCATCATTTGCAGCAATTTGTGAACATTTCATACTCATTGCAGTGTCTCTAAATTAAAACCCCATCATTTGACTTCATGATAATAAATATGTTTTTGTGTCATAGTACACTAAAATATTCTGTTGGCATATTGTATGATGTACAACTCCTGTGCAACCTGGCTAATCATGGAACCAGGCTTGAAGCTAATTAATAATAATGTTGTTCCTGGAGCCTTCAGTGTCACGGCCCTCTCCACCATAGAAACCAGCAGCTTCCCAGGAGTCAGTGGTTACAAATAACATGCAGTTTACAGGACGCTGCATCACATACAGTAAGGCCACCTGAAGGTACAGTAAGCGATGCTGTGGTGAAAATGGAGCTAAATAAAGTTATTCACATATGCCCGGTAGACGTCGGTCCAGTTTGAGACCTTTCCTAATACAAAGGACAGCATGTGCAGCCTCTGTACTCACACGCCGGCAGTGTAAAATCAGGGAATGCAATGAACATTGACCTTCTGATGGTCTCTAGTGCTCTAAGCTGCTCAGATCCTACACCACTACCGAAGCTCTTGATACAGTATATCATAATCAGAACACATATCAGAATCAGGAAAGCTTTATTGCCAGGTCCTGTAGAGAGCATTTTACAGAACTTGGAATTTGACTTGGTGTCAAATATCAGGCAGCCACACAAAACATTGTTGGAATTTGGGTTGGTTTTGTACTTACAGTTATCTATCAAACATCTATAGTGATTATTAATAATAGTTATATGTTGATGGGTAAGACATTTACACACCATCATCACATACACTAGGCTTCAAGCAGCCTGCATGAGTCCTGAGCGTGAGCTGTTGATCTGTGTATGCACCAGCTCCATAAGACACCTTCCACAGTGAAATTACTATGATGCTGATAACATCATGCTATTACTCTGCAATCAGCTGACTCCCAGGCGTCCTGCTGGCAGATGGTCTTCTCAGAATTTTAAGTTTCGTTATCACCATCTTATACACATGAAGCCTGTAAGAATCATGGTGTGACAAAGCTGAAATCAAAGGCAAATTGTGCTCTGTATATTTCATTATTAATAATTCTTCTGGTGAATTGTGCTGCAGCTGTATGTCCCAGACTTACTTACTTACAGACTGAACAGAGAACTTTGAAGTGCCTGGTGGTGTTTTTCTTGCTGTATGTCTGTCTTTCACGAACAATGAACTGATATAGTTGTATCAACACACAATATTTTGTGTTTTTAGCTCGTTCAGAGTGATTACACTGTGAACGTCTGCTTGTATGTCTGTGATGTCATTCATAGAGGACTCAGGGAATGATGTGATTTGTAGACGCCATAGCTAAAGTGGCTTAATTATTCTGTATCTCATGTGATTTGCCTTGTGTTCAGATATATTGTTATTGCATATTGTTTTGGATTACGAGTCAAACCTCCTGTACCTGGTACAGTAGAGCTAGTTTTGGCTAAAGCAGCCAGTAGGCTACTTATTCAGACACCCCAGTCTATAGGTCTAAAAAACTATCCCTCTTGAGTAAACCAGATCCCTGTGTGCAGTACTCCATTCAGAAATGAGCAAATGAATGGTTCATGTAGACAGAAGTCACATGGGTTTATGATGAATCAGGATAAATATAGGGACAGTGCCTGCCTGTGGAATGTCAATGTGGCGGATAGTGTGGGGGTTTATGACACCACAAAGGGGTCAAATCCTGTTCTGGCCTACAAAAACCATATCACTCAGCAGATGAAGAAAATATCAAATATGTTACTGTTTTACAGAAAGTGAAGCAAAATGAATATTATGCTGTTCAATTAAATAGCACTGTAACTGCATTTTTCTATACTAAAAATACCTTGTAAAAATTTAGCCTTCTATGGATCACCAAACTAATATTTAGTTGTATAGCCAAGAGTTCTGAGCTCTGTTTCACTGAGAACTGGGCTGCCACTTACAGTATGCCACGGTTATTGGCTTACTGGTGTATTTGGGCTTGTTGTCTTGTTTAATACTGTACGAGACTCTGCATAAGTTAGCATGACCTAATTAAGTAATTAATGTATCTAAACCTAATGTATCTTACCTGCCGTCTTGGAGCTGTGCATCTGGGTCGGTCACGTCTAATGCCATGACAGAATCAGCAGCATTCATGTCATGTTGTTGATTTTCTACTACTATCTACTAGAAATTTGTTTTCCGTATAGAAATCTAACTTTGATCAAAAACTAAGATTGTTATTATTATAAACAGAAGTGTACCAAGTGTCTCTGAAGCAGATACTGTAGCAAAGAGACCAACAGCACATAAACTCTTTCCTCATCCAAGTTCTTCTACCCTGATGGTTTCCTCAGTTATTCCGATAGAATAGCTGTGGTAGCAGGTTTATATACTGCACCTTGCGGATGGTTAAACTGTTTTAATCTCATATTTTATGATGTTTAGTAGGAGTATGTTGTTTAGGGTTGTTCGGTGGGCTGACAGGTGATGTTGACATCCTCCTGACGCCTTGGTTTTGCTGATCTGACAGGTTTTCAACCAATATCACTGTTGACACATAACAAGAGCTTCTAAAAAGTCAAACATACCATAAAACAGTCCAACAACAAAAAAAATATTCACAACAAAGCTATAAGGAAAACTTCCAACAGTATTAATGTAGGAAACATTTGCTGATGTGTTGAAACATTATTCAGTAGGATGAAATAAAACCCATATCATCACAAAAATGCATATATCTACTAAACAATCTTATAAATAACATACAGTATATATCAAATATATTTTATTAATATAAGAAATACTACATCTGAGAACTCATGAAAGCACACTGCATATCAAAGATCACATTCCAGTCAGAACTTTTAGAAGACATGAGACTAGACTTGAAAAGAAGTTATCATCATCTCTGATGTGTTAATTAGTAGAATTAAGAGAAAATGCTGTCTTCTGATATTCTCTTGAATTTAGATTTATTTTAAAATCCACAATATAAACTGTAAAAACAATTTTAAAAATGAGCTCTGTCAATAAAACTTAAACTATTGCAAAATTGTGCAAGTTAAGTGAACATGCTTTATATAGTGAATTATAATTATCTTTAACAATAACAGAACTGTTTCTACATTCTACAATTCAAGTACTAAGGCTTTGTGATCAAAGCTCCACCTTCTGGTTTTGCCTTGGAAAAGCACCATTGGCACTAAAAAGGCACCCGCTTCGGATGTTATCACCCATAACGAAGGGGCTGATCAGAACTTATCAGTGCATTTGTACAAGCCAGTAGGTGCCTGCTCTACCTACTCGCAAACAGCTAGCAGCTAGCTAAGTTGCTACGTTCAGTGGCTTTAGAGGTTATTGTGGTTAGGGTTAGGGCTGGATAACGGGTGGGGGGTTCAGGTTACAGTTAGCTAACACAATACAGCTAGCTACTTGCTAAGCTATGCTCGCTAACAAATCAAAATCAAAAACTTTGATCCTCCGCTCAACAGCGTCCCTACTGACTCTGCTGATTAAATAATCTGAGCCGTGATCAACCTAATGGATCAATGACGGCGACCTACTGCACCTATTCACCGCTGCCAGCAGGTAGATAGGCACCTACTGGCCCATACCTATGGGCTGATAACCACTGATAATGACCATTGAATGGCGTTATAACGTCCTAAGCCGCTAAAAAAGGTAGCTATATTTGAATGTTTACAGGTGATGTAGGATGGAAGAATGTTGGCAGATGGCAGCATTCCCAGCCAGTATTTATCATATGTACAAAGCAGCAAAACAGTAGTGGGTATGGATGAGATGATGAAGGACCTGAAGTGTATTCAGACTCAATGAATGCTCATTTACCCCCCTCCCCTAAGACTCTGCTGCAGAGGCTGAAGTTACCGTAACACAAATATAAATAATGACTGTCTGTCATCATTCATCTCCTTGGCCTCCTGGCTCAGGGAGCACAAAGGGCTCAATGTCAGCACGGGACTGTCTTTTTACAACCAAAGACTTTTTTACAGTATGCTTAGTGAAGTAAAGGTGAGTAGGACTCAGGAATCCTTTCTCACTTCAGCTCTGCCTAATTTCTCCATCTCCCAACTGTCGCCTGCTCACTTGATAACTCCACCACCACCCATCTCAAAATCCACTAATGCAAGTTGAAATAACAGCCTTGGTGCGCCATAATAATTCTGCTGTGACACATCAGCGGGAACATTTCACCCACTTCTCTTCCTCCAGCTTCAGGCCTGCTCCTCATTAAGCCCATAAATAAATCTTGTGCCGAAAAGTTTCGCAGAAAATCCCGCAGTGTTGTAATGTAGAATACAGACATCAACTTCTCCCTCCCTGGATCTCTGCAGCACGTCTTTTTTTCTAGGCCTTTTTGTTTGGGATTTCTTGTGAAGTTGGCACACTTCAAAGCTGTCGGATTGACAGTGCTACAGACTGAAAGATCCCATTCATCTGCCGGGTGGAATTATGCAGACATCTCTCTCGAGCACCACTTCAGAACCTCACTCTCTTTACTTTAAATATCTGGCCTCTGCATGACACTCAGCAACAAGCTGGAAAAAAAATATAAGGGAAAGCGTAGGAGGATAAAAAAACACGTCTGAATAAAGGGAAAAAATTGCTAGTTTAACACAATACAATCGCACATCAGTAAAACATCTTACAAGCTGTTAAATGGGATGACACCAGCGAGTGCCAGAGTGGGAAGACGTGGCTCCCCTCGCAGGAAACAGAATCTACAGGAGGATATGCTAATAGCACATACCACACTGTCATAATGAGTTTTCTGCGTCATTTTGCTCCTGTCAATCTGACATTCATGGCGAGACTCTCTCCCTCCCAGGTGGCGCCTCCCTGTTCTCACGAGGCTCACTACATTATGAGACTCATCCCTCCCTGGCCGAGCGTGGGCGCAGCGGCCCCGAGCCCCGACCTCCCTGACCGCTACGAGGCGTCCTGCTTCAGAGACTGCTGCACTGCGCCTGTTCTATCATCCATCACAGCTGTCATAATCCTATCTGTGCTAATATTACAAACAAAGCCAGGGTGCCAGGGTAGTTTATCAAATGTGAAGCCGTGGTATGGTGTAGGGTATGGGGCAGAACGTGGCAGCGCCTCTGTGCTTTTTTTGTTATAGGCTACATCAGCAGATTTCACATAAGGGACTTCATTTGAGTGAAACAGGGTTCGGAGAATGCAAGTGTGTGTGTGTGGGGGGGGGCTCGTAGTGACCAGTTAAACCAGTTCCTCTTATCTCCTTTGGCTTGAGCATATCTGAATATCTCAAAAAGACCAGGGGCCTCATGTACAAAGGGTACTTATGCATGAAAACCTGGTGTAAGCACAAATCTACGCCTAAGGTCAGATGTATAAAAAAAAAACATAAGATAAGAAGATATGAAAATATGAGGAAAATAGTGCAAACATATATTCTACAGCTCTGTTAGATGCTCTGTTAGAGGATATCATAGAGGATCTATTAGAATCTGGTAGAGGTGCCCGTTCCTAGCCAGCGCACATCCAGCTGTTGACCACACTAAGGTTCCAGCCATGGGAACATCCAGAGGAAGCTGCAGACTGGTGGGTAGTGGACCCTGAGCCGAACCCAGCCAGCTCTGTGGGACGCAATCATCCCTATGTCAGCAAGGCATCAAGTTCCCATGCAACAGTTGATCAGGATACCATTAAAGCGCAGTTTGCATCGAGAGCAGGTTTACCTGATGTGATTGGACTCATTGACTGGAAACGTCGCTATAAAAGTACCGTCATAGGATGAAACATTTTTATTCTCTCCTTCTCTTCTTCTGTTATAGTGATGCTTTGGTGGTAAACTTTGCTTCACATCCATCTTTATGTCAGACCACTTTTTTTTTTTTTTTTTGCTCCTGTGCGGAACCTGCAGCATCCAGCTCACTGTACTGCACAGACGCAGATTGTATTTAAATGAATGCACAGGAGTCTGCTACTCAATGACCTGCACTCAAACCTACGTTGATTGGTAAAGACAAAGGAAACATACAGTACGTACAGTAGATCCGTACGCTGATACAGTACATCTGTACAGTTTTCTGGATTTGAACTTACGTCAAGTTTAGTAGAAAATCTATGTAATTCTTTGTACATGAGGCCCCTGAAGTCTAAAAAAATCACAGCACCTGTATTTTTTATTTAATGCTAGAATATTGGTGTAGCATATTAGTGGTAACAATGTGACACAGACTAACTGACATAGTGTGACATAAGGGGGAGTCTATTGTATTTTGGAAAGAGACATGTATTTATAGTGTTACAGCTGTGGTACACAGCAGTATGCAAAGTGAAACTTATTTCTTTTCCAATTTACAGTAATACCATATAAACCAAGGCTTTGTATCAGGAAACGATGAGGGAAAGGTGTTGGGTCTAGACAACAGACTGATGGTGAACAGGAGATATGATGTGTATCTGTAAGGGTTTGCTACCTTATTAATGACAAATGGTTAATTACAATCTTTGTTGCATTTATATAGTTTAGTTTAGAGTCATTAAAACCATAATTATTAATTTCATTTGAATATTTATTCATAGCAATTTATTAAAAACAGAGCTGTGTAGGATTGTGTTTTCAGAATGCAGAGATCGATGTTGCCATGGCTACACTGCCTCAGTACATGGATGATGCTACTACTGACAAGGAGCTTGCTGATGGATGCCTGTCTCACCTTAGCAGCTTCAAAATATTGTTACTGAGTGTTTCATGAGAACATGAGCACTACTCTCAGTGATTCACATGTCCAGGGTCGTAGTGAAGGACTATGAAAGACAAAAAGTAATTGTTACAATTGTCAAGTTACAGTTTTAAAATAAAACATGTCCTGTACATAAGAAGGTGACCTTTTCCATGTAGACTACACACAATCTCTGTAGTTTTCATTAAGAGTGTTGCACCTGGAAATGAGGTACAAGGAAGTATCACACATCCATGGCCTTTAAAGGGCCCATATCATGCAAAATCCACTTTTTAGACATTTTGGAGCGTCCCTATGACTCTATGGGTCACATATACACACACTGAGCACGGTAGAAATGCATTTCCTGCTTTTTTCACATTTGAAAACTAATTTCTCAACCCAATGAACAACAGCCACGACTACTCTGAGGCCGTGTCCCAGTTGTCGTCACATCGGTTGAAAGTTCTCCTTGCACAATCCTGAACCACCACCCCCACAATGATCCGAACCAAAACTGGACTTCCGCCATTTCCCCCCTCTCAACTCACCGTGAACAGACCAGCACGGCAGCGCCCAAGTCCTCCCATAGAAATAGTTCGGTTCTTAGGTGTTCTACAACACCAAAGTCCCTATCACTTTAACAAGGGCTCAACAAGTGAGGATTTGTGGGTCACTTTATTTTTAACGGACCGGTGCCAGAAAACACTGCCTCAGCATTTATACGTATGTGGCATTTCAAACGAGGGTGCGTACAATGCTGGATTTGTTTCACGGCTCCTGTTGAAAAAAAGGACCTATTCCTAAAGTCCGTCATCCACTCACTGAAGTAAGTACATGCTTGATATTTAAATGTTTTAAAATGTTAGTTTGTCCGTTTAAAATGTAGTAACCTATGTGTGAGTCAAGTTACTAGCTAGCTATGGCTAACGGCTACAGCCATTCGACCGAGCCTTTGTCCCCTTCAAATGTGGCTCATGTGGGCTCCTGCAGCCACACACCTGTGTGGAGAAAAGCTAATGGCTAACGGCATCGAGCGGCTACAGGGCAGGGAGCGGTGGGTCTAGCGTCTGTCCTTTTCTGTAATCACATACACCTGCGGGGAACAGCTGATCGTTACGCCCTTCCAGCGGCGACAGACAGGAAGCGGTGGATCTAGCTCGCTGTAGTAAGTTTGTGCTTGATACTTGTGATATCTAAATATGTTAGTTGGGTCTGTTTAAAATGCAGTAACCCACATGTGAGACAGCTAATCGCTAGCGTCGCTAACGGCTACAGTGAGTCAAACCGAGCCTTTGTCCCTTTCAAATGTGCTACTCTGAGTTTGGTGCAGTCACACACCTGTGTGGGGAACAGCTAATAGCGATGGGCTTCGATCGGCGACAGGCAGGAAGCGGTGGATCGAGCTTTTGTCCTGTTGGCGTGCTGCCGCTCCTGTTTGTGTGTGCGTTAGCCGTTAGCATGCCTTTAGGCCTTTTGCACTTAGAGCTACAGCTGGTCGATCGCTACAAAAGAACCTGCAGATGAACGCGGTTGTGTTTGTTATTCACCCCGTCCTGTTGTCAGAGCCTAAATCAACTTGTGATTTGGGGGTTATGTCATTGTTTCTATCAAATTCTAACATGATTAGTTGGAATGATTACTGTGTTGTGTTTCAAGCTTAGTTTGCTAATTAGTCACATCTCTACAATACCTGCTGCTTATCTGGTCAGTTACCGTAGCTTGTACCATAGCCATTATATTTGTAGGACCAATACCAATTTACAGGTAAAATGTAAGTCTTTTCTATACTGTAGGAGGGCAATCCCAGTTGCCCACATGCAAGGAGGCTGTCAAACAGAGAAATCACTGCAGACTGTTGGTACACAGACATCTGCCTGGCCCAGCTCAGGAGTGAGGGTATGTAAGTTTGTATGTACCAACAGTAAGATAGGTAATAGAAGATTTTAATTGGTATATACTGTTTAGATTTTATATTTGAATTGTAACAACTGTTTATCTGTTGTTTTAGCACAGACAGGCCTTCCTCACTTGTTTGGTTTAATTTTTTGTCTGGTATTGTGTGTTCTTACATTCAGAGAAGGTTTTGACCTACATAATAATTACATTTCACCTAATCTACAATTCTGATTGCACTACCTTTTGTTTTGATGAGGTGATGGTGAGGACAGCCACAGCTTCCATCTGGTAGAGGACTGCTTCCGCTCAGTCTTCCAAATAGTGATGAGAACAAGGATCACCCACATCTCCCTGTTTACCCTACTTTCATGCATTTCGTCTGCAAGGGCCCTGCAAAAGCTTCTCCTTCGTCCTCAAACCCCCAGACTTCTTAATTAACTCAGTAACCTATACATTGCACATTGGAGTGTGAAGGTAACAGTTTGTCTAGCTTTGGAGTAGTGGTGTATTTTTTTGGGTTTACAATAAAGTTGGCTTTAACTATTATGTATTTCACTGAACTCTGTTTCTGAAGGGAAAACACTTTTATTTAGGAAATCATAGTATTGAAATTACATGTTTTTCTCTTTCTAATATGGTAAGCTATAAAGTTGAAGCGGCCATAAATAAAACGCATATAAATTATATATAAATAAAGTTAAAAAAAATCTTAATGAGTGTTGCACTCAAAAAACACATTTTTACTCAAACGGTAAAGGAGTTATTCTACAGGTGGTCTACATCAATCATACTATGAGTGTTTTAGTGTTTTATCCATCAGGAAACTGCCTTCATCTACAACCCAAGCATGAAGAGATGGCAACTCAGATTCTTCACCCCAGGAATCCTCAGCACCAGCTCACTAGCCTCTGTAGACTAGATACCTGTAACAACTTTAGATACAGAGACATATTACTGTCAAATTTATCATGAATGACAAAAAACATAATTAAAAGCAGTAAAAATACATTAGGTCAATATATATTTGAACCAATGCTTTTTTGTTCCCAGGAAGGTATGCAGTGATTGCTCTAAATATTAATGCACATTTTTAAATAAAATTGTCAGAGCAGCAGCACAAGTAAGACAAAACAGTGAATGTGGTAAATGTAAAATGTATTTATATTATTTCAGCTATGCTCTCAAACTTATTTATTTGTATAATGTAAGCTAAAGTAGTGTTTTCTATTAACGAGAGTTTTCCAGGTAAGTCGTGCACACGCCATTTAGCATTCGCATTAGCAACCGCTAGTCGCTTTGCAAATTACATAAATCAATTAAATTGAAGTAAATGCGACATTACCAATGAGACACATCTTGCATCAGCCGAAATGTGGTGACTTCAACAGCCTCCTCTTCAGCTTCAGGGTCAGATTCGGGATCGTAGACGTATGGTTCTACTACGCTACAAACCAGCTGACTAATGTCGTGCAGTTCTGTAGTGGGTCTTCTTCTTCTGTGGAGGATTGCGGTGGATTGCATTCTCAATGTCGCACTACTGCCACCTATTGTATCCTAACCGTGCGGTGGCTCGTATCCATGGAGCCAATTTAAAAACAACAACAACAACAAAAAAGGTATGCGCTTCCGCACAGAGGTGTGGTGAGCAGCTTCGCTTGCGACCAGCCCCAGAAAACACAGCGTTGCTGATGGGGAGTGAAAACAACATATTGACAGGGCAGTGTGGACGATCTAAAGGGTGTTATGGGATGAAAATTTACAGAGACCTTACTGAGACATTAAAGTCTAATATTTTTTAGAATGAAAAGCATGATATGACTCCTTTAAAGTTCACAGAGTAAGATGCATGTACAACAGAAAAAGATATTTTCTTTGATTGGTTAAATTCAGTCTGAAAATGTGAGGTTCACAACGATGTCACAAAAAAAATTCTATTTACTTTGTATTGCTTTCACAAATAGAGTTACAGTTACACAAGCTGAGATACTAAACACGATGACAGTTACAGTAGTTCAGCAATAACAAAAAAATAATTGGTTATTAAAATGCATTAACAATAAGCGTAACCCACAAGGCCCCTGCTCTGATGGTGCCGTGTCAGTTGTATCACAGCTGGGTGAGCCCAATACTAAGTGAGTTAGTATAAATGGTGGAAAAAAACCTAATCCACATCTGTTAAAATGTCTGTGTCAGAGTATGTGCTCTTAAGTGGCATATACAATCCTTGACGCTGATTGAGCAGGCCCAGTGCCGGTTAGCAGTTCAAGACAGAACATGGCTGAGTTATTTCCTTCATTAAAATACTAATACTCCACGGTTATCCCGCCTTCAAAAATGGGGGACTTGAACAACTTCCAGGTTCAGGGATGTTGTTAGCAAAATGTGAAGCAGGAAGTGCACTTCTCCAACACAAGGTGTGTAAACATGCATCCTAGGCAGATAAATGAGCCAGAATAGGGCCGTTTAAAGACAATTCACAGTAAGGTTTTGGGATCTGTGTTTCATACATGTCCCAGAGGGACCCAATTGTGTCCCTGAGGTGAGGTTACCTGAAAAAATTTGAAAAGGTTTCAATGGCTTATTTGCAACGCCCATAACATGGCTGTGATTAATTTCAGCATATGAATGAATGCATCTAAGCAGGTATTTTAAAACCCCCTAACCGAGGAGTAGAGGTAATAACATGCGTGCCATTAAAACGTAAACATCCCCTCCAGCACACTGTCAGTACAGTATGTGACTGAAGCTACAGGGTCCATCACGTCCTCCTTCTGCTTCTTGTTGCTGAACAACTGATCACAGTGTGCTTCCAATTATTACCATGTGGATCACGTTAGGACTTGTATGTCAAATGCATCCTCCTAACAATTGTCTAATGATGTGCAACTGGTCTGATGACAATTACACTTAGTCAACTTGAAAACACATGTTTGGTTTTACAGAGATTATGGCCATTCACCATAGATGCAATCAATATGTTGTGACTAAATTTGCTTTGTAGTTTAAGCTGTGAAGGCTGCAGCAGCTACAGCAATGTGATTACAAGACAAATTAAATAATAGAGAGTCAAACCGCCAAACGAAAAATCTCCACTTGATCAAAGCACACAGAAGATGAGCATGCTGCAGAGCCACGCACGCACGCACGCACGCACGCTCGCACGCACGCACGCACGCACGCACGCACGCACGCACGCACGCACGCACGCACGCACGCACGCACATGTACAGTACAAACACCTCGGATAGAGAGATGGGGATGTGCAACAGCTGCTCAGGACCTGATCTTCTACCTCTAGCATCATTCATCCTACTGACAGCTCTCGATCATCACGCACACCAAGGACTAAGGCTTTCCACGGTGGACTTCTCCTTGTCTTGGTGTCTTTGTAGAAAGACATCTAACAAATCTAACAAAGCGGACAATGAAGGGATGTTGATGTTTGGAGGGGCAGTAGATGCTAATCCTGTAGCTGAGGAACAATTACCCTGAGTAAAAGGTTAATTTTCAGCTGTTGATGAGACAGTTCAGTACTGTAAGTGAAATAGAATTGGAGCATTCCTCTAGATACTAAAATAATGTACTGCATCTACTGTAATATCCGCTGGGGAGCATGAATAGGTTCAGAAAAGTTTGTATCAATGCGTCTCTGCAGTGATTGATCTAGAATTGGGTTCTCCCACAGTCCAACCACATTCATTCAGGTTAGCTGGATATTCTAATTTTTCTGTAGGTGGGAGAGTCAGTGACAGTTCAATGGACTGGTTGCCTGCTGGATGAGCTCCAATGTCCATGCAACCCTAACGAGTATTTGTTAATATGAGGAGGGGGCTTTCAATCCTCCGGGGACCATGAAAATTCCCAACAATTTTAAGGGTGTGGTCAATTTTGACTTAATTATTGTTCTATAAGGGTATAATAGAAATAAATAAAAAGAAAAATTGTAAAACACTGTTATACGAATTAGCAAAAATATAAGTAATAATAGGGATCCAAGTGCCCTGATGAATTAAGCACAAGAGGGAGCCACAATGGTGTAAAACCATTGGCCACAAATAGGTTACAGCTCATCTTAACAGTCCTTCAGTGATAAGATAACTGGTTACACCAATTACAAAGTTTCCTCTAAGTGGAACCAACATTTTCAGTGAATGATGGTTTTAAATTTTGGTGTGGTAAATTTGTGGCCCTGACAGAATCATGGGACTGAATCAGTCAACCCTGCTCCATAGCGCACGGCATGCTTCAGCAGCCGCCTCTGTTGCCACTGCCCCCACCGGCAGGGCTTGACACAGTACGGGGACAGAGAGGGGATGATGTGGTAGCGCCCGCCCGCTGTGAGTGGGGAACTACTGCTCTGACAGAGCTTAACAGCTGTGCTCACAGCAGGGAACACGGGCGGCTACGGCCCACGTGCACCAGACACATGCAGCTACGTCGCTCGCACTACTAAAGCTCTGTACGCAGATTTACTCTTCCATGGCTGCATCCGCTGAGCAGGTCGCAGGTACTGTAAAGGGAAGAGGGAGAGACCCCAATCGCACGACCCAAACACAAACTGAAATTAAGAAATAATTGATTAAACATACGACACAAACAAACTCACTCCTACCGCAGGATCGATAATAAGAGGATCAAAGCTCACAACCTAAACTGAACTAAAAATCACTGCTAACGCACGAAACCAAACTCACTACTCTCTAACCTAATACGCTCCGTACTCAACGGGCAAATTCCTAAACATGCAAACAAATAAATAAAAGAACTGGGCAAATGAGAACTAAATTAAAGCAGCACTGTATCCTACAGGCTAAACTACGCTCCGTTACAACGGGCAACTAAATCCTAAACATGAAAGACAAAAAGACAGTACAAACCTCAAAGAAAAACACAGGACATCTAAAGGAAACAAAACGCCACTTGATCCAACTCCTCAATATAGGCTTGTAACAGTCGGTGCAGGTTCCAAGCTTACGACCAGGAACACACCAGCAACAAAGAAACAAAAGGCAGGACTTAAATACTTGAAACCACAGGTGCATCAAATTAACAATAGGGCAAGAAGGGAAATAGGACAAGAAGGGCGTGGATAGAAAACCAGAGGAGCGCCTCTTAGCGGCGCAAAGGGCTGATTGCCACAGCTTTAGCAGTGCAGTGTGGAATGGTGTTTGAAAGATGTGGAAGTTGGAAGAAAAAACATCAGCCCAGAAACTTTTAAAAGTTTTGCAATAAAGAGTTCAAGGATCAACTCCCCTTCTTTGCACTACATACAATATGTTCATAATATCTACTTGAAAGACCAACTGACCTGACCAGACTGTGGGAATAAGGTGGAAGACCTTAGATCTGAGATGACAGCGCTCAACATCACAAAACAGCAACAACATTAACTAGACTACAGAGATTATATACGTACTGAGCATCTGAGCACGACGGTCTGAGAAAGTTGCTAGCTCTGAAATCAAACACAGACTTTTTTGGCTCTCATGCAAACTTACAACCAACACATTCAGCAGAACACTGTTCTTTAGGGCTAAAGCAGATTATATAGGTTGTGAATGGCTATGGTGCGTGTCCTTGATGCAGATGTGACAAGAACAAGGCATTGTTGGAGCTCCAAGCAGAACTTCTGAAAGTGGAGAATTCCTCAGATCTAATCTCCTTTGCCTGGATGAAAGGGACAGTCATAACGGACCATCTCTTTTTCATGAGGCCTCTGTGGAGCAGGTCGGTAGCTTAGGAGGAGATTACAATGGATTTACAACTGATCTCACACACTCCTTTACAAGTCCCTCACCCCCTGCTACCTTCACCTCCCCAAAGTACCACTACGTGTGTGCTGCAGCCAATTGTCACCAGCTTTTGTTATAGGTATGCGAAGCAGAATTGAGATCGAAAGCTTTAAAGTGGAAAACTTGTTCTGCGGTCAATGACGGGCCGGTACATTTAGAATCCATACAATGCCGAGTGATTCTTTGTCTCAGCTCGGGAGTTTGTAGAAATCTGGGTCACTTCATGATAATGGGCTGAGGATGCAGTCATAAGAATGAGGTCACACTGGGGAATCGTTCAAATCCTGCTCTTCTGATGAAAAACCCACGGTTGCTGCTCTGAAAAGCAATATAGGTCATTCCTGCACGGATCTGTATGCAGCACATATAGAGGCGGGTGAGTTGTTGATGAATAATTAAAGCAAGCGGATGGCTGGGTGAAATAATCCAGTGTTTGTGTAGCAAATCAACGTGATGAGCAGCACCTAGCTTTGCTTCCAGCGTAGCCTCAAAGGGCATGTATCAGGGGAGAAGGAGAGTTGGAAGTGATTAGTCATGTTTATTACTACAGACATCACAACAAAGACCGAGAGAGAGATGCAAGAATTTCATCACTGCGTTTAGGTGAATTAATCACGACAACTCATTTGCTTATTTGGCATCGGCTGCACCGCTTCCCTCATGAAACGGCTTTGGCACATCTGCAGTAGCAAATATAATAATCAGAAGTCAGGTTAGGTTATGGTTATTTATTATTACTTTTATGGTTAAAAACAAGGCAACTTTTTAAGAATAAAATATTTTAAGCACATTTTATGCGAAAAAATTGGTTATATATGCAAGCACAAATAAGCCGTGGAATATATTTGGATGGTTGATTCATGGCACAATATTATGTCTGTCTTTCTGATTAAGTCAGGGGTCAAGTGTTTTATGTCAGTATCTTATTACAATCTAACAATTATTGTAAAAAAACTTTTATTCAAACCACAAACCATTCTGATTGTAGCTTATAATAATAAATCATTATTCCTGTTGTTCCATGTGAGGTCATGTGATTGCTTCTTTGAACATATATTCATAATTATAGGTTAATTTAGGGTTCTTTCATGTTGGGGTTTCTTTGTGAAGGAACAAGCTGGCCAGCGAGACAGAGTATAAACTATACTGTAGCCTCACATTGGTCTGTAATCTGACCAAGTGTCACGTGGGAGTTCACCATGTTCTAATGTGTGGCTAAATGTCAGTTCAAGTATATATATTATTATATTAAGTATATCAATTACAGTTACTAGTATACAACATTTATTAGAAGCATGTCAGATCTCCAGATGGCCAATCAGTGCACTTGGTGGGTGCTATTTTAACATGAATTGTTTTATTGGTACATTATATCCCTGCTGCTTCCTTTTGGTTTTCCCTTCCTAGAGCATTTCTCTCTTTAGTCCTTTGATGTGGCGTAATTAGCCAGCTTCATTTGTTGGGGTGGAACTTTCTGTCTCATTCCTCTATTACAAGACAGTCTGATGTTTCTGATGTGTAAGTGTCTTTCGAGCTAATAAAGACCTAATTTAACAATTTAGTGTAGATGATAGATCAAAATGTCCTGTTTGTTTAACATTAAATTTCACAGAGGTGTCAGATTCATTCACAGAGGTCAGAGGCCTCATGTACAAAGACGTAGATTTCCTACTAAATTTGACGTAATGAATCTAGAAAACTGCAGTACAGATGTATCGACGTCCCCTAAGTACTTATCCACGAATTTTTCCTTTGTTCTTACCAATCAACGTAGAATTGAGCGCAGGTGAATGAGTAGCAGACTGCGCCCATGACTCGCCTCCATATAAATATGTTAATGCTGCAGGTTCCGCACAGGAGCGGAAATAAAAAAAATAAGAGTGGTCTTACATTAAGGTGGTCGTGAAATGAAGTTTACCACCAAAGTGTCAATAAAACAGGCAGAAATGAAGAAGAAGACACTGTGTTCAGCTACTAATAGGAATTCTCTACATTATACCACAGACTAATGCTGATGCTAAAGACAGGATGTATTTTGGTTGCGCGCAGACTCTATGTGCAACAAAAATTAATAAAAATAATTATTAATTGACCACAAAGCCACCGATCTGGTACCAGCTTCAAATATGATACAATGAATGGATTGTGGTTAAACTAGGCTCCTCTAACAGATCATCTAACATAGCTGTAAAATATATGTTTGCAGCTAGTTGCTCGTATTTTCATATCATCTCATCTAATTGCAAACACGTGGCTGTATATTAACTCTTTATCATTTTTCTATGTTGTGACTAATTATCCTTATTATTAAGTTTCCCAGTTTCACCTCTTAGTGTCGCTAATGGACCAATAGCTGTAGTAAATTACTTACACCGGCCAGCGAGCTTGCGCAATTATGCACACGTTTCTACGTTTAGTTTTTCTTTATACATCTGACATTAGGTGTAAATGCGTGCTTACACCAGGATTTCATACGTAAGCACCTTTCGTATATTAGGCCCCAGGTCTACAAAACGAGGATGGTTCTGTAAAATGAGGACAAACCCAGGATGAACCACAGTTCCACAAACTGGCCTTTCGATCACTGAATAAATGAAGCAGAAGCAATATTGGATTTCTTCAAAATGTTGACGTGGGAACTTTTCAGATTAGACCTGCATACAAATCATGCCCCTGAATTGATATCACTGACTGTTTTACCCATTTCTAAACCTGTATAATCTGACAGTGTTTATCTGATTGCTAGTAATATTTTATTTTAAGGTTCTTTTCAAAAGCTGTGTCTATGGACTGTCACAGCATACGAACATCAACTAAGCTCTTTCCGAGGTCTAGTTCGATCCAGCTGCCCTTTGAAATACAGCCTCTTCCTTTTATAAAAGACACAGACTCTAAAGAGGTTTCCAACAGTTACCTCCTCATTATTATTCTTATGTAGAATGAAAGTTATCAAAGGAAGTCAGATTTCATAGGAGGAAATCCTGAGAAAAATTACCATCATTTTACACAATACTGGACTGATTAGGAGACTAAGTGCACACTAATGCATGTGCACACAGACACTGACTGTGTATCCTAAAACTTTGAACAGTAGGAAAGACTTTTCTATCTATAGTATATGACTTATTGTACACTGTACTGTATAATATAAGTGACCAGGTCTGAGGCTAGATAAATAGTAATTGTACATTTTGTAGCTGTAATTAGTAATAACACAGGATCAAGTCAAGTATTTAAGTTTCATTTGTGTTTACCTGTATTTTATTTTGAAGGCGCTTTAAGAAGCCCCAAGGGAGAAACGAAACCTAAGAAATGAAGATGTAACCATTGATGGCAGACATACAGATGGAGCGGTTCATTTTCGCTGATTTCAGTCGACTGTCAGTCACCTTTCTGACGCTGATCACACACTTATCACACCCTCATCAGCCGACTGTCAGTAGCCCCCCTCCTTGGTCTGTCTGGGGAAGGTGTTAAAAATGTTAATGAGGCCACCCCCATTTTAGCACCAAAGACGCAATTCCAGGGTAAAACCAAAAGGTGGAGCTTTAGTATCTGACCCGTAGAGTTAGGGTCAAACAGCAAGTATAGGCACAGTTCTAAGAATAGGACATAGATCTGATAAAGTCAGTTCTACCCTGTTTGTTAGGGCAGACAGACAAACAGACAGACAGACAATAGTTTGTCTAAACAGTCAACTAAAAAGTTGAGAAAACTAGAAAAGTTGACTTCATTTCAGAATTGAATGTTGCACTAACTTTTCTTTAATCATAGATAAGTATCGGCAGCTCACGCTGCCACAGCTGCCAAACTACCTTCTGGAGGTTTATCAGTTACTGGCTGTATTAGGTTGAGTTGGACTTCACAAAAGTACCTAATGAAATTATTAAATTGTCATTGTATATATTATTCTTATTCACTTGAATGTAGTGTGTGTCAGTCTGCCTGCTTCAGGAGCTGTTTTAAATTAAAAAAGAACATTTCAATGTTCTAATCAAGCTTAGATGAACATAACAATAGAGAGCCTCTTTTCAGACAGAACGACCAATCCACAGCACTAGTTAGACTGGTTTCACACCACCCCCTTCTCCCCAAAGCACCAGAGTCCTGCAGTGCTGTTACCTAATGTAATGTAACCAGATACATTTGTGAACTACCTTATCCATCCATCACTTATAAGAGCCTAGTGGTTAAAGCACACAACTTCTCACCCACAGTTTTTAAATAAACAGTTTTTGTTAGTTGGTGGTTTAAAATAAGAAACTTGTATATCCTAAAGCCATAGACTTAACACTTTCTTTTTAAAAAGTTTTATTTACAGATTTTATAAACGTCCAGTTCATTTGACCATTTTCAAAACCAAGTTGTCTGAAAGTTGGGTCACTACATTCTTTTAGAGCAGAAATGTTTGTCAAGGAGCTTCTACATTGTATGTCCTTCATGGGGGACATGGTCTTCACACCATCTTACAGTCGTTTGTTCAACTGATGAGCCAGTTCTTTACAGGTGTGAAGTGAAGCCTATTGTAAATAGAGGATAGTGCCTAACTTTACTCAGACTGAAGGTTCCTGCACTTTTGGTAATGTTTCTGCTTTAAAAAAAGTCTGTGAGTTAACTTGAAAAGTATTGAGCAGTCACATTCAGCCGATTGCGGTGACATTGTGACTGAAATGACACAGAACTGAAAGAATATCAGCTGGCATAACTCATAACACATATGTATTCAGATCTCTGTATTTTGTGTCACTAGGCTGTTGGTCCTCTGAGGGAGACCTACTGTATGGACAGTAACTAAATTCCTCCACACAGCATTATGTTAACAGAGCCTTGATTTGAGTGGAACCTTTAAAGTTATGGATCCATGAAGAATTTTCTTTTTAAGCAGTTTACAAATATATCTGTTTTTTATGGCTCAGGTGAAGTTGTGTGGAAGTTGATTCATGTCAATTCTTTTAGTCTGGTGTCCTTCTTGGGGGAGGGTTCATCACACCTACTCACTTTTGTGTCTTTTGTTTACGTAACAAGCCACTTCTTTGCAAGTGTGAAGTGAAGCCAAACTGGAGGATGATATGGAACTTCCCTCCGACTAAGGAAGGTTTTGGTATTTGTCAGTTGTCAAAAAATGCCAGTAAATTTAGAGCTAAACATTACAATACAGTAATACATAAAATACAGTATAATTAAAACAAATAAAATGTCCATGTTGATGTTGACTGAATGTTTGACTAAAGGGCGTTGTATTCATAACACCTGTAATTTTCTACCTGCTTAGACATAAATAACTTTATATTCAGTTATAAACTACTTTACATTTAAGACGCTCATTTCTGTTCACTTCTAATCTGCCTGTGGGCCTGGATTACACATCACTGCTCCACCTGGTGCATGAATGTGCAATTGCAGGTCATTTCTTAAAAAAGGTTTAGGGGGCGTTAACAAGGCAGCCACGCATTAAGTACATCACAGTGGGGGGTCATGACTGGTGTAGGGGGGCTTGGTGGAATGATACCTAAGTCATGCTAATGTCATGACAAGATCAGTGTAAAATCCTGCAGCAACGAGGCAACGAAAATTTGCCGCTCCATCTGTAAGAATTATTCATATCCTTTAGCTTTATAATATATATTGAAGGATAGTGGTTGAAATTGAAGTGGCTTTTTCCCTCTACCAGCATGCAGCCAACGAGCTTTGTGTTTGTTTTGTTCACATTTTACTTCGGTATAATGTTTGTGTTGTACATGTACATGCTATGCATGGTATTATATACTAGGCATTATGTTTAAGATAATGCCTGTTTTATGTTTTATGTTAGTTTTCATGGTGATGGAATTGAAGCGAAGTCAACAATAAACATCAGTAGGAAGCCGCTGGTGTCTGTGTTTAAGGAATCATATATTTGTTTTTTTCTTTTATACTATATATTTATACCTATAAAACTATAAAACACTACGTTTTATAGTTTTTAACATAATTCCAAAACCAACCATTTTTACAAGAACAATTTTTTTGGTGATCTCAAAGGATCTGGCTGAAATTCAGACTGAGAACGTAACTTAACAATTACTAGGGTCATGAACTTTTTTAATAAAGCGAGATACTGAGGAAATATTGGAACGATAACAGCAGAAAAAATAATGTTCACTGGACCAGATAAAAGGAGAACAAGCTTTGAGCAGAATATACGTTAGCTCTTGTTTTCATTCAATGCATATTAGAATTCTAGTTTTGTTTAACGCCCCAAAATCTAAACTACTGTGGAGTTTTTACTATCATCAGATTGTCACACACTCCAAAAAATAGTCCTGCAAAACAGCATCTAAGGAGCCAACCTTGTCGGAAGTTGTACTGTTGAATTTCTGGAAGTTGGTTCATTAGAAATGTTTGTCTGTTTCTACTCTGATGGACTGGTGATCTGTGCAGGGTGTGTCCACTGATGTGTATATAGGAACCTTGGGTTCCTATGGAACCTGATTGGCGTAGGTGATAGGGGCATTTTGGGAGCTGGTTTAAGTGCAGGTGTGTCCCAGCGCTGGTCCTTTTCTTGCCACTCATACCGTAGTGCACGTAGCAGTAAGGCGCATGCTTGTATTTACAGGCACTTGTGCTGGTATTTATAATGGAACTCCAAAGTGTTTAATATTAAAATCCATTAATACAACATTATGAAATAAATACGTATATAAATAAATTAGAC
The DNA here is from genome assembly GCF_900634795.4 of Betta splendens. Classification (NCBI taxonomy): domain Eukaryota; kingdom Metazoa; phylum Chordata; class Actinopteri; order Anabantiformes; family Osphronemidae; genus Betta; species Betta splendens. Next base: position 1,098,104 of record NC_040901.2, on the reverse strand, counting down.
AATTATGTAAACTGACCATGAAATTATGAAATAATCGCAAACATTTTCCAAAGTAAGCTTATTATTATTAAATAGGTTTCATTATTCTTTAAAATCTGCTCATTCTTATAAAAATCTATTTCATAATGATTATTTTCATAATAATACAACTGATTAAGTAGTTTTTATTTCAAAATGTTTTTTTTCCAAAGTCAGGTTTTATCGCATAATACCCTTTTCCCCAGTGCTGTATTTATTTCATAATGCCGTTTTACAGCAGATTAACTTCAAGTCAAACAGGGCGGAGGCAGTTATGCGATTGGCTACTCCTTAACTCAGACATAAGCAACAGCACGTTAGGTATCAATTTAAGTCTGGTAGCGCAATTACATCTGCTACCCACTAGATGGTAGTATATGCCTTAAAATTTTGTTGTAGCTAAACTAACTAAAGCAAAACACAGGCCGCGAATATTGTTACAGGTGGGTGCATAGTTTGTGGACGTTATGGCTGCAGGAGGGAAGACATTTTCCAACTTGCTCAGAGAAGTTGTTAAGTTGTGAAGAAGTTCACACCACAACAGTCTATCTTTAAGCAGATCAGATGGTAATGTTACTGCTAATAAAGGTGTTCTGTATCAACTTACAGTACAACCATGTTAATTGGTGACCAGCTTCAGAATGCCGCTCTGGTTGCTCCTGTTTGTAGCAGGAAGAACATGTTAGCTGTCCTTGACGATGCCTTGACAATGTTTTATTATCTTGTTTGTGCATGATCTACACAAATAAAGTTTTACAAGAAGTGACACTGTTTGAACGCCACTCATGTTGTAGTTAAAAGAAAATGAGGACTGTAAGTAAGTCTGCTCCTGAATTGCTGCGATCTGCTTTCAACAATGCCAATGTCAAACTTCTGAGTTTTGTCTTTGGAGCCTGGATTAGGTTTAACAAAGGTAATTTTAAAAGTATTCTCAAACACTTTCAATTCCATTTGTTCATTCTATATATATATATATATATATAGATATAGGTCCCCGGTTCGAATCCCCGTTAGGGCGAATAAGCATCCAGTGTGGGTCCTTGGGCAAGACACTACCGACTACCTCATATCATGAGAGACAATGAATCACATGAGATACCGGCCCGGTCTAACAAGGTCTGCGTCAGGTGTTGGGGAACCAGAGCACCTTGACGAGAAATGGGCTACTTAGAAATGGCTAAGATGCAAGAAAAGAGAACTGTTGGAATGCTACTACTCAAGTAACCCTAGTCAGTCTGTGGCGAATGGGAACGGAGAAACCCACATTCAAGACTGACTGCGAAGCAACTAGTAGCTCAGTGTTCCACCATCCACAAACGGCAACTGCTATCACAACTTGAGATTGACGAGATACAACACAAATGCTACGGCAAGGGGGAGCCAGTACGCCAGGTCATCACCATCACCACCAACACCAACACCATCTCCCGGAAATTGGGTACGAAGCCCCAATGAGCACAGACACGCTGAGCGAGGCAGCAACTGACCTGAAAGATAAGATCATGGCGAGATTAAACAGGCAACCCCGAACCCCACTACAACGGCTAAGTGAAGCACCATCAGAAAGTCTCATGGAAGATGTGAATGCAGCATTGAGAGTGATCCCTACCACAACAATCACAGAAACCAATGAGCTGATATACGCTTCAGCATCAGTGATCCTAGAGGTGCTTGGCTATCAAATCACCATTGAGAGTGATCCCTTACCACAACAATCACAGAAACCAATGAGCTGATATACGCTTCAGCATCAGGGATCCTAGAGGTGCTTGGCTATAAGAGCAACCATGGGAGCTATGAGAAACAATACCCACCATGAAAATGAAGGTTGGAGGCAAAAATCAAGGCAGCTCGGAGGGAAGTGAGCCAAATGACAGAGGCCCAGAGAGGTGCAATGAAAAGACCGATGCCCAAGAGGTACAGCCAGATGCCCATACCTGAAGCACTCGAAACTGCCAAGCAAAGGCTACAAGCCTTGGCCAGCCGCCTAAAGAGATACACCAGAGATAACGAAGCCAGACGAATAAACCGGCTGTTCGCAACACAACCTGCGAAAGTGTTCTCTCAATGGCAGGGTAATAACAGCGGAGCAGACCCACCAAGGCTGAACAGTACTGGAAAGGTATATGGGAAAGGGAGGCGTCACACAACAGCGATGCACAGTGGCTGGTGGATCTGAGGGAAGACCACAGCAACCTCCCTGAACAGAACCCAGTGACTATCACAGTGGCAGACATCCAACAAAGAGTCTCAGGTATGAAAAACTGGGCAGCACCCGGCCCTGACATGATCCACGCCTACTGGCTAAAGAAGCTCACTGCAATCCACGAGCGCCTGGCAGCACAAATGAACCAGCTGCTAAGGGATGGGACTCACCCTGAATGGCAAACCGAAGGGCGAACAATCCTGATAATGAAGGATCCCTCAAAGGGTGCAGTCCCATCCAACTACCGGCCAATAACCTGCCTCTCCACAACATGGAAGCTCATGTCAGGCATCATCGCAGCTAAGATAAGTGGGCACATGGGTCAATACATGAGCGAAGCACAGAAGGGCATTAGTAAGGATACCAGAGGAGCCAAACACCAACTCCTGGTAGACAGAACAGTCGCCCAAGACTGCAGAATGCGACACACCAACCTGTGCACAGCCTGGATCGACTACAAGAAAGCCTATGACTCAATGCCACACACGTGGATCACTGAATGCTTGGAGCTGTACAACATCAATAGAACTCTAAGGGCCTTCATTGCAAACTCGATGAGGTTGTGGAAAACCACCCTTGAAGCCAATGGGAAGCCACTTGCCCAAGTATCCATCAAATGTGGCATATACCAAGGAGATGCACTGTCCCCACTGCTGTTCTGCATAGGTCTGAACCCCCTCAGCCAAATAATAAACAAGACTGGCTATGGATACCGACTCCGGAACGGGGCCACCATAAGTCACCTCCTCTACATGGATGACATCAAGCTGTACGCCAAGAGTGAACGAGACATCGACTCACTGATCCACACCACCAGGATCTACAGCTCGGATATCGGGATGTCATTCGGGCTCGAGAAATGTGGGAGGATGGTGACAAAGAGAGGCAAGGTAATCCACACAGAAGGGGTCTCACTCCCAGAAGGAACAATAGCAGACATTGAGGACAGTTACAAGTACCTTGGAATACCACAGGCAAACGGCAACCTTGAACAGGCAACAAGGAATGCGGCAACAGCCAAATACCTCCAACGAGTAAGGCAAGTCCTAAGAAGCCAGCTCAATGGCAAGAACAAATCCCAGGCAATAAACAGCTACGCCCTGCCAGTGATCAGATACCCTGCGGGAATAATAAGGTGGCCAAAGGAAGAGATACAGACCACAGATGTTAAGACACGAAAGCTCCTCACCATGCATGGAGGGTTCCACCCCAAATCCAGCACCCTGAGACTGTACGCTAGCCGCAAAAAAGGAGGCCGAGGACTAGTGAGCGTGAGAGCCACTATCCAGGATGAAACATCCAAGATCCATAAGTACATCAAGGATAAGGCCCCGACAGATGACGTGTTGAGTGAATGTCTCAGGCAGTGGAGAACAGAGGATGAGATGCTGGAAGAGGGACCATCATGGGAGGACAAGCCCTTACACGGGATGTAAAACCGGAACATAACTGAAGTGGCTGATCTCAACAAATCCTTCCAATGGCTTGAAAGGGCTGGGCTAAAGGACAGCACAGAGGCACTCATCCTGGCTGCACAGGAGCAGGCCCTGAGCACCAGAGCCATAGAGGCCCAGATCTACCACACCAGACAAGACCCAAGGTGTAGACTGTGCAAAGAGGCCCCTGAGACGGTCCAGCACATAACTGCAGGGTGTAAGATGCTGGCAGGGAAAGCATACATGGAACGCCATAACCAAGTGGCTGGCATAGTATACAGGAACATCTGCGCAGATTATGGACTGGAAACCCCAAGGTCAAAGTGGGAAACACCTCCCAAGGTGGTAGAGAACGAGCGAGCCAAGATCCTGTGGGACTTCCAGATACAGACAGACAGAATGGTAATGGCGAACCAACCAGACATTGTGGTGGTGGACAAAGAACAGAGGAAAGCCGTAGTGGTGGATGTGGCAATACCAAGCGATGGCAACATCAGGAAAAAGGAACATGAGAAACTAAAGAAATACCAAGGGCTCAGAGAAGAACTGGAGAAGGCTTGGAAGGTGAAGGCCACAGTGGTGCCTGTGGTGATTGGAGCACTGGGGGCAGTGACCCCTAAATTGGAGGAATGGCTACAACAGATCCCTGGAATAACATCCAACATCTCAGTCCAGAAAAGTGCAGTCCTAGGAACAGCAAGGATACTGCGCAGAACCCTCAAGCTTCCTGGCCTCTGGTAGAGGACCCAAGCTTGGAAAGTGGATGAGAGACCACCCGCGTGTTTTTTTTTTTTTATATATATACAACCATTTCCTGGTTTTTGTGTCTGTGAGCATTTCATTATGACATCAAACTACTTAGTGGCAAAGACAGGATGAGAACTGAAATGTCCGACTAACGCGGAGGGACTTGACACGCGCTCTGCGCGTATCGCCTGGCCGCGCCTCCGTCGCCGCTCCGGCGGTTCCCGTTCCTGACGCCGCTCCGGCGGTTCCCGTTCCTGACGCCGCTCCGGCGGTTTCCGTTCCTGACGCCGCTCCGGTGGTTCCCGTTCCTGGCCCCGCTCCGGCGGTTCCCGTTCCTGTCGCCGCGCCGGCGGTTCCCGTTCCTGTCGCCGCGCCTGCGGCTACAACCCAAGCTCCAGACGCCGCCGGTTCGGTTCACCACACGGACCCCGCTACAGAGACCTCGGTCGCGGGGACCGAGCAGCCCTCTTCTCCGGCGGAAGAGTCCCTTGGTTTTCCGACTGACTGTGTTCCGTTTATAGCAGGCATCCCAGATGGCGTCGCACGGCAGATCCACCTCCACTGTTCTCCTCCGGTTACGTTCCTCTTCGCCCACCTCATGAACACCGCCGAGTCGGCAGCAGACCAGGGCACGAGAGAACAATTGTTTGAGGAGGCTGCCGCTCTCGTCCTGAGGGAACTGGTCCTGCGCGAGGTTCTGCAACTCCCAGGCCTGCAGCCAGCAGCCGCCCCATGTCCCACCTCTCAGTCAGGTCAGTCAAGCCACGCTCAGTTTCCAGCCCCAGTTCAGCCATGCTCTGTTCAGGCCTCAGCCCAACCGCGCGCCGTTCAGTCTCCAGTCCAGTCGAGTCTAGTCCACGTTCCAGTCCAGTCGAGCCCAGTTCAGTCTCCAGTCCAGTCGAGCCCAGTTCAGTCTCCAGTCCAGTCGAGCCCAGTTCAGTCCCCAGTCCAGTCGAGCCCAGTCCAGTCGAGCCCAGTCCAGTCGATTCCAGTCCAGTCGAGCCCAGTTCAGGCTCCCGTCCAGTCGAGCCCAGTCCAGGTTCCCGTCCAGTCCCGTCTAGTCCCGGTCCAGGTTCCCGTCCCGTCGAGTCCTGTCCCGGTCCAGCCCAGTCACGTTCCTGTCCCAGGTCAGTCCAGTCACGTTCCTGTCCCAGGTCAGTCCAGTCACGTTCCTGTCCCAGGTCAGTCCAGTCACACGCAGGTCTTGTCCCAGCCAGAGGGCACCACCGGTCGAACAGGTGCTATGCACACCCGATCAGGCCCGACGTCTGCTCCGTCGAGCTCGGCAGCGGCAAGTAGCCATGCAAGCTCCAGAGGAGACGCCGTTTCAGTCCCTGCCGGCTCCTGTGAGGAGCCTGAGGGCAGCGCCGCCGGCTCCTGTGAGGAGCCTGAGGGCAGTGCCGCCGGCTCCTGTGAGGAGCCTGAGGGCAGCGCCGCCGGCTCTAGTAAGGACGCCGGTCCTGTCCCTGTCGGCCAAGTAGCGGCCGTTCCTGTCCCTGTCGGCCAAGTAGCGGCCGTTCCTGTTCCTGTCGGCCAAGTAGCGGCCGTTCCTGTTCCTGTCGGCCAAGTAGCGGCCGTTCCTGTTCCTGTCGGCCAAGTAGCGGCCGTTCCAGTTCCTGTCGGCCAAGTAGCGGCCGTTCCAGTTCCTGTCGGCCAAGTAGCGGCCGTTTCAGTTCCTGTTGGCCAAGTAGCGGCCGTTCCAGTTCCTGTCGGCCAAGTAGCGGCCGTTCCAGTCCCTGTTTCTGTCGGCCCTGTAGCGGTCGTTCCCGTTCCTGTCGGCCCTGTAGCGGTCGTTCCCGTTCCTGTCGGCCCTGTAGCGGTCGTTCCCGTTCCTGTCGACCCGAGAGAGGTCGTTCCGGTCCTCCAGGAGGAGGTCGCGCCAGCTGCAGTCCCTGTGCACCTCCAGGAGGAGGTCGCGCCAGCTGCAGTCCCTGCGCACCTCCAGGAGGAGGTCGCGCCATCTGCAGTCCCTGCGCACCTCCAGGAGGAGGTCGCGCCAGCCGCAGTCCCTGCGCACCTCCTGGAGGAGGTCGCGCCAGCCGCAGTCCCTGCGCACCTCCAGGAGGAGGTCGCGCCAGCTGGAGCTGCCGTCGCAGTCCCGGCGGACCTCCAGGAGGGGGTCGCGCCCGTCGCAGTCCCGGCGGACCCCCAGGAGGGGGTCGCGCCCGTCGCAGTCCCGGCGGACCTCCAGGAGGGGGTCGCGCCCGTCGCAGTCCCGGCGGACCTCCAGGAGGGGGTCGCGCCCGTCGCAGTCCCGGCGGACCTCCAGGAGGGGGTCGCGCCAGCCGCAGTCCCGGCGGACCTCCAGGAGGGGGTCGCGCCCGTCGCAGTCCCGGCGGACCTCCAGGAGGGGGTCGCGCCAGCCGCAGTCCCGGCGGACCTCCAGGAGGGGGTCGCGCCAGCCGCAGTCCCGGCGGACCTCGGTTCCGGCCGCACCTGCATCGGTTCCTGGCGGCTCGGTTCCGGCCGCACCTGCATCGGTTCCTGGCGGCTCGGCGCCGACCACGTCTCCACGTCTGTTCTCGCATCATCTGCCGGACGGGTGGCCTTGCCCTCGGCGCCTCCTGCTGGTTGGATGGCGCTGCCTCCTTCGGCGCCGTCCGCCTCGACTCCGCCACCGCCTCGGCCGTTCGCCTGGGGTGACCCCCCTCCTGCCACGACGATGGCAAAGCCTCTGCCGCCGTCGCCCACCACGATCCTGGGACTCCCCTGCTGCCACCCTCCAAAAGAGGGGGGTTTGCTGGGCCCCATGGGGCTGTTGGGGATGAACTCTGAACTTTCGGCTTCCGGTTTTATGAACTCCTGATTTGACCCTCCTCCAGTCCTCCCTCCGCCCACCCTGCTTGTTTGTCTTGAGGGGGTGGGATTCGGTCCCTCCTCCTGTGACCACCCTCCGCCCGCCCTGGATTGGGGGGGGGGGCTTCCGGGGGCGCCGTGGAAGACGCCCTAGAGGGAGGGGTACTGTCAGGTTCTGGTTCTGTTCTCGGTTTTATTTTGTAGGACTCTGTTCATCAGCCTTATATTCATGTTTTGGGTTTCCATTTCCTGTTTTATTTTGGTAGTCTCCCGGTTTCTGTTTTTGTTCTAGCTTCACTTTCGGTTTACGTCACGTCACAGCTGTTCCTGCTTCACCCGGTTATTGTACACACCTGCAGTTCATCAGTAATCACTTACCTTGCATTTAAGCACCCCTTCTCACACCAGTACCTCGCCAGATCGTTGATTACTGATTCTCGCGTTCCAGCATTTCCGAGTTCTGTGCATCCTGTTATTGACCTAGTTCCGTCCTTCTGACCACCGTTCTCGCCTGATCCTTACCGACCCTGTAAGTCTTCGCTCCGTTAACGAACACTGCCTGTTTTAAGACCGTTCTAAGCCTGTCGATTTGGATTCGAAGATCTGTGCCTTTCCCGTATTGACACCTGCCTGTTACCGGACCCGAGTAAGCTATTTCCCTGGTGTGCTAAAAGACTGTTAACCTGTGTATGACCCGGACTGCCTTGTGACTTCGTTTCTGGAATAAACCCACCTTTTTTCACCATCCGCATCGTGTCCTGGCGCTGTGCATTTGGGTCCTTTATATGCCGTTCGTGACACATGGTAAGCATTGTAAACAATCTGTCTGTGACCGGACCCATAGAGCCATAGAATTGTCAGGTTCTGGTTCTGTTCTCAGTTTTATTTTGAAAGTACTTTGTTCATCGGCCATATCATCATGTTTTGGGTTCCAGTTTCCATTTCCTGTCTTATTTTGGTATTCTCCTGGTTTCTGTTTCTGTTCTAGCTTCACTTCCGGTTTACGTCATGTCACAGCTGTTCCTGCTTCACCTGGTCATTGTCCACACCTGCACTTCATCGGTATCAATTCACCTTGCATTTAAGCACCACTTCTCACCCCAGTACCTCGCCAGTTTGTCGTATGTGTGTTATCATCATTTCCCAGTTCGTTGATCCCGTCCTGCCGTGTATCGTGTACCCTGTTTTTGTCCGCTGATTCCGAGCCTGCCTAATCCCTGCCTGTCTTGTCTGCCCTGGTCTTCTGCTCTGCATGTTACCGACCTTGTCCGCCTGCCTGACCACGATTCCCCGCCTGACGACTTGGTATTGTAAACATACCTTGCCTGTCCCTGACGCTGTCTCTGCCTGACCTCATTTAAACCCGCATAACCTCTCGTGTATGACTCTGCCTGATCTGACCCCGTACCTGGATTAAATCATCCTTTTACCACCGTCAAGCTGTGTGCGCTGTGCATTTGGGTCCTCATCCATGCGTTCGTGACAAGAATGTGAAAGCACCGTTTTTAACGGACATTTTTGTTTATACGATAACAACACAGTAAATTATTTGCAAAAAAACTCTGCAGGTCTTCTTTAACGTTCCACCAATAAACATTACACACGATATGGGGTTTTAATTGAATGTATTTGGCCAATGAAACAATGTCAGCCAGCATATTGTCCAGTCAAGAAAATTACAGCGTTACTGATGGTCTGATGTTTCTTTATTCCTTCATTGTCCTTAAACCATTGTTAGAGCTAGATGGATAAACTAACATACACTGCACAACCTAATAAAAACATATTGGACTGTATATGTGTTTGACACATAGTGTCAAAAATGGAGGAATGTAAGAAATTTTGAGTTTCCACTACAGAAACCACCCGATGGTGAGTAGCCACAAGGTTTAAGACAGGCAATCAGACTAAAACCAGATCTAAAAAAAGGTGTTTGGCAACTGGACTTGCTTATCCTTGAAGACATTACACCGTTCATCTACAGATCATGTACACTACTGTTCAAAGGTTTGGGGTCACCTAGACAATTTTGTGTTTTCCATGAAAAGTCAAACTTTATTTACCACCACAAGTTGTAAAATGAATAGAAAATATAGTCAAGACATTGACAATGTTAGAAATAATGATTTTGTGTTGGAAATAAGTATAGTAAGAACTTAAGTGTAGTAAGAACTTACATGTCGCAACAAGGTTGGGGTTGGCTGACTGACGGTAAGCGTATCGCGTCACTTCCGGTTACTGAGGTTTGCTGCCGCTGTGTGTGTACAGCGTTACTCTCCGCTCCTTTCTAAATATTATTTCCTTTCATTAAACTTCCTGCTAATTTACACTGTTATCTAAGTGTTTTCTCCGCTAGCGTAGCTCCTAGCTTACTTTCCTGCTATGGCTTCCCCCTTTTCCTCTCCCTCTCGCTCTGTTCGGTGCTCGGTGTGTCTTATGTTTAGCTTATCCTCTGCCTCCTTTAGTGATGGTAATGGTATCTGTAATAGGTGTACGCTAATTGCAGGGTTGGAGGCGAGGTTGTTAGACTTAGAGTCTCGGCTTCGCACTTTAGAAAACAGGCCAGCTAGCCAAGTCCCTTTAGCCGGTGCGGAGCCTCCTAGCTTAGCTGCTACCAGTCCCCCAGCAGGTCCCAGGCAGCTGGGTAACGACTGGGTCACGGCTCGTAAGAAACGTAGCTTTAGGCAGGCGCCCACGGTTCACCACCAACCGCTTCACGTTTCAAACAGATTTTCCCCACTCAGCGACACACCCGCTGAGAAAACCACTCTGATCATTGGTGACTCCATAGTCCGAAACGTGAAGTTAGAGAATCCAGCGGTCATAGTTAGGTGTTTGCCTGGGGCCAGAGCGGGCGACATTGAGTCTTATCTTAAGCTCCTGTCTAAGGATAAACGTAAGTATGCTAAGATCGTAATACACGCAGGAGCTAATGACGCCCGGTTACGCCAATCGGAAGTCACTAAATCTAACATTGAGTCGGTGTGTTCGTTCGCCAAAACAATGTCGGACTCCGTAGTTTTCTCTGGACCCCTCCCCAATGTGACCAGCGATGACATGTCATCGCTCCACCGCTGGTTGTCTAGGTGGTGTCCTGCAAACGATGTGGGCTTTGTGGCTAATTGGAGCACTTTTTGGGGAAAACCTGGGCTGATTAGAAGAGACGGCATCCATCCCACGTTGAACGGAGCCTCTCTGCTCTCTAGTAACATGGCCATGTTGCTTAGCCTCCCCACTCCGTGACAACTCAGAGTGGAGCCCAGGACGCAGAGTTGCAGTCTTACACGCCTCTCTGCATGTTCTCTACAGCCGCGACCCACTCTTAGTCTTAGTTATCGCATAGAGACTGTGTCTGCTTCTCGACCACCTAAACTATACAAGTCACACACAAATCAAAGAGGAGTGACTTACCAGAATTTAATAAACATCAAAACAGCTCCTCTTACAGAACAAAGTAACAGTAAGCTAATAAAGTGTGGTTTATTATATATCAGATCTCTCTCATCTAAATCCTTTTTAATAAATGACTTGATAAGTGACCATCACATAGATCTGTTCTGTCTCACTGAAACCTGGCTGCAGCAGGATGAATATGTTACTTTAAATGAGTCGACTCCAATGAGTCACATCAACTATCATGTTCCAAGATGTACAGGTAGGGGTGGAGGAGTAGCAGCAGTTTATAAATCTGATTTATTAATTACTCCTAAACCTAAACATAGTTATAACTCATTTGAGAGCCTCACTCTGAGCCTTTGTCACCCAGACTCTAAAACTCAGAAACCAGTTGTGTTTTGTATTGTTTACCGTCCTCCTGCTCCATATTCAGAGTTCTTAACTGAATTCTCTGAATTCTTATCTGACTTAGTTCTTAGCACAGATAAAGTCATTGTAGTGGGAGACTTTAACATTCATGTAGATGTTGACAGCAACTGTCTCAGCACTGCTTTTAACTCCTTAATAGACACTATTGGTTTTACACAGCAGGTAAATGAACCCACTCATCGTTTTAACCACACCCTAGATGTTGTCCTGACATATGGGGTTAAAATTGATAATTTAATAGTTCTTCCCCAAAACCCTTATCTGACCATTTCTTATTAACTTTTGAATTTAGCACAACTGACCCTATAACAGCTGGAAAGAAATTTTACTATAGCAGATGTTTATCTGACAACGCTGTTGCCAGATTCAAGCAGATGATTCCATCATCTTTTGCCTCAATGTCTTGTAGATACACAGAGAACAGTCACCTTAATCCTTATGAACAGGTTGACTGTCTTGTAGATGATGCTGCAGCTTCTCTACGTACAATGTTAGACACAGTGGCTCCTCTGAAGAAGAAGACAGTAAATCAGAGGAGGTTAGCTCCGTGGTATAACTCAGACATCCGCAGCCTAAAGCAAAAGACTAGACAACTAGAAAGACAGTGGCGTTCCAACAAAATAAATGTAAACTGCATTGCATGGAAGGACAGTCTAATGAAATATAAAAAAGCACTTTGTGCTGCTAGAAAAACATATTATTCCTCCCTAACTGAGGAAAACAAAAACAACCCCAGGTTTCTTTTCAGCACTGTAGCCAGGCTGACAAAGAGTCATAGCTGTATTGAGTCTACTATGCCCTTAAATCTCAGCAGCAATGACTTTATGAACTACTTTACTAATAAAATTATCATCATTAGAAAAAACATTCAGCAGCGACTTCTTCCAAATGACAGAAAGCACTGTCTAGATCCATCAACTTTAAATTTATTAAATCCTCTGTCTTACCTAGACAGCTTCTCCCCCATAACTCATGTGGAGTTAGCCTCAATAATTAACTCTTCCAAGTCGTCCACTTGTCTTTTAGATCCAATCCCAAACAGATTACTCAAAGAAGTTCTACTTTTAATCAGCTCATCCATATTAAATCAAATCAACCAATCTTTACAACTAGGCTATGTACCACAGGCTTTTAAGGTGGCTGTGGTCAAACCTCTATTGAAAAAACCAACCCTTGACCCTGGACAACTAGCCAACTATAGGCCCATTTCAAATTGACCCTTAATTTCCAAGATTCTGGAAAAAATCGTGGCTAAACATCTATCTGACCACCTTAGTGGGAATAACCTGTATGAAGATTTTCAGTCAGGATTTAGAAAACATCATAGCACAGAAACAGCTCTGGTTAGAGTCACTAATGATCTTCTATTAGCTTCGGACAATGGTCTAGTTTCTGTCCTTGTCTTGTTAGATCTTAGTGCTGCATTTGATACAATTGATCATAACATTCTATTACAGACACTAGAACATAGAATCGGGATTAATGGAACAGCATTGGGATGGTTTAAATCCTATTTGTTGAACAGATTCCAGTTTGTTCATGTTAATGATAAATTCTCCACACGCACAAGGATTAGCTATGGAGTTCCACGGGGTTCTGTGCTGGGTCCAATTCTGTTTAGCCTATATATGTCTCCTCTAGGTGAGATTATTAGAAAGCATTCTATTAATTTTCATTTTTAGGCAGATGATACTCAGCTATATATGTCCTTGGAACCAAATGAAACAGATCAACTAGTCAAAATTCAGGGTTGTTTAAAAGACATCAAATCCTGGATGTCCCAAAACTTCCTTCAACTAAACTCAGATAAAACCGAGATTCTTATTGTTGGGCCTAAAAATCTGAGAGAGACACTATTGAGTCAGATAGCCACCCTGGATGGCATAACATTAGCTTCAGATTCTACTGTGAGGAACCTTGGTGTCATGTTTGACCAGAATCTCTCTTTTACATCATACATTAAACAAATCTCCAGAACCGCCTACTTCCACCTTAGAAATATAGTTAAAATCAGAAGCATCCTCTCTCAGAGCGATGCAGAGAAACTGATCCATGCATTTGTTACCTCTAGGCTGGACTACTGTAACTCCTTACTCATAGGATGTCCTAACAGCTCCTTAAAAAGCCTACAGCTCATTCAAAATGCTGCAGCCAGAGTTCTGACAGGACTTAGAAAGAGAGATCACATTTCTCCTACATTAGCTTCTCTGCACTGGCTGCCTGTAAAATGTAGGATAGAATTTAAAATTCTCCTACTCACATACAAAGTACTCAATGATAAAGCTCCTTCTTATCTTAAAGACCTTATAGTTCCTTATGCTCCCAGCAGAACACTTCGTTCTCAGAGCGCTGGGCTACTTGTGGTTCCTAGAGTGTTTAAATGTAGAACAGGGGGCAGAGCTTTTAGCTACCAAGCTCCTCTCCTCTGGAACCAGCTCCCTCTTCAGGTTCGAGAAGCTGACACAATCTCCACCTTTAAGATTAGGCTTAAAACCTTCCTTTTTGATAAAGCTTATAGGTAGAGATGGTTCAGGTCACTGGCAATTATTGTTAGTCACAGGAACCATCTCTTAGTTAAGCTGCAATAGACATAGACTGCTGGGGGACTTAATTTATACACTGAGCTCCTCTGTTTCCTTCTACCTCCTCTGTCCCATAACCTCCCATCATTGTCCCATGTTTAACTAACCTTGTCTCTTTCTGTCCAGCAGTTGTACCTCTCACCCCAACCGGTCGAGGCAGATGGCCGCCCACATCCAGTCTGGTTCTGCTGGAGGTTTCTTCCTCGTTAGAGAGGGAGTTTTTCCTTTCCACTGTTGCTGTCAAATTAAATCCTTGCTGTATGTGGGATTTGTTAGGTTTAGTTGTGTGAGGTTTTAAACCTTACTTTGTAAAGTGCCTTGAAATAACTTTGTTGTGAATTGGCGCTATATAAATAAAATTGAATTGAATTGAATTGAAATAACGTTTTTCTTTAAACTTTGCTTTCGTCAAAGAATCCTCCATTTGCAGCAATGACAGCATTGCAGACCTTTGGCATTCTAGCTGTTAATTTGTTATGATAATCTGGAGAAATTTCACCCCACGCTTCTAGAAGCACCTCCCACAGGTTCGACTGGCTGGATGGGCACTTCTTGTGTACCATACAGGTCAAGATGCTCCCAAAACAGGTCAATGGGGTTTAGATCTGGGGACTGCGCTGGACACTCTATTACAGATAGTATACCAGCTGCCTGCTTCTTCTCTGAATAGTTCTTGCACAACTTGGAGGTGTGCTTTAGGTCATTATCCTGTTGATCCGGATGAGACTGGCTCCAATCAAGCACTCTCCACAAGTAATAGCGTGGCGTTGCAAAATGGAGTGATAACCTTCCTTATTCAAAATCCCTTTAACCCTGAACAAATCTCCCACCTTACCAGCAACAAAACAACCCCAGACCATCCTGTTTCCCCCACCATGCGTGACAGATGGCATCAGGCACACTTCCAGCATATTTTTAGTTGTTTTGCGTCTCACAAATGTTCTCCTGTGCGATCCAAACACCTCAAACTTTAATTTGTCCTTAACACTTCCAATCTTGCCAATCTTCCTCTGTCCAATGTCTGTGTTCTTTTGCCCATATTAATCTTTTTCTTTTATTGGCCAGTGTCAGGTTTTTTTTTTCTTTGCCACTTTGCCGTGAAGGCCAGCATCCCGGAGTTGCCTCTTCACTGTAGATGTTGACACTGGCGTTTTGTGGGTTCTGTTTAATGAAGCTGCCAGTTGAGGACCTGTGAGGCATCTATTTCTCAAACTAGAAACTATAATGAACTTATCTTCTTGTTTAGTTGTGTAGGGAAGGGAGTATTACACACCATTGTAGGAAATATTCAGTTTCTTGGCAATTCCTTACATGCAATAGCTTTCATTTCTAAGAACAAGGATAGACTGTCAAGTTTTACATGAGTCCTCTATTTCTGGCCATTTTGAGCGTTTGATTGACCCCACAAATGTGATGCTTCAAATTTTCTACCTGCTCAAAGGAAGGTCAGTTTTCAGCTGTGCTAACATGATTGCACAAGGGTTTTCCAATTATCCATTATCCTTCTGACACAATTAGCAAACACATTCTATCATTAAAACACTGGAGTGCCAGTTGCTTGAAATGGACCTCTATACAATTATATAGATATTGCACCAAAAAACAGACATTTACAGCTAGAATAGTTATTTAACACATTAGCAATGTATAGCGTATTTCTGATTAGTTTAAAGTTATTTTCATTGACAAAAACAGTGCTTTTTTTCAGAAATAAGAAAATTTCAAAGTGACCCCAAACTTTTGAATAGTAAGGTAGGTAATTGAGAAATATCATGTTACCCTGTTTATTGTACTATGGTAGTTCAACCGACTTCAATAATAATGACTTACAATTTATAAGCAAGAATGTTAAGCACTTGTTATAAACTGCAGCTGCTGGGCACCTTTTTTATGTCACTAAATATCAAAGGAATGTATCAAATAAATGGATGGAAACAGTTGAAATAGAACTTCTCAGTTCAGCCTCCACGTGATTTGAAACATTCATTAGACTCAGCCCCTCACTGCTCATTTAAACATTCATATCAGGTAGAACCAGGAAAAACACTCTGATGGTGTTTTCACGTGACAACAGTGATGGTCAGCAGCTTGCACTTCCATCTCTTTATTTATGTTGGACCTGGACTTCACAGTGCGAATACCACCAGCACACTGAATTATTTATGTGCAGCGCTGCTAACTGCCCGGCCTAAACTTGGAGTTTGCCTCCTATATGCATGAATCCAGTCGGCATGCGATTATTAATGTAGCGCAAGTTCAGCAAGGACATGAAGTTCTGGCCTCACTTTTTATTTTATCACCATAACGAGGCAACGGAATACACTGTCATAGAAGCCAACTTAAGAAGATAAGGGTCACCATAAACAACAAAGGCTGGGACTTTGAGACCCACGAGATGAATAGGAGCTGTAAAAAAAGCATTCTTGTTAGGGAACATATGTTTCACTTGCATCCCCTGTGTAAAGGTCACGGGGAGAGGGAGTAATGGTGCCGGCATATTCATTGCCGCTTGTCTTCATCAAGGCAACCATCTATTTGCTGCAGATGAGCAGGGGGGACCCCCCACATCAATTATGATGGTGAAATTATGTACTCAGTTGCTGCAAGGGGAAAAGCAAAGTTATGACTTACAGTATTATGACTTCCTGGGGCCTAATGAAGGCATCACTTTGCAGCTGAACTGCACAGCTATTGCTGCTTTGTGCCATATTTAAAGATATTATAGAACATTTGAAAGCCGAGGCAGCTATGCAACATGTTTTATGGTCATGTTGTCACCGTTATTGTTTTGTTTTATTGATTTCAGTTTTGAAGCCATAAACTGCACATCCTAAATGGATGTTAATTATTTTATGATTTCTCATTGGTGTCCAATGAGCCATAAGAGCTGACACTGCCTTCAAGAATTTAATTTCATATTTTCTTAAAAGCACAACTATAGCTAATTAAAATTAATTAATGCATGAGAACAGAGGTGGTTGTACCAAGATTCAAAGGTGTACTGCATTATGATTTGCACTTTTGTATTAGGAACAGACTCGGATTCTTCAAGTGATGGGTAAAAACTTTTTTTCTTTAGCAACACCAATGGCCCCTTAATATACAGTACTGATGTGATTTGGTACAAGTTCCTCATTACATGCATTACATGTTAATCATTGGCAGTAATTTGACAATGAATGAAATGAAAAGGCTGCAATGCTGGTTGGAACAACCAACAACGGAGCACTTTCTGAACCGTAATGGCGCCATGTCAGTTCGTATTACAGTGAGTGACTAAAACGCAATGTTACAGGTAAATTTCGGTGTCCAGGTTTATCTGGGCGGGCCGAAGCTGGTTCTGTGAGCAGTCTAAAACTGTAGACGTACTGTAGACTATTAGGTAAATTTGAAACTAATAATTCTTAAACCGGAATGTTCAAAAAGGTATTCCCTAAGAGAAGCAGGGGAACTGGTTTGGACTATGTAGACAATAACAGCCTGAATAGAACTGAAGAGTGACTTATTGTATATACAGAGATCTGGCAGTGAGTAACAGGTGAACCTAATCAGTGAGTAGTCAAGCTGCTGAGCTGTAGGAATCCTGGATCATCATGGAAATCATGGACATGGTGGAACAGAAGATACAACGGTATGAGCTGCCAACTATAACAGAGAATCATATCAGGACTGGTGCGAGCCTGTCATTTGCTCATGCAAATTCTGTTGCGCGCTTTCACTTTAAGAAGAAATGGGCTGCGTTAGGCAATTTCAGCATTATTGACAAAAAGTGGAAAGCAATATATATGCTTGTATTTGCCCGTGTCCCAGTGGCATGATATAAATGTCACACACCCACTCACGCGCTGAAGTGAATCCTCTGAAGACGACTCCACACATCGACTTGCTCGTACTTGGGACCAGGTGGCTCGCTGGCGAAAGTTCACATGATGTCTGCAGAGAACAACTCTTGACATGTTCAGGATTCCAGTGCATGTGTGAATGAGGCCTTAGTAGACCTTCCTTCACGCCACATTATGTTGTTTGGCATGCTGCTTGTTGGAGTCGGGCTCAAACCCATGTTGGGGTTAAGATTATGGTGAGGGTTAAAGTTCGAATCAAGCAACATTAAGCTGACAATGTAATACTGTGTACTTTGTTATCCACACATCCGTTGCTACTCGGACTTTGGCAGGACCACGGTTGTTCTGCTCGTTGAGGGGCATGCGTTTAACGTGTTGGTATTTGAAATGAATCAGACAGTTTCAGAAGTTTGATGGTGATGAAAATAATAAAAAAGACTATGAAGATTAATAAAGAGGACGTAGAGGATTTTACAGTATGTGTTAAACTAGAGTAGACTGTCGTCACAAACACAATATACAGTAAATAAAACATTTACAGTAGTCATGTTTTAGGAACCTTTCTCAAATATTATTTAAAAAATCATACATGCAACTTTTTATCCACCGAATGTCTTTAGACATTCTTACTGACTTCTAACTTCTTACAGCTGGAGTGACACAAATCTTTGTCCTGTACGGAAATGCGCCCATCCCTGGCTGGCCAACCCCAGCCCCACAGATACCGCTTCCCTCCAAAACAGGGCACCTTTGAGTTCTGAGAAACTGTCACATGCCTTTTACTCTTTGCATGTTTGTAAAATGTTTTTGGTACTATTTTTTTGTGTGGATCTCTCCATAAGATGGCATAGTGAGGCACAGGTTCAGCCTGCCCCCCCCCCGTGGTGAGCCAGTAATGGTTTGTGTTTGTGTAACAAAAGCAACTGTTCACAGATGATTTTGGATGTCAGCCACGGCATGCGTGGTCTGACTTCCAGGCCTAGTTGTGCTATGTAGAAACAGAAAAGTCCAGTGGTGCTAGTGTTAATTCACTAAACAGACTTCTTTTCTTTTTTTTATTCCACACAGTAAGGCTCTCCTCTTCAGCCTTTCAATAATCTTCCATACTGCAACTCACCACAGGGAAGTGACAGACTGTGAGGCGTCAGGAATTCTGAGAACCAGAACCAGAAATGTCTTTCTTGGCATCAGTACAACAGCAGTGAGTCAGTGCTAAAGGTCAAATGTCCAGTCTGTTCAGAGCTACACAAGTCAGTAACAGCCTGGGATCACAGAGAAGTCCAGTCATAGCCTAGTCTCTCTAATGGTTAGTGTTTTCCCAAACTCTATTTCTATGTGTTCATACAGTAAGTAACTGTAGTGATCTGTCACAACTTCCTCGTTTCTGAAGGAGACGCAAATTGAAGCTTGTGCATGTAGTTGTGGGCTGTGTACTCTTTGTATCATACCTGTTTCCACAGTGTGTCTGTGTGGTGCATATAATGCATGTGTAACAGGCTCTTACACAGTGACAGCTACTGACAACAGTAACACGGCTGATTTAAAGTGAAAAGACAACAAATGAGGGCTTGTGACTGTCATCCTCGTTTTTGTATTGCAAATGGAGGGAGCTGACGGCAGGCCTGCTTGTCTCTGGTTAAGAGGAAGGTCAGCAGTCTAACACTAATCCATTCAGCAACAATCTGAGCCGCTCATCCTTACGGGGAATGGAGAGGCTAGTCGCTATCCCAGCTGCCATTGGCAAGAGGTGGAGCTTATGCTGGGCAGGTGGCCAGTGCAGTGGGTGCCTGGGCCACACACAGAGACAGATGACCATCCACGGAGTCCCCAGTTAACATGACACTGCTAACCAGATAAAGACGCATCCTTAGGAGCTGCTGTTATTTTTTGCCTGATAAAATAATCACAATTTGGCTCAGCAGCGCTTTTAGCTGCATCTCATGGTCTTCATTAAAATGCCATTGTGTCCTTTAGCTGGTTCACTTGAGAAGTCTGCCTGAGTCATTGTGCATTCATGTGGTGGTGAGAAGCTCTAAAATCTGAACTGTGAAATGAGGACTTGGCTGCTCTACAGGCCTGCATTAATAAGACTGTTGAATCTGTTGAATCAAACCCACATGACAAGAACTAAACAAACATGATGGGAAGGAAAACATGAGTTTGACCAGAGCTTGATCTGTAAATGGTGCTGTTGAGGGGCAAGCGGGTGTGAAAATAACAATATTTTTATTATTGGGATTAAAGAAGTGAAATCCATGACAATCCACAAGCGTGACTGTTACGGAAGCTACACCTTCTGGCTTAAAAGCCACTGGTCTAGTCTGTGAACCCAGTAAACGTGCTGTCTAGGTAAGGTGCAGTGTGTGTGTGTGTGTGTGTGTGTGTGTGTGTGTGTGTGTGTGTGTGTGTGTGAGGGAGGTGTACAGGGCCAGCAGGGAGGTAGGTGGGCCTCTCCTGAGACATGAGCCACTGACCCTAGAATCATTCGCTCCAAGGCTCTGGAACAACAGACTGGGCCCCGCTGAAATCAGACCCCTCTTCCCCCTGAAGCAACGTGGTCACTGCTATCAGGCATCAGCGTTCTGCTGTGGGACATCCAGAGAGATGTCGGTGTCACTTACAGATGGAGCGGTTAATTTTCGTTTATTTCAGTCGGCTGTCAGGCACTGACCACACACTCATCACTCACTCATCAGTCAATGGTCAGCCACCCCCTCCTTGTAAATGTAAAATTGTAATATGGTAATAAGGCCACCCCCATTTT
The DNA here is from genome assembly GCF_900634795.4 of Betta splendens. NCBI lineage: Eukaryota > Metazoa > Chordata > Actinopteri > Anabantiformes > Osphronemidae > Betta > Betta splendens. The sequence continues at coordinate 1,077,888 of NC_040901.2, read as the reverse complement.
TAGCACCAATGACGGAAACCCAGGGTAAAACCAAAAGGTGGAGCTTTGATCACAACTTTGTATCTGACCTGTATAGTGTTATAGATCCAGCATTTTGATCATGTGTTGTGCTTAGTTTCTGGTCTTATTTAGGTATTTCCTGTCTTGTTTCCTGTCTGCCCTAGTTCTTGTTCACTTACCTAGTCATGTGTCACCACTTCCTGTTTTATTTTGGTGTCATTTCCGGTTTTGTTCTGTTCTGCTTAGTTCCAGCCTGTTCCGCCAGTCGTGTGATTTCACCACCTGCATTCTATTAGTCGTTAGTTGGTTACTTATACTCCTGCACTTACCCCCTTGCTTTGCCAGATTGTTAGTTCATGTCTGTGTGTCTACTCTCCAGCATTCCCCCAAGTAAGTCTTCTGTGTACTGACCCTGGATCTCGTTTCCGACCACGTTTTGCTTGCTTCCTGTCTGTACTGTTTTGACTCTGCCTTGTGGCTTGAACCTTGCCTGGAGACCGACTGCCATTGCCTGGTCCCTGTCTGTACCATTGCCTTCATCCTGCTACTCTGAGTACTGACCTTTGCCTTCCTGACCACAAGGCATATTAAAGCAGCTCAAGCTGTCAAAGCTGCCAGACTACCTTCTGGAGGTTTATCTGTTACTGGGTGTATTAGATTGGATTTCACAAATGTACCTAATGAAATACACTAATTTTCATTGTCTACTGTAATACATCCTTGGCGAGGCCCTGAAATACCGCAGGAGCATTGGTCAAGCCAAAGGGCATCACTCGTAATGCCCATTAGGAGTATTGAAGGCGGTCTTCCACTCTTTCCCCTCCCTGATCCATACCAAATGGTAAGCGTTGTGTAAGTCTAGTTTAGTGAAAATCCTGGCCTTGGATAACAGCTCGAAGGCGGAAAACAGCAGAGAGGAAACTCTGACGGTTACCTCGTTAAGCCCCCGGTAATCGATGCAGGGTCGAAGAGAGCCGTCCTTTTTCCCCATGAAGACAAACCCGGTAAAGAGGAGAGTCGGATGAGTCCAGCTGCCAGGGCCTGTCCTTGGGAGACAGCTGGAACAACCTGCCCTTGGGAGGGGTAGCTCCGGGCCTCAGGTTAATGGCACAATCTTGCGGGCGATGAGGTGGAAGCGACGGGCTCTCTGTTGAAAATGGAGCGGGTAGCATTCAGGTACCTTATCTAAGCAGATCTCCTCAGTGGTGCAGTCGTACGCAGGCTGGTATCCTGGATGGTCTGGGTCCGGACGCAGTCGGCGGCAAGAGCAAGCTCAGTCCTTGCCCCATTCTTCTATCTCCGCGGTTCTCCAGTTCAGGCGAGGGTTGTGAAGTCGGAGCCATGGCTCAGCACAATGGGGTGGTAGCAGGCAGGAACGATGAGGAATGCAATTCAAGGTCAGTACACATGAAAACAAGCAGCAAGAATGCTCGAGTGCTGAGACATGAACCCAAAAACAAACTGGCAGCTGGACATGGTAAGAAGTGCTTTACCAGGAGTAAAGCACACCAGAACTAAGGCAGACAGGAAACAAAACAAGTAGAAGTACCACACAAGACAAGATCATAGTGCTGGATCCGTGACATTAACACACGCATCAGTGTTGCACTGAACATTAATGCAGTGCTGCTATTATTACTATTGTGCTGTGGTCTGATTACGAAGACTCAGGCGTGTGGCAATCAGCCTTCGCGCCGCTAGGGGCGCTCCTATGTTTTGCATGGGTCACTTCTGAGTTCATTTCCTGTGGGCAGTAATTAGTTAATTATCTGATCCATCTATTAGTTTGTAAGGGCTGTTTTTTGTTTCACGTTTGGTGTGTTAAGTCATAAACATGGTTGTACGCTGGGAAGCTACGCCAAGTTACAAGTTTAAAGAGAGGAGTTTTTTGGATGAAGTGGAGTTTTTGGTTTCCTTCGATGTCTTGTTCCTGTGAAGGTTTGTGAGTGTTTTCGTGTTCCTTGTTTAGGTTGGTTTTGCCCGTTGTGAAGGAGCGTTTTTAGTTAGTCTGTGTTAGACAGTGCTGTAGATTAGTGCCTAGTTGTCTCGAGTGAATGTCTTGTGTTTCATATTTAGGTTTGTGTGCACGTTAGTGAACGGAGGGGTTTACGTTTGTTAAATTTGTAGTATTTAGCTTCCTGCATAGCAGTAATTTTTAGTTCTCACGATTCTGTTTGAACTTTAGTTCTGCCTTTCAGTGAGTTTATGTGTGTCTTAAATAAATCATGTTAAATGTTAAACTGTAATTCCTGTGTTTGGGTCGTGCAGTTGGAGTCTTCCCTTTTTCCCGCAACCTGGTCAGTGGCTGTGGCCAGGTGAGCGTTAAGGTTCCGCGTAGAACCAGGCGCGACATGATCGCAGCTGTGTGCAAGTGTGCACGTAGGCCGTAGCGCCGTAGTTCCCCGCTCTGTTACGGACGTCCTCCGAGCTCCATGAGAGCTGTAGCTCCCTGCTCAGAGCGGGCGTAGATCCTGTCCTCCACCTCCACTGCATCTCCTCTCCTGTCCCCAGTTCCCGGTCAAGCTTTGTAAACTCCCCCGCCGGTTCAAAACCCACGGGGGAGTTTACAAAGGGTCCTGTCAAGCCCCGACGGTTCGGAACTGTACGGGGGGAATTTGTAACAAGGCAAGGAAGTCCAGTAGGCTGCTCGCCAAACCAGGGCTACCGCTTAAATCACAGAGCAAACTGTCCAATGTAAAGATGAATAACAGCCCCGTGGATGAACTTTGCTGTGGTTACTTGTGGGAGAACAAGCCATCACCACAGTCAGATGATGTCATAGGCTCATTCCTCTGCTTAAGTCACCACTGACGCTGTAGCTTCTACTGCCTGACTAACAGCTGACAAACTCTGTTGGAATGATTTCTTCCCTAATGGCAGTTTTCTGTAGGACTCCTTCTGATCAACCTTTCCAGGTGGAGGGCTGTTAGATTTACTCATCTTTAGACCTAAGCAAGTTCCTGGGAGCTGATTTCCAGAGTGACGGCCTTTACAGAGAACCTCTAAGCTTGTGACCTGCTTTGTTTTATTCAGTATGAACAAATCACCCATGTCCAAGCTATCTCTGCTTCCTCCCTCTGAATCATCATTATTCATGTGTGTGTGAGATCCTAATTCACCCATAATGTACTGTAAGTGTGAACTGGAGCAGCTCAAGTTGCTCCTAGATTTGTCTCTGCACCCAACAATAACCTCACCCCTCCAGCCCTAAATGCATCATGGGCAGGGGAGCAATATTTCATTCATGCATAATTCATAGTGATCTTGACTTTTAACAGGGTGCAAAAAAGTCTGACATGTGGCCCACTTGATGCTCAATATCGCAAAATAAATTCTTAATTTTTTTCCATGAACTGCATTGGTCTGAGGTGTTTGTCTGTAATAAAAATCACAAATTGTGACTTAGCGACATTACATTGTTGCTTAAACTGGTTCAGCATGAATAAAAATGTGGCCCCATGGCCTTTTCTTCGGCATGGAGATGAACGTAGGCTCGTATCAGCAGTCTGCCTGTTAGTACCGGCTCTGAGTGAGGCACACCGAGCCCGGGCAGCCACTTTATTCTCCTTTATTCAGGACTATTTATCTGAATGCATGGTGAATTTGTGCCTCAATGCATTTTAATGCTCTTTCTTTCTTTGTCTGTGGCTCACGCCTGTGCTATCATTACAGCATTAATCTAGCTGCAGAGCGTGATGTTTACCAGCCAGCTTTATGCTGCGTGTCTTTAACCGTGAGGCCCGCACGCGCGTGTGGGTGTCGCATCTAAATGTAGCATCATAAAGGAGCCGTTCTCCGCTCAATTCCTCGTCTCGCTATCTCCCAGCATGACAGCCTGCTGAGTAACCAGATCATACTGTCTGAGCTCCTGATAAGAGGGTGGGGGAAAAATGAAAGTCTCAATTTCTTCTGGACCATGAAAATAATTCCATGTGGACGCTCATGTCTCTGTGTCTCAGATATGAGCGGCCAAGCATTGCACAGGACCAGTTGAATATTGTGGCAAGTGTGTGACAGTGTTTGGAAATGACATGGCCCATGAGCAACGTGGCCTCGTCTGAAGGTTCCTACACATCGAGCAGTGTTTCTTTAAATGTCCACTATTGCAATGAAACATTTATAAGAAATCATGTGACTAGAAAAGTCAGATAATATGAATATATTATAGGTGAGATCCCCTTTGATGATCAGAGACATGGCAACACTTCATTTGCCTGAATACATATTAGAGATGGATTGGAGCTCAACCTAAGTCTAAGAGTGTCATCCTTAGCCAAGCTCAGCGTTTCAATCACACCAAGGTCGAACCCAAGACACATGTACTGTAGCACGAGAACCGCTTCTTTATATACAGTGATGCACAGTGAGCTCAATAAAAAACATATAGTAAAATTATCACCTTTGCCCTGCCTTTGTTCAGTTCAGCTCTTCCATCATGCTTGTGGAGGAAAAACCTCCACACGGGCAGTATTCAGGACATTTACACCTGTTTAGAGCCAGGAATTTACCTTCCATCACTTTGGAAGGAAGCTGGAGTATCCACACAGACTTTGTCCTCTAAAGTAAAATAAAACAGACAACTTCCTGGAATGTGTGCTCATATTTGACAAAATCCTATTTAGGTGATGTGATAAAGCAGTAAAAGAAATAAAATTGTCCATTCAGTAAAACATGGAGTGAAGGGATATACAGTATGATCATGAACGTTTAGTAAACTTTGGAAAACAGCTCATACTTCTAATATTAATAAGGTAAAATATTGTCATCTGTTTACTGCAATAGTTTTCATGTATTATCATTAAAATTCCAAACAGGCTTCATAAAGCTCTTTCTTATCACAGTTGTGGCCAAATTACCAGGTAATTAAGTCAAAATGTCAAACTTGTCTTGCACTAATTGTGTGTAATTTGATTAAAAAGTAGTTTGAATTATTTGGTGATTCATGTGTAATTTGTCAGTTTCATGACAAATCATTTCAGAAAGCTTTTTAGTACAAACCAGACTGTCATGATAATTCAGAATCACATAATCACCATTTTCAGTCGTTTTCCTTAGGATTAACTGCACTTTCATGACTCATGGAGTAAATTCTGCACACTTCAAAATAGACTGTCTCTCCCAGGCTGCTTTCTCATTTACACGTCTTTGAACCTAACCCCTCAGCACACTTTGCCCTTAAAAATAATGTCCACCTACTGTACTAGATGTGACAGAACTAAAATCTGTTGCAGTGAAAATATTGCTAGAGATATTATTATTATTTATAGATTCAGATGTTATTGTTCTGCTAGGGTGTGAATATACAAACCCTCTGTCACAGGTTGAAGATGAAACATCCAAACAGTTGCTCCTGTGACATCCTCACAGAGCTCGTGGCTCATCTCATCCAGCGGCAGCACTTTCCCCTGCTTCTATTGGCTTCGTCACCACCTTCTCTGTTTCCCTTCAGCATCCGTGGCCAGCTCACACACAGTGTTCACACGGGGACTCGTTTCAGTCATCTCCACAGACACTGTGTGAAACAACGGCCTGTAGCAAGTCTAAGAGAAACATTAAAAAGTGTAATGACAAGCTTTTTTAGCCAAAGAGCTATATTTGAAAACTGCACTCTAAGTAATAATCAGAGGCATTTTAATACAGATATACCAAAGCAATTATCTCAACTACACCCTCAACACAGAAGCTGCAGCTCAAATGCCTGAGGCTCTGCTTTTATGATGCACAGCCATGACAATGAAATTAAACTGTGCATTTACCTCTAAGTCCATACTGTATATGTAATGCATGTCTCTCATGCCCAGAGACCCATGCACGAGAAAACAGGCTTAGTCAATAGATTACTCCAAATTAAGTAACAAATTAAACCTTTCAGTTTATCTGAACTCTAAAAGTCATTTTCTACTGGCAGCTTTTTACCAGTAAACCTCGAGTCTGACTATGTTTCATTTCGTTCGTCATAGGTTTCCAGCCAGTGAACACATGACTAAAAATGTGTAGGCTATGTTGTGGGTGGTCCCCTAAATATACTGTTTATATGACAGATGTCAAAACTTATTTTCAGTATAAAATATATAGTATATCTTTCATATATTTTTCACTTTAATGTCCATTAACAAATTTTACATACAGTAATCTTCAAAGCTTCATACTCACACTTGACCTGAACCAGTTCAGCTGCAGCCTGGACACCAGTCTGGTCACCAGTTCATCATAGGGGCCACCAGTACAGACAGATGACCCCTCACACTAGTTGTTAGAGTTAGTTGGTCAGTTGTTACGACGTGACTTTGGTGTGAACACGAAGAAACCCATACAGATGGAAGGTGCAAACACAGAAAGGCCCCTGAGCAACCCTGGTCCATCCATCCCGCTGTGAGTGCTAATCACTAATGTCTCCAGGCCTTTTTGATGAAATCCAAATCTGTAAATAAATAAACAAACACATAATAGAGAACTAAATATGCTGACCCTTTGTTTCAAGGCTTCTTCAGTGCTGCTCTGCTTTCAAAGGAAAATGTAGATTAACACTGAAAAATACTTCTGACAATGGAAAAGTGATGGATCTGCTCTTTGTTTAACTGTTGCTATGGCAACTGGGAGGATGAACACAAAGCATCACCATCCCAGCCTCCATAGTGCTGACATGAAAAGACAGCTTCTACTGTGTAGCTCTTTTTCTTGTGTACAATCACTTGGCAACTGTAAACACCAGCACTGGACAGTAGATACAGTAGATCTCATCCATTGTGAAGACACCTCTTCAAGATATGCTTTTTTTAAGCTTTGTAAAGTAGTACTCATCGTGAAAAATTATTTTTGCAGGTTATGACTATGTCCTCGTTTGCTAATTAAAGTCAGGGGCTTTGGATTTAATTAGAACCTTGTGCTTATTTGTTTGTGGGCCTCCTGTGATTTCACACAGGCTCTTTAGAAAACAAGCTGTGCTATAAAACACAAAACTCTCTTCAGCTGTGTTATTGGACATTATTCACTTTTGTAAGTGTTATTATTACCACCTAAGCGAAGAGTAAAGCTTTGCTTCTTGGTGTTCAGGTTAGACGCTGAAACATGCTTGTGGGAGAGAAAATGCTAATAAAATAAAAGAGAAAGTTTGAAAAGAAATAACAATGCAGCATATCTGCAAGCATAGAAATGAGCAGGAACGGGCCACACTGACAGTTTGCTGAGGTACGTGACACGTCCTCTGATTGTGACCTTTGTTGCATGTCATCCCTTCCCTTCGTGCCATCTCAGCTGTCACTCCTCACAGTCGCTGTTCAGCAGAGCAGAAAAGTCGCCAGAAATCATCTTAAAAAAACAACCAGGAATTAACCATGACAAGTCGAGGCAGGCTTTTTGCGAGTCCACACACACGCCGCTCCATATTGAGCTATTCTTATTTGTGCCGCGATGCCGGTCGATGTGAGTCTGACAACTGGAAGTGGCTGTCGTGCAGTTTTGCTCTGTATATCGCCCAAATTAGCACGACCAATATCTGATTTCCAGTCAGGAGCAGGCATGTGAAGTCGCAGCGCATTAATTGGGTTGAATGCACACGTATTAGAGAAGATGACTTTGGAGCCATTAGAAGGAAAGATCTGTGCTAAAGTGTGTGTCAGAGAGGTCCTGTAGTCACAGCAGGACGTGGATCTGCTTTAATGATAAGTCTGCTGACATTTTACACGCAACCTATCGGAGTATATATAATATATAACTATTCCCAATTCACTTACCATAATGTTTTCCAGTCAGGATTTAATGGATTCTACCACAGTGACACTGCAGGTACCAAAGATAAACACAATGCAGAACTCCTTTTATGCACAGTGTTAAACTACCAAACTGTGTGCATAGGTCTACTGTATGTCTGTTCAAGCTGAAGCTTCTGCTGTAACTATGATGGCATTCACATGACTGAATGTGCTGCTGTAATCAGGTCATCACCAAGTTAAATGTAGCAATTACTTATACTACAGTAAAGCTTTCACAAAAATAAAAGAGAAATGCACAAAATATGAGATTCCCTGTTTCCGGTTTGATGCTGGTGACCAGATAAAGTCTGATGCCGGGTGACACATATAGTCATAAAATATTTAGAAGCGGGTATCACTTTATTTTTAAATGCACTGATTAATACATTTTGAATAAATGACATACTGTATAAATATGTATATATATATATATATGAGCTGGGAAATGACACTTTTGGGTCAACAGTAAATCTCAGAAGATGAAAAATTGCTTACTGGAATTGTTCCGCAGAGCTTGTTGCAAAGGATTTTCTAAAAGGCAACTGTTCAAGCGCTCACTCTCCCATCTGCCCTCCTTTCTCTCTGCGAGCTGTCACAGTTTGATGGCGGCTCATCATATTTGGAGCAAATTATGTGTGGAAGTCCAATGGAAAATATGCTGCCTGCTACTTGACATGCCTAATGAAAATGGATGACCAGCTAACAGAAATGGAAGCAGACACCTGACAGTCTATTGTCTCTCTCCATCAGCGCCCGGGAGGCAGCTAAATGCAGTCACACGTCTCTCCCCATGGAAATGAAGATGTTCCATCTAATGGGAAGCATAATGGTTAAAGACAGATGGAAGACATCTTGCTTTAGCCCGAGTTCCCCTCCTCGGTAACGAAGGTGCAGATCGTTGACAGATAAAAGTTCGAGGGAAAGGACTGCAGAGTGGTGTGTCACCGTTTAGAGTCATGCCCTGAAAGGATGACCAGGAAATGGAATAAACCATGCCAGAGCACTGGAACGTGTGTGGGTGCGCATAATGTACTAGCACACGACGCCGTGTGTGTCTGGGAGAAATAATGGTGGGTTCTCTTAGCTGCTCTTTGCCTCAGAGCATCAGGTCAATACACACTCACCAGGATGCAAGGCCCCTGGCAGGCAGGTCATGTCACTGGCTGTAAAAATAGCACCCGGCAATCCAACAGCTCTGATTTATGAAGCATGTCAATACAATGGCTGTAACAACGCATTGGCCGGAAGATGATTGGTGAGTGTTATGGCAAAAATTGTCTCTTCCTTATTTCTATGTCTCTTCCTTATTTCTATGCAGTTATTATATGATTTATGACTTATGTTCTGCAATTAATATCTTGTGTTTTGTCTTTTGACATTTGACCTACATTGTTCAATGGTTGTCTCTGCCAGAAAGACTCTCAACTCTAGCTCCCAAACCCAAGGTCGGGGAGTTGTGTCTCTGTCTGTTGAGACTTGGTGCTCCTTTCTCACAGATAGTTGGATGTCAGCAATGCAGGTGTGAGAAAGTAAAAATCTTCACACACACTGCGACAGGGAGGAGATGGTGCATGTAATTTGATTGGGTTAGAAAGACATTCCACCCTAGTCGGACAGAGAAGCTAAAAGGCAGAAGCAACTTTAGGATCGTGGGCTCTTTGCATCACACTTTCGTGGTGTGTGCACTGATCTCCCCAGCTGGTTTTTGGTTTGTTGATGTGCACGATCAACATCCATGCTTTTTATTTGCTTTTCCCATTATTTTTATTTTCTTTATTATTTCAATAAATCGCACAAAAGGACAACTCTCTCTCATCTGCTTCTTTATGGAAAATTTCCACCACATGAGTCCTCAGTCGGACAATAAGCACAGCCCTGCTGCAAGATTGACACCTCAGCTGACGCCCTGAACCCATCATCACAGCTGCAAAGGGACTCGGGTACAAACAGCAATAACTCTTATCTTTTCCTTTTTGTTGGGCTTGTTTTGTTTTCACATTAGACGCCTTTAAACCCAATGGTGTGATGGTGTCAGGTCAATTGACGTAGCGAACCCACATGCACAGCTTCAGAGACCAGAAGGTAAGTATATGTTCGCTTTAATGCTCAAATTGGGTCCAAAGTACAGGCAGAGGTCAATACACAAAAAGACAGTCGGCGTCGTAAAAGAGGAGCAGACAAAGATGGTGGTCAAAAACAGACTGGGTCACAAGAGGAAACACAAAAACGAAAACAGACTACGGTCTGATCCTAGGCGAGACTATGAAACAAACGGTGCAAAGAGGAGAGAACTCAACAATCTGGCAGGCGAGTGAGGTGAATGCTGGAGGCTATATACTGAACCAAAGTAAATTGTAAATAGATGACAGCTGATGAATCACATGACTGGAAGTAAAACCAGCACTAAACATGGTGAAACAGAAAACCGAACTACAAAATAAAACAGGAAATGGCACAAAAAACAGTGATAACACCTGGAGGCGTAACAGATGGTAAATTAGTATTAGCTTCTATTACAGTTATTTGCCTCCATCCTTGGAGCTTGTGTCACCGCTGATATACAGTATTATCAATGTCACGTTCCATGCCACTTCCTGCCTTTACTTTGTAGTACTTCCTGTTCTCAGTTCAGTTGTTCGCTCCCCGGATCATTTAGCACACCTGTCAGCAATTAGTTAATCAAGCACCGGTATTTAGCCTTCACCTCACACACACTCTAGATGCCAGATTGTCAAGTCCTGTACTTCTATCCAGCGTTTCTAGTATCGTCTCTCGTGTTTTGATCCTGATTATCCTGACCACTGAATCCTGTCTGACCCTTGCCTGTACCTTTGCTTGTATACGAACCCTGCTTGATCATTTGACCCGTGAGTTTTTGCCTAGTCCTTGTCTGTACCGTCGCTGTGCTCTTCTGTGTACCGAACCCCTGCCTGTTTACTGGACCTGAGATTGCCTGCTCCCCAACTGTGCTTTAAGACCGTGCTCCTCTGTGTATGACCTGGACCGTTTGACTCTGATTGTGATAATAAAACCTGATTTCATCCTTAACACGTCTGTGTACTGTGCATGTGGGTCCGACGCCTGCCCAAGCCTGACAATCAACATATTTTAAAGTAGTTTTAGGCTTTATTACATTAAATAGGTTCTGCAGACTTAGATGATTCAAACTCGATAGTTAATGCGTTGGTAGTGTCTCACCTCTCACTGTGTACATACTACATCGGCATCAGTCCCTGTCTGAAAGTGTTCTGTGCATTAGTGGCAGTTTAGACAAAGATGCAACGTAACCATAATCTCTATTCCCATAAACCTGTTAATAAACACAACTCGCACATAAAATATAAAAAATATAAATCCAAAACAGACTGGCAGACTGGAGGCCGAGAACAAGACACCAAACTGGAACAACTTTTGACAAAACCAGGGAGATTAGAAACTGTCCTAACTGAGGGAGAGGCGGGAGAAAGCAAGTGTCATTAAGTTAATTGAGGAAACTGGAGAAAAGACAGGAAGTGGAGTGGATGGTAAATGAGGCCCTGGTAAGAAAGTAGGAGGACAAAACAAGGAAACACTGAAAACATATATAAACATTCTGAATCACCCTGCTCTGTAGCATGGCCACAGCTCTGGCAATGCACGAGTGCTGTTACTGGCCAAGGACACGCTTGTACACAAGCAACTGGGTGTCATCATCATTCTCGTAGGCCCAATAGTCAAAGAACAACGTGGCATCTTCAACCACCAGCTTCTCAGTTGTTGTATATTGGGAGGATGAAGGTTGCTTCCACCAATCTAGAGGCCTCGCCCTACACTAAGCTGCAGGATGGAGCGGTGGCATCTCTTCATGCATTATTCAGCAGAGTAAATTAACCCTGAGTGGGGATCCTCCATCAATCGAGGGCTTTGCCATAACAGGGTGCTGCTGGCGGGGTGGAGGGTGGAGCGCTGCTAGGGCCTGCTAGGTGGATGTGTAGCCTGTGATCTGTCAGATAGAGAGGAAGGGAGGGCACCGCTACAATTAGCCACCCGCTATTGGAACAGGTGGCTGTCATGTGACACGTGGACGGGTTCAGGCTGAGGTGGTGCAGTCTGAACACAACAGATACTGTCTGACCCACAATTGGACCAGGAGGGGAGCTTTAGCAGCGTTAGGCTTCAGAGCAACGGTTTAGGCAAGCTGCTGTGTGAGCACATGCTCCCAGCCACTAACCAGCCACGGCTTCCTTTCTTTGTTTCTTGTACAAGAGAAACAGAAGCAGTTGTGTTTTTTTCCATTATAAACAGGATCTTCAATGTTAAATCGTCCTGTTACTTGTATTGATTTGTTTTTACCTTCAAGTCTTCTTTAGTGTAGCCTAGCTATGCATTGTGCTGCAGGGTTTCACAGTGTGCTGTCCGTCTGACTCTTTCTGTTTCCTAAACTAAAGAAAATAATTGCCATTATTAAAGTCTGGTCTCAGGCTTTGACCTTATCACACTAATGGGGGAAGCGTCGTATGTGAGTGGCCTGTTGACATTTGGCAACATCGTTTATTTGCTCGGTGGCAGTTGCTTGTTTAGTTTTGATTCTTCTTCTTCCGTCCACTGTGGAACGTGAAGTATTGATTGTCCAACAGCCTCATGTGGACACTGCAGCTTCACTGGCACTGAATGTGGTGACGGTCTCTCAGCAGACATGTTAAAGTATTCTGTGCACTGGTTGATCATGCAGAGCAGCTCTGCACCACCATGATGACATCTGGAGAAACGTTGCTGTTCCGAAGTGAACGATGCCTTCACCCAAAGATAAGCCCGGTGGTTCCGAGAGGAAATGAAGTTCCCCTAAAGGAACGTTAAACTGCTCCTGTGTGTGCACCACATTACACATTCAAAGCATTATTCAGTGGAGAGAAGGACCATTAAATGTGCTGCTTTCTGGGATGAGGTCCAAGTCAGATCAGAACGCTGCCCTGGCTACATCTCCATACGGGTCCTGAGACGAGGCCGGGGTCCAGCGTGGACACAGACGTAACCACGTTAGACTCGTTTAGACTTGTTTAGCAGCATATTCATGGGCTGTTTGCTGATTACACTGGAGGAGCGCTCGCAGAGCAGGTGCTGACTAATGGCTCAGTCATGCCTGTTGTTTGCGCCCCCCTAAACCGACCGAACAGGTTAAGCCTTGGTTCTTTAATACCAGGAAACTAGTGTGGATGTGCTGCTGAGCTCTGCTGCTTGGTATCAGCAGACGTCTGAATAACGAGGGTACAAAAGTCTGCTTTGGTTTTGTTTCACCGCACAAAAAACAAGTAATTAAGATGGAGTCTATCTGCTCCCTGTTTCTTGCTTATTCCCTAATGCGGGGTCACGGGAGCCTAACCCAGCTGGCTATGGGCGAGAGGCAGGGTACACCCTGGACGGGTCGCCAGTCCATCACACCTACGGGCAATGGAGAGAGTCCAATCAACCTAATGCACGTCTTTGGACTGTGGGAGGCCGGAGAACCCGGAGAGAACCCACGCAAACACGGAGAGAACGTGCAAACTCCACAGAAAGGCACCAGGCCGCCTCCGGGAATCGAACCCAGAACCTTCTTGCTGTGAGGCGAAAGTGCTACCCACCGCACCACCGTGCCGCCCATACAACTCATGAAGCTTATCTTTGTAACCTTCAGATGTCTTTGCAAAGGTTAAGACCTCTAACAGATAAAAATGAACGGGCTCATTCTGTTTTCTCTGTAGCTTTGGACAAATAATTTCCCAAAAGTCCAAACCATTAACTATTTGCATGTATATTAGTCACATGTGGTTATTTACGGTAACTACTAAGTAGTTGAAACATCATTCACCATAGCGTATAGCCCTTAGTGTATCTGTATGTGGCTCTGGAGGAAGCTGCTAATGAAAAGAGGGACGGTGTCACCAGACGTGTAACATCGCTGACGACTAACAGTCATTTTAGCCCAAGTCAACATTTCACACACGGTTTTTGAGGTATGATTTCTGAAGTCTCCCAGTTTGGTGGAAGATGAAAGTGTGATATGTGAGACACCACTGATTCCTTTTTGTGCAAAGCTCCCCGAGTGTGTGTCCCCAGGATGAAATGCATCCTGTTCTACCACCGTGTAGCTACATGAGCGACCAGGCGCCTTGACTCGTTATAATACAACAAACAGGTGAATTTGATCTTCCATCTTTCATTGTTTAACCAGACCAGGACCTGTCAGTTGCACCATTAGTCCCGGTGACTCTGCAAATTAATTTCATATAAAACAATAATATAATAAGATTTAGTTTTATATTTACCAGCACAAATCTGCAGGAAAATAATTGTCCAGCGGTGCTAAAGACAGCAGCTCACACAGAAAAACCAGGAGAAGGCGACCTCTTCCTCTGCCACTGTAGTCAGGGGACAGATGTAACTCTGATCCCAGACCTGCATCTGGACAAAGGAGTTCCACCTCGAGTCTGATTCCACCACAGCTGCTGAGGGCCTGGAGCAGGTATGTAGAATCCAACATCCACAGTCTCAGTGTTATTGAGCAACTGCTGTATTTATCCATCCCTGCAGGATTATTTTACACATAAACCAGGTGGTACAAAGCACTCAAGCTTGCTCATCCTCAGAACTTGGTACTGCTCATAATAGTTCTGTAGTGGATGAACACATCCATTAATATCTTCCATGTGTAAAACACAAAAAAACATTGGGTTGACGTGAAACACTACACACACTGAAGCCTCTAGGCTTTGCCTCTTCTCACTGGGTTAGATCTTGCATCACCTCGAGCCGCTTCTGCCCATCTGTCGTCTGAAGTGCCTGTGAAAACACGTCCGTGATCCGCTCCCTCCAGACAACACAACTGTAATGGTGCCTCTGACACTGAATGAAGGACCTTGACGCCCAGTAGAAGTCTGATGGTGAACACACAGGGAATTATACAGTAAATGCCGTACATTCTTTAACTATTCATCAGCTCACTGATGCTGTCAGCTGTGTTAGATTTGACCAAATCTGGCCTTTTGGTAGTTTCAGATGCAGCTAAAGGCACAGGGCTAAAATCACACAGACAACTGCTCATTGATTGCGGTCCCATAAGAATCTGCTGCTGCTGCTGCTTAAAATGTCTTTTGGGGGAAAAAGTCCCTTTTCATCACCAAACCAACTGCTGCTACATCCAGCAGGCCGACTGGAAAACCCCCAAACCTACAATTTGTACTGGGTTATTGCTCACATTCACACACACACACACACACACACACACACACACAAACGCACTCACGCACACACACACACGCGCACACACGCACACACACACGACACACACACACACACACACACACACACACACACACACACACACACACACACACACACACACACACACACTGTATATGATGAATTCAGCTGTGAATGGGGTGGAGGCTGGGGTGGGGGCTAGAACATCGGGCCAATTGTCTGTCACATCAATCAGTGGGATGTTCATCCAGCAATCAGTCAGTGAGTCAGTGGTGGCACAGGCATCAATAAAGGGCTGACAGCAGGCTTGGGGAGACTGTAACGGCCGTGTGCCCCCACTCACAGATGTTCAACAGACAGACTACACTGACGGTGCCCTGGAATGAAAAGCAGCTCACAATTAAACTGTCCCTGCTCCGTATTGGAGTCGTTTGGCTGCGGTCCTGACTCACTGGCAGAAGAGAGGTTTCTGCTTTGGTTGAATTGTCTTTTGGAGTCGAATCAAGTTATTTTTACCATCATCTCCACACACCCACAACTGCTCGGTTTCAGTTTGCTCAGCCATCACCTACATCCCACACTGGTGATACAGTGAAAGAGCATTACCTAATGTTTGCAAAGCAGGTCATTAGTAGTTACTGAAAACTAAAGTTTCTTTACCTCTGCCCACTTAACATGTCGTACCTTGCTGCCAGTTTAAAAAGAATATGTAGAGATGCACTTGTCAATGGAGTTACTATAGCTACTGTATCTACACCTGGCACCCACCAAAAGACTGATGCCAAACACAGTATACTGGTGCAACCATTTCACACTATCACTGTTACTGACTCTAAAGCCTCATCCCACAAAATAACAGGCTTCATCTACTGCACAATTTACCACCTTAGATGAAACAATAAGAGCAAAGTGTATGTGGAGAATGAGCAGATGTTTATTGGGGTCTGAGGTCTGAAGGTCTTTTCTCATCTATCTGCTCTACTGTACATCTATCTTCTCAGGGCTCCCTCTGCAGCAAGGTGACAGCTCCGTGCCTCCTATTCAAATCAAGTCACGAATCTCAGTGGGAGTCCCTCTGAGGACAAAGGCACAGGGGCCTGGACCATGAAAAGAGATTTGCATTTTCAAGATCTGAGGTCTGAGCAGAGTCGCCACTGGTTTTCCCAACAAACGAGTGGAGAGTTTGTTTACTGGCTTGTTTCAATACATAATAAAACCTGAAATCTTTCTCTGTAAACTGTCCAGATGTTGACAGTTGCTTGCATTTACTGCATTTGAATTCATCTGACCTCATGGAACTGTTAAGTCTTAGCCTTTGTTTTTAACTTATTGCTACTGTAACTGTGTTGTAACTTTTACCTTAGTGCTGCTGCTGCTTTTTGAGGGAAGGCGACACAGCCCACTCTGTCCTCATAAGCCAAAGAAGACGACCACTAACTCTAACCCTACAGAAACGAAAATCTGAGTGGAACCAAAGATGTAATGGACAGATTTAGCCTTCACAACACTCACAACCATGGACCCCTCCAACAAACAACGTTGTATTTCTGTAATATTTGTTGTCAATTCATAAATAAATGAACACATTAAGTTTAAATGGAGGGTCTCCACCTGACCTGGCCTCATGGAGAGCTAATCAAATCACATGTTTGCTGTTTTTACTCTTTACTATTTTATTAAATAAACAAAGTTTTAATTATAATTATTCCACATGAAGAGGTATTTTATTATATCTTTTTGTGTCTTCAGCATTAGGCTCCATGCTCAGACCAGAGCTCCTCTTGGTCATCTTCTTCCTCATTAGTTCCAGATAATACCTTTTGACCAGTTCTATAAATAACAGCTTTAGAAAAGCTCAACAATGTAAAAAAGAGTGATGGGTGACTGGGCAGGAAAGACCACAGCATGACAGGGATACATGTGACAGGACAGAGGCGCCCCAACCAAACCTGGCCACCTGTCCTGGAGGACTACTTCATCATGGCCTGTCAATGGGACAGAGCAGAGTTTCGCATGTCGTTGTCTTTTACACCACAGATCAGTCTCAGAGCTGTCAGTACCTGACAGGAAGACATTTAAGGTTCTCTTATACTCGTTTGCCTTAATTAGATGTCAGATGTCACACTAATATCACAAATGTGTATGTTTCTATGTGAAAACTAATATTAATGTTGCTAGTAGTATCAGTAAATTTACTCTTGAATCTAGAATATTGAAATTTATTTATTTATTATTTATTACATACTGGTGGGATTTTGACCCATCCATGGTCCAACAACACAAACCTTTGAGCCTCATCTAACACATCTTACACAGATTGTGACTTGTCTTGCTTGAGAACTTGGGGGTTGCACGCATCCCTCTGATCTCCTTCCTCAGACTTCTGAACATGTGGGCACATCCCATTGTGGCTCATTTGGGAGACATTTTCAACAATTACTTGTGTTGAGATGCAATAATGCAATTAGATCCTGACACAAAGCGCTGATGACAGACTTGATGAATGTGTCTATCAAAGACAGATTTCATGCCAGGAGAGTTTCCTGCGACACTGTCTTGTCCCAAAATAAGTCTATTACAATCACTTTGCGCTGTTTGAATTATAAGTGATGCATATGTTAGAGCAAATAAGGAGTAAAATAAAGATAAAGCATGACCCAGGTTTGATAAATATTTGCCGGTCTGCTGCTTGAAAATGACAATGTGCACAAACACTCAGAAGCAACTCTCTTGCAACCTAATAACTCAACCCCCATCCTTAGGTTTGCATTAATACATTTGTGTTACTGACAAGTCCTACAGTTTTTATCCGTCGCCAATATGGTCGCCAACACCAGCAGATGTAGATCAGAATCTGTTTCCTGCGTGTGCAGCAGTCAGAACGTGGTGATTCCCCGACGCTGTGGGAGGTTTGCCACAGAGGCCAAGTTGTTTGTCTGCTCTCATGGGGCCGTTTGAAGTCCTGTCTCTTGCTCCAATACATACACACACACACACACACACACACACACACACACACACACACACAAACACACACACACACACACACACACACGTTATGTTAAAACAACTAAAATGTCAGCATGATGTCTGCATTTCTTGCTTTTTGTGTTTATGGCTTCTTTCTTTTGAAGCTCAGCCTATCAGTGATCACAATAAGCACCATGGTTAGTGTGCAGCAGTGCTGCTCTGCTCAAAACCTATAAAAATGCCATTATTTTTTAAAACATATACAGTAATACCATATAAACTGTTCATGTTTGAGGCTAGTCCTTAGCTTGTGTGCCATTAGATTATATCTACTTAATCAGTGTTTAGCCACACTAGTGTTCTTTGTAATTCTCAACGTATCATTGTTTTTTGAGACCTAATTTGACGTGACGTGGCCAAGGTGAGGACAAGGACAAACAAAACCAAACACAATACAACAAAAACAGAGATTTGGACAGATCCATCCAAAACATTCCAGAGAACGTCATTTTGAATCTAAAAATCTCAAACTCAGGAGTAACACTTTAAAATGACAAACAAGACAATGGCTTGTGACATCAGGACCAACAACTGTTGACAGGAAGAAATGACATACACTCTCATTAGCAGAAAGAATCACAAAGCCAGGCTGGAATTTGCAGAAAAGTACAACAATGGGACAAAAAATGAACTGAAAAGAGCCTAAAATTATCCTGCGATGTGATGAAGAGGGTGTGGAGGCATGAATCAGCTGAGCTTCGAGCACAGACAGGCTGGAGGAGGTCCGCTTTGTTCTAGTGATTTGTTAACAACAAAAATGTCACATGAATCAGATCATTTAGTTAAACGCTAATAGTTCTTTATGCGGTGTTTTCTAACCTCCCTGTTGCCTTGAATAAGACAGGATAATAGGATGCTGTGTTTCCACCGCAGTACATAAGACGGCGCATGTAAAACTTTCACAAGGTGCTTAAATCGCTCAGTGCTCTATAAAAAGCATCAAAATGAAATGTGTTTATTAGCAAATGTCCCTGATTGCTGCTATAAATTCCCTTAAGAGCGTGCGAATAACTGCGAGTGGAGCAAAGGCAGCGCGGGGCAGCAGCTCCTCCACGCTGTGCTGGCGCCAGCACTCGCTAGCTCCCAGCCTCCTGCCAACTGCTGCTGGTGCCTCCTCTCTGGCAGACACGTCTTTTCAAGCCCCTCGCCGCTGCTGCCTTTGAACACAGCACAGGCTGCAGGACACACTGGGCTGACGAGATAAACTCCCCCCATATTAAAACTCAACTCATTCATGTCTTTTGATCTTTTGAAATGGCTGCTAATTTGATGCATGTAATGTTATTTATGGTATTTCAGATACTAGAAGATTAGTCAGTTCATCCAAAGCTCAGTGTTGTTCTTGAAGGAAGCCAGCTGTTATCTGCATTACTGCCCTCTGATCGAGACCGTCTTTGATCGCTGAGCCTGTACATGCATGAAGTCAGCGTTTAGACAGTTTTGGTACTGGACCGTAGATATTGCCAGAGGGTGGCTCTGAACTCTGGGAGACCATATGGGGTCAATTAGGCAGAGTTTGCTCCTGGACAGGGTTCAACCTATCCACAATAGCGACCTGCAGGATTGGTGGTCTCAGGCCATTTGGCAGGGCAATTGTGGGCGGCCTGTGAGTTAGCAACATGAAAGTATCAGGTGTTAGCCAGCAAATGATCCAGGAAAGGCTAGGGTGGCAGATTGGATGACTGCAGACCCATATGACCACTAAGGGGAGAGGGAGAAGAGAACAGACAACGCTCCAGTCCTTAGAAATACAACAGTGCACCGCCAAAACAAAAACCTCTTATAGTCCTAGACGTGAAACAGAGCTGAGGTGGTTTCGTGGGAGGAAAGTGGCATTTGGAACTTCTGAACTTACTGTTTCAGTGTGGTTAAGCAGTGATTTTATACTTTAGTAGTGGCTATTAGGACTTGCTCAATGTTAGTGCGTATTTAGTTTTCTGTAGAATGCAGAGAAAGCAAAACGTCAGGGTTCTGCTGGTGAGAGGGAGGAGGAGATAATGGATCTGTGTTTTCTCTGACTTGTAAGTCTTCGAGCACCACACGGCAGCCGTTCAATGCTCCCTGGAGTGAAGTGACATCATCCTTCGCAGGAGGCATGAATCTCATTTGTGGACAGTGAGAACAAGCCAACGGATCTGAGCGCCTAAGTAAAGCCGTTTCACACAAGTGCTGAACCCCAGAACCTTTCAGGACTTTCAATGGCAGTGAACAGCAGCTGGTCCTATAGCAGTTCTGCACGGACATCAAACAGAATTTCTCCAACATGCTACCTGGTCCTGGGTCTGTTTGATGTGAGGGGGCTGATGTGTGAAGGTGTCCTGTGTGCGAGTGAGTGGGCGTGTTGATGGCGTCTGTCGGTCTGTCGGATCAGTCTGGGCCTGGGGACATACAAACGTTTCCATCAGTAACGTGCATCGCCCAGAAATCAGAGGGAGACGTTCCTCCCTCCTCAGATGGGGAATGTCCAGTAGAGGCCTGTTTTGGGTTCATACTGTGTGTGTGAGAGAGACTCAAAAGGAGCAGAAACGCAGTTATGTTACTACTCCTTTCATTCCGCAGTGGGATCATGGTTTGAAACTGACTACTTTATAACACTTACTGAAGCCACATGCAGATTGTTTTGATCTTGTGGTTGGATGTATTTTTGGTTAAGCTCACATAATATCATACACATGCAGAGGTCTGACACTGGTCGCCTGCTGTTGCATTTGAGGCAGAGGAAATTGTAAGCAGAACAACATATTCCATAAAGCTTTTCTTTTTCTTGGTTCTCTCTGTACTGTGGTGATGCACAGTAACAACAGGATGCTCATATCCCCCAGTCTGAAGCTTATACACAGGTCTGAACATGGGTGGAGTCATCCGTCAGGTCGTATAGGGATCGAGAAACCATCCATTCACGCCACGGCCTCACTCTGGTCTGCAGAGTGACATAAGTCACCTTGCAGACTGTATAAGTTGGAGAAACAGGCGGATCAAAAAACATGAAGAATCACAGTGATCAGCCTGGATAAGAATTTGGATTGATCCTTTTTGATTTCAGTTTTCAACAATAATTCATCTTTGATGCTTGTCTTTGTGTAGTAAACCTAGAGGATACTTGAATTGAGATGCTGCATTTTTGCCAACGTGTCGACTGTGGGACAGTCCCAGGTTTGCAAAATGTGGAGACAAACCAAAGCCAGTGGATTGATGAACTAAAGAGATCCATCGTGTTTTGAAGGACAACATAGTCATAAAGTACAACTGATAAAAAACAGAAGGTTCAGGTTCTGCACGAGAAATGTTTAACCACAAACAACACTGGTTTTAATTACACATGAAGACACGTGATCGTCACCTTAGCAGAAACAAAGAAATTAACCTTTATGGTAATTGGTCTTCCAGGACTACAGTCTTGCTTCTCACAGTTTAACGCTCTGAAATAATCCTGCCTTTCCATCCATCCACCCATTTTCCAGGGTCGCGGGTGGTGCTGGAGCCCAACCCAGCTGTCTTTGGGCGAGAGGCGGAGTCCACCCTGGACAGGTCGCCAGTCCATCACAGGGCACAGACAGACATTTACTGCCTTTCCAGTATGTTTATATTTCTTACAAAACTAATGCACTGCAATAATGTAAAATACTGCCTTTGTCATGTTACATAAACTCTGAGTTTGACACATACAGTATTGGTTGTCCTAAAAAGGACCTGGGATTGTTTAGAGAGTGGAATGTTCTGGTATCAAAGCAGTCTTTAGCTTTCTGGCTTGTCAACCTGGGAAAAGATGACAGTGTTATGGTCTCACTGGCCACTTTTTTTGGGACACACGTATTGTACCTTACACCTGTCTATTCTAATCCAGTATAACAACCCTGCCATCATTTCCCTTTACCACGTTAAAAAGTCTTGGTGGTAAGTTACGTCACAAGAAAGATGTGGTATTTAGACTATTTCAAATGAATGAGAGTAATGAAATAGAACTTAGTTTAAATGAAGCCCATTTGTCAACACTTGCCTATAAGCACATAAACTGGTCTCAGTGTAAATCCAAGATAATTATAAAATGCACTTAATAAAAACTATTTTGTGTGTGCTAGAGCTAGTGTCAATTAAATAAAACAATGGAATTAAAATCAATAAATGCAAAATGTTATTAAAAATAAAATCACCAAGTGTATAAATGCAGCAGGTTGTAGGAAGTTTTGAATCAACATGTTGTTCATTGAGCTGTTGGTTCCATGGCTGACAGCGTGACCTGTGTTCATCACGCAGCCTCTGCGTGGATGGTGTCCTGCCTTCATCTGCTCCCTCAGAGCTTCCAGCCCTTTGGAACAGCTGGCATTTCACCAGACCTCCAACAGGAAAGCTGCAAACACTAAAGCAAAAGTTGAAAATTACCATTTTCTGTGTAGCAAAATTGCTTTCTTTTTATTTTGGAGGTGACATTTTCGTCCTCATGCATCATTTATATGCCCCCTAGAAAATAGGATGGGGGGAAAACGTCGAGGAGATAGGAGATGAAATTATAAAAAAGCAGACCTGTTCAGATTAAAGCTTGTGCGTGTGGAGCTGCTGCTGCTGTCGGATTTCATTTGCTTCTATCTGTGCATGACTGCATGTGTGTAATTCCTGTTGCATCGCAGAATGTCACAAATGTACATAAATGGAAACAGTGGTGCATTCCAGGCCGCGTTGCAGGGCCAGGGGATAATTCTGCCTTTCAACTGCTTCCCATTTATTCCAGAGCTGCAGCACTGTCATCTCAGCCTAGTCAAGATGAAAAGCATCGTTGTGTAAAGAAATTGAAATGAAAATCCTCGTGGACCCAGCAGGATGGAGAGGTGGGTGTGGAGGTAGGGGCATTATCTATGACTCAATGGTACTTCACTGGGATAAGATCTAATTCTGGGAGGAAAATTTCTTTATATGGCCACCTGCTGTCATCAGCTTTGTCCCAGGATCACAAGTTGTTCTGGGTGACCGGTCTTGGGACACGGCGAGAAGAATGCACTCAGCTCCCTGCTGACATTTAGATCTCTCTATTTTCTCTTTCATTCAGCCCCGAGCTGGCTGGGCAGGAGGGAGGGGTCGAGGGGGGAGGGGTCCTGGTTGAGGGATAGAAGGGGAGGGTCACAGGGCACTGCAACACAACCCAGGCAAGTGCACACACTTTAGTGGCAAATAAATGCAGTGACAAAAGGCAAATTAGTCCACACAAACAATGACAACATTTAAATATGGAAGTCTCCTTCACCTGAAATGCTCGGACTGGAGCAGCTCTGAGCTCATGAAACTGACAGGTCTGTGTTTCAGTGAACAGCAGCTAATGCTGACCCACCTTTTTGACCTGTTGTCTGAAAGACTAATTTCATCCGCATTGCCTTTGTGACATCTTGTTAAGCCAGACACAAACAAACAGCAGCACATTTAGAGATATTATGCTCGATAGTCACTGATGAGGCGTCAGATTTTGACTGACAATGAGTGAAGGCGATCAATAGTGTTAGTGGTGGGATTTATTAGGCAGCAGGTGAACATTTTGTCCTCTGAGCAGGAAAAAACAGTACATGGGTCTGATTGTGATGGTGAGACAACTGCCATGCACTGCAGTGCCTACCTGCAGACCCCAGGAGGAACCTGACGGCTGCGACCCCTTTCAGCAGGAAAATGTGACCTGCCACAAAGCAAAAATGACAGTAATGAATGTTGACTTTTTCCCTTATCTAAAAAAAAGCTGCTAAAAAGAAAATCCAGATTCACAGAGGCCCCACCTCCCAACCTACAGTTTGGTGCCAGATACCACAGCACCTTCAGGGGCGGGTGGTGATAATGTGGAGAGTAATTGGAGTATAAATTAGCATGTTCACGCCCAAAACTAATGACCCAGTGGCACAAAATTTGGCAAGATATAGAACAATTAGGCCTGTTGACATGTGTGCACATCCTGGCTCTAATTTATAAATAGACAACAGTCTGTGGTCAAAACAAATATGTAATAATGAATATATTAATAAGAATTACAAAGCACATGTTTGTTTAGTAAAGAGTTAGTTGTGCTGTGCTGGTGCACATCAAACCTGAAGCAAACAGTTTAGCATGTTTCTCGGAAGTGGTGCAGACCAAAAAAGCTGGAAGCTGGATGTTCTGTTCACAGTTCCGTTACATGACAGGTGCTTTTTCCAGGTGAGGCACAAGTGACAGGGCATTCACTCACTCGCTGAAAGAAGGATCGGAGGATCAGTTGGACTGGTTGCACATCACCTTTCCCTTTGTCTTTTTGCCCCAGTTGGCCAGAAGCACCCCACATAGAGCAGTTATTTCAAGAAGAGACGCTGTAATGCATTCAAATGTTCAGTACTTCTACTTGACATGCGGTTCAGTCGTATAAAGTAACTCGATGGAATGTGCTTCTTGATGAACCCACATTGTTGTTGCAACTGGAAATAAATGAAAGAAACCCAATCGCACATACAAAGCTTTGCATTGAATCATCTGGTGCCACAGACCACTTACTTATCCCTCAGCTCTGGAAGGGAAGGTTGGGGGGCAGTGTGCTGGTCTCACTGAGCCTTTTGTGTCTCTGTACCAGAACAATAGATTATAGATTACAAGTCAGTGCACAGCCAAGAGACAAATCTCACCAAAAGACAGCTTTTGTTTCACCTCGACCGACTTTGCTGCTTTGTGCCACATAACTAATGGCCACGCATGTATTTCTGTTTCCTTCCTCCAGTTGGATGAGCGGACCTGGTGCCATTTGTCCGCCCCTCGTGCGTCATGGTGTAGTCATAACTCACACAGATGTGGTGGCTCCTAGATAAGAGCTCGTAGGGTCTAAAACGCTGATATATATATAAACTTAAGTGCTGCCAGCTGATTACAGGCAGAAAAGAGCCGGAGCTTTGATTCTCTCTGTCAGAAATAACACCGCCATCTATCTGTGCAAGCTGCACACTCGTAATGTTTGAGAGCAAAGACAGATGAAAACAAGTGTCAGCTGGCGGCGGCGCGTTCACTGACTGGTTCCATCCACACTTCTCACACAAACAGCACACGCACAGATTACTCTAAGCACTAACACAACCTGTGGCATGTGCTCACATTGGTGAATTGTAGGGAAGAGGATTAGGAGAGCAGGAAGCATTTAGTCCACAAATTATGGAAATAGCTCCTTTTCTTTGTTGCATTAGAATCTCCTGTGGAGAACTGACACTGCTGCTGTGCCACTAACATGATGCTCAAATTCATCCTCCTATGTAGACACAGTGTACCTGCTCCAGCAAGACACATATTAAAAACAAGGGCTACTCACAGTTTTATATTTAATAGGCTCAATTTTATTTTAGTTTTTGTGTAGTATATGATTATCGCTGTCACCGGTTTCCGTCTCATTCAGCCCTGAATGCACCACTTTGTATCATATACTGTAGACATGGTTTGACTCCAGTAATAATTTTTGTGCCTAACCTACTGTAGTTATGTTTATGCCTGAGCCTAACCAACCGCTTCTTGTTGTGTTCACTGATCATGAAACTAGTGATTAAGATAACTTTGCGATCATTTTTTTCAGCTCTGTACATCTCAAGCATGTGTTTTCTATGGGGGCATGTCTCGTTCTTGGAATACTGAGGAAGAGGAGCAGTTCAAGCCACGCTGCTGCAGTCAGTTTCTGAAGGTCAGGCGAAGTAGGAGCTACATTTATTTTTACAGTAATAGAATTACAGTGGGCCAAAAATCAAGCCCTTGTCAAGGATACAGACTCACACTTTTCATTTCTTATTCCAGCTGAAACCTGGGCTGACTCTCAACTAATGCCTGCTGCATGTGGGTGTGCAGACAAACAAGCTACAAGGGCTTTGGAAGGATTTGTTAATAATGAATGTAACCAACAACATCTTTTATTATAAAGTTCCAACAATTTTATCTCTGCTACAGTATGATTTAAAATATATATTAATTAACATTTGGGATTCACAGAACTTATTCAGCTCACTTACGTTTTACACTATTTCATTTGTTCAAGGACATATTCAAGATTGATAAAATAATTTCTCATGTAATGTTTGTGCTTTTATGCTTAGACGAATAAAATTCCAATTATTTAAAATATGTATTAAATGTCCCCTTAAAAGCTGCTTTACTTCCTTCCTTGTGTGACTCCTATTGTATTCATTTCAGGCTCTCCACTTTCGCTGCGGTGGAACAGAGTGGGGTTTCTCTGGGAGCGAGGCAGCAGCCTGCAGTCGTATCCCACGCTGGGATCGCCTTACCCCACACAGCTCGGCTTTGTTATTGGATCTCCTGGGTTGAAGGACACAGTGCATCATCTAGCCAGGCTTAATGCATGCAAGATGTCCAATCAACTCTGTTTGGTCATTCCAGCCACGCCTAGCCTCCTTCCTGTAGGCCTCTGTGGCCAGACCTTGAAGAGCCCTCTGATGAGCTCAGAAGGAGATCTTTGTTTCCTGGATCAGGATTTATTTATGGTGTGGGCAGAAATGTTGATGCCCATCATGCTTCAGACATGTTAAATACTCCATAACTTACTCCATGGTAAATCTGCTGACTCACACCCAGTACTGCATCATGCTACCTGACATCGGTGGATTCCATCGTCATTCATAAAGATTTTGATAATTATATAATCCATCCGTGCTTTTAGACCCACTGACGCCTATCCCCTACTGCAGGTACAGTAGGTGCATGTGGATTGGAGCACAAATAATAGGTCGGGAGGAATTTGTAAACCCCCCATTCTTCCACAGGTGCCCATAACAAACCTAAGTGTGAAGAGTTCCCTGAACTGCTAGACTGCAAAATAAACCCACCTCGCTGATGTTTGAATTACTGATCTTGTAGCCATTACGATTCCCCCTGGTGTAAACCATATCGCTCAACTGTCCTGGACAGAGGGGTCATGTAGGGCTACAACATCTGGGTGATCCCCTGGCTGCTGATCCACTCGTCATCTGCACCAGCTGGTGTCCGTGTCTTTGTCAGGAACAACAACAACAACAAAGATGAGGGGCTGCACTAGATTTCTATAATGATAGGGTCCCTGCTTTCATCTCTTCAATCTCTTTCTCAATCAAAGAGATTCAAGGTTTTTGGCCTTACACCGAATTCATCATCATAGCCAAGCCACGCCTCAGAAATGCTCATTGTCTTGTTTGCTTCTGCAAAAGTGATGAATCAAAAACTTAGTAAAACCTTCTGCTCTGACCAGTGCTACTGTTGTGTTTCAGAACCTGGTCAACGATGTGACATGTTGAGTAAATGCGACTGGATGAATGTTGCTCTTAGCTGGAGGGGACCCCGTCCTGTCATTAGTGACTATTCAAATCTAAATATCTCCACAATGCAAGAGGATTAGACCCACGTCGAGCACAGGCGGCAGGCTCTTTCCACCTTCTCTTACACCAAATGAATCAATAGAATTCAATTTAATTTAAATAGCACCAATTAACAACAAAAGACAAAGTAGTTGAAATGTGAGACCTTACAGAAAACCCAAGAAATCCCACTTGAGCAAGTTTTTTTTCATACATTTTGATTAAAATTGAGTTAAAATTGAATTCATAGATTTTCATTACATAATTTAATAGCAACAGAGGCAAACCATCCTGCACATTTTAATAAATGACTCAAATGGTTTAAGGCGATCAGTTTACTCAAACCATTTGAGTTCAATAACTCAAAGATTTGACTACAAAATAATGATTAGATACAAGTACAACTAATTAACAATATACAATAATTTGACTCATATGAAGCATTTTTCTAAACACTACAAAAATGAGTAGCTACAACTTCAATGAATCAAGTAAGACTAACTAGTATGCATCATTCACTTCCACTTCATTGACCACTGCCACCAAAGCCACCGTCCCCTCTTGGTCTGTCTTGAACCCATCGTGAAAAGGAACACATTTTTAGTAAGTGTAACTGTACAAATTCACAGGTGGTGCACCAAACTGATAGTAATTACAGTTAAGGTTTGTCCTATTTACAACACTGTTTAGCAAAATGCTTTACTACATAGGAAATATGAGTTTCAATTCAATTCAATTCCATTAAATTTTATTTTATTTATATAGCGCCAAATCATAAGGTTATCTCAAGGCACTTTACAAGGTAAGGTTTAAGACCTTGCACAACTAAAACCACAGGTCACATACATGTGAAACCTCCAGCAGAACCAGGCTGGATGTGGGTGACCATCTGCCTCGACCGGTTGGGGTGAGGGGATAGAGAGAGAAAAGCACAGCAACAACAACAAGCAACAACAGAGCACAGGCAGGATGGTTGGGAGAGAGACTGGACACAGGCAGGATGGTTAGATCGGGGACTGGACACAGGCAGGATGGTTGGATCCAGAGCTGCCCATCACAGACACAAAGCTCTGAGTCCAATAATATCTGGAGGTGAGAACAGAGTGGAGGAGAGAGAGAGAGAGCGGGAGAGAAGCACAACTCCTGGAGAGAAAGAGTCAAGTTTAGTTGAACATAGAACAATGATGGGAGGTTATTGGACAGAAGAGGTTGAAGGAAATAGAGGAGCTCAGTGTTTAAATTAAGTCCCCCAGCAGTCTATGTCTATTGCACCTCAACTAAGAGATGGTTCCTGTGACTAACAATCATTGCCAGTGACCGGAAACATCTCTAACTATAAGCTTTATCAAAAAGGAAGGTTTTAAGCCTGATCTTAAAGGTGGAGAGTGTGTCAACTTCTCGAACCTGAACGGGGAGCTGGTTCCAGAGGAGAGGAGCTCGGTAGCTAAAAGCTCTGCCTCCCGTTCTACATTTAAAGACTCTAGGAACCACAAATAGCCCATCGCACTGATAACGAAGTGTTCTGCTGGGAGCATAAGGAACTATGAGGTCTTTAAGATAAGAAGGATCTTTATCCTTGAATACTTTGCAGGTATTTTAAATTCTATCCTACATTTTAGAGGCAGCCACTGCGGAGAAGCTAATGTAGGAGACATGTGATCTCTCTTTCTAAGTCCTGTCAGAACTCAGGCTGCAGCATTTTGAATAAGCTCTAGGCTTTTTAAGGAGCTGTTAGGACATGAGTAAGCAGTTACAGTAGTCCAGCCTAGAGGTAACAAATGCATGGATCAGTTTCTCTGCATCGCTCTGAGAGAGGATGCTTCTGATTTTAGCTATATTTCTAAGATAGAAGTAGGCGGTTCTGGAGATTTGTTTAATGTATGATGTAAAAGAGAGATCCTGGTCAAACATGACACCAAGGTTCCTCACAGTAGAATCTGAAGCTAATGTTATGCCATCCAGGGTGGCTATCTGACTCAATAGTATCTCTCTCAGATTTTTAGGCCCAACAAAGATAATTTCAGTTTTATCTGAATTTAGTTGACGGAAGTTTTGGGACATCCAGGATTTGATGTCTTTTAAATAACTTTGAATTTTGACTAGTTGATCTGTTTTATCTGGCTCCAAGGACAGATCTAGCTGAGTATCATCTGCATAACAATGAAAATTAATAGAATGCTTCCTAATAATCTCACCTAGAGGAGACAGGTATAGACTGAAAAGAATTGGACCAAAGACAGAACCCTGTGGTACTGCATAGCTAATCCTTGTGTATGTGGAGAACTTCTCATTAACATTAACAAACTGGAAGCTGTTAAAGGATATAACCCATCCCAATGCTGTTCCTTTAATTCCGATGCTATGTTCTAGTCTCTGTAATAGAATGCTGTGATCAATTGTATCAAATGCAGCACTAAGGTCTAACAGGACAGGACAGAAACTACACCATTTTCTAAAGCCACGAGAAGATTATTAGTGACTCTAACCAGAGCTGTTTCTGTGCTATGATGTTTTCTAAATCCTGACTGAAAATCTTCGTACAGGTTATTCCCACTCGGGTGGTAAGATTATTGTTTAGCTACGATTTTTTCGAGAATCTTAGACATAAATGGTAAATTTGAAATGGGCCTATAATTGGCTAGTTCTCCAGGGTCCAGGGTTGTTTTTTTTTCAAAAGAGGACCACAGCCACCTTAAAAGCCTGTGGTACATAGCCTAAATGTAAAGATTGGTTGATTTGATTTAATGTGAACGAGCTGATTAAAGGTAGAATTTGGGGTAAGTGAGTAATCTGGTTGGGATTGGATCTAAAAGTCAAGAGGACCAGTTGGAAAAGTTGATTATTGAGGTTAACTCCATATGAGTTATGGGGAAGAAGCAGTCTAGGCAAGACAGAGGATTTGGTAAATTTAAAGTTGATGGATCTAGACAGTGCTTTCTGTCATTTGGAGGAAGTCGCTGCTGAATGTCTTCTCTAATGGTGATAATTTTATTAGTAAAGTAGTTCATAAAGTCATTGCTGCTGAGATTTAAGGGGATAGTAGGCTCAACACAGCTGTGACTCTTAGTCAGCCTGGCTACTGTTACAAACTCGCCCCGTCGGTTCCGAACCGGCGGGGTTTGACAGGGAACCTACTAAACTCCTCCCGTCGGTTCGGAACCGACGGGGCTTGACGGAACCCTGGGGCAGGAGAGGGGATGCGGTGGAGAGGAGCAGCGACTGCACCCGCTCCAAGCGGGGAGAACTACGGCACTCACGGAGCCGGGAGGAGAACGTGCTCACACTGAGCGGAGATTTCAGGCACCACGGCCGACGTGCTTCCAGCACACAGCTCTCTGTGTAATCCCTCACACAGACACCTGGCCGCAACTGGCAGACCAGGTCGCAGGGAACACAGGAGAGGGGGGAGACCCCAAATGCACGACCCAACACAGAAACTATAATCAAAGTAAAAGGTTTATTAAATACACTCACAACATAACTCACTGAGTGGCAGGATTCAGTTCAACACAAAGGGAAGAACTAAAAATCACTGCAATGCAGGTAAACATATTTAATAACCTAAACTCACTAGTAATACTAATTG
The DNA here is from genome assembly GCF_900634795.4 of Betta splendens. NCBI lineage: Eukaryota > Metazoa > Chordata > Actinopteri > Anabantiformes > Osphronemidae > Betta > Betta splendens. Next base: position 1,046,989 of record NC_040901.2, on the reverse strand, counting down.
CTTAAAAACTATGGGTAAAGTCCATAAACATGAACACAATACATAACGCAGGACAACTAACACCTAAACAACAGCACTGTCAAACAGGCTAAACAAAACACGCTCCGTAACACGGGCAACAATCTAAACATGAAAAATAAGACACTCACAAACCTTACGTGGTGACAGGACATTAAAAGAAACCAAGGAACATCACTCCATAAACTCTCCTCTCTTGAAACGTAACTTGGTGTAGCATCCAGCTACAACCTCGTACACACCAGCGGCGTATTAACACAAGGACATGCCTTAAATACTAACCAAAACAGGTGGGTCAACTAATTACACAGGAAATGAAAACTCAAACACAGACCCACACCAAAAATCCCAGGAGCGCCTCTAGTGGCGCGGAGGCTGAATGTCACAGCTACAGTGCTGAAAAGAAACCTGGGGTTGTTTTTGTTTTCCTCAATTAGGGAGGAATAATATGTTTTTCTAGCAGCACAAAGTGTTTTTTTATATTTTATTAGACTGTCCTTCCATGCAATGCAGTTTACATTTATTTTGTTGGAACGCCACTGTCTTTTTAGTTGTCTGGTCCTGTGCTTTAGGCTGCGGATCTCTGAGTTATACCACGGAGCTAACCTCCTGTGATTCACTATCTTCTTCTTCAGAGGAGCCACTGTGTCTAACATTGTACGTAGAGAAGCTGCAGCATCATCTACAAGACAGTCAACCTGTTAATAAGGATTAAGGTGACTGTTCTCTGTGTATCTACAAGACATTGAGGCAAAAGATGATGGGATCATCTGCTTGAATCTGGCAACAGCGTTGTCAGATAAACCTTTGCTCTAGTAACATTTCTTTCCAGCTATTGTAAGGTCAATTATGCTAAATTCAAAAGTTAATAAGAAATGGTCAGATAACAGAGGGTTTTGGGGAAGAACTATTAAATTATCAATTTCAACCCCATATGTCATGACAAAATTGAAGGTATGCTTAAAACGATGAGTGGGTTAATTTACATGCTGAGTAAAACCAATAGTGTCTATTAAGGAGTTAAAAGCAGTGCTGAGACAGTTGCTGTCAACATCTACATGAATGTTAAAGTCTCCCACTACAATGACTTTATCTGTGCTAAGAACTAAGTCAGATAAGAATTTAGAGAATTCAGTTAAGAACTCTGAATATGGAGCAGGAGGACGGTAAACAATACAAAACACAACTGGCTTCTGAGTTTTAGAGTCTGGGTGAGAAAGGCTCAGAGTGAGGCTCTCAAATGAGTTATAACTATGTTTAGGTTTAGGAGTAATTAATAAATCTGATTTATAAATTGCTGCTACTCCTCTACCTGTACTTCTTGGAACATGATAGTTGATGTGACTTATTGAAGTCGACTCATTTAAAGTAACATATCCATCCTTGCTGCAGCCAGGTTTCAGTGAGACGGAACAGACCTATGTGATCGTCACTTATCAAGTCATTTATTAAAAACGATTTAAATGAGAGAGGTCTGATATTTAATAAACCACCCTTTTTTTAACTTACTGTTACTTTGTTCTGTGAGAGGAACTGTTTTGATGTTTAATAAATCCTGGTAAGTCACTCCTCTTTGTACTGTAGCACCACCTGCCTAACCCTGTACTGAGGCACCAACGCACTGCTTCATGAAGGACCTCAACCATTAGTAATCATGCTCCTGCAGCTGTCTGCATCAGTACTGCTGCAGATGATGGCTCACATGTGATGTCTGATGCTCCACCTACAGTACAGTATGACATGACATGCTCTGTCTGCCCCACCACTCATCCTCCATCTTGTTTAGATTTACTTTTCTGCAGAACGTTGGGTGTAAAAAATTGAAATGTAGGTTCTTCCTATCAGATCACCTCCAGCAAAAAACTTCTGCAAAATGGCACATCTTTAACAATTTGTGTTTTGTTTTGCTTTGTTTTTTCTTCCAGTGCTTTGTGAGTGACAACCGCTATAGAGCATTCATGTTTCCATCAATCGAAGAGTTCATCAAACACAGCGTTACGTTTTTGTTAATGAGTGGTGAATTCAGAGTGTATGGCCAACTTGAGTCTGTGATTTTACAGGAAAATGTATGTAAATGCTTGTAAACGCCTTAACACAGCATGGGCATTTCCTAACAGGTGACGTGTGACTTAGGCCTTAACCAATTCAACATGCATTTCACCTGCAGGAGAGGAGGCTGCAGGGAAGATGGAAGGGATCACCTTGTCATAACACACAACAAAGGAAGCGGGTGCATAAAAAAACAACAAAGCAGAGGCACATGAAGGGAAAAACGCAGCAGCGTGCAGACGTCAGGCAGCTGCATTGAGACGTTACTGACATCACATGAATATGTTTGTCTCATTTTTGTCCATATCCATTTAAGACCCGTGTTTGCTCAGTGTAGAACTGAACGAGAAGAAGGTATTTGGCTGCCACACACCCGATTCAGACCGACGCCAGCAAATAAGAGAATCTTTTTCCTAAACGTCTTAGTGGTTTGACGGTGGCTTGAATAAAATATGACTCGTTGTTGTCTAGAATGCCCAAAAAGCTGCAGATCTATTTTCAAATCAAACAGATTTTATTCTTCAACTTCTCCACAGGAGCAGATTCCTGGATTTCCCCTAAAAACACGGAGCGGGAGACGTTTCCAGGTAATCCGAAACAGTAGCAGGACCTTGAAAAGCACACGAGCGCACACAAGGATGGCAAACCGACGGGGAATCAATCACACACACACACACACCCGCCACCTGATTATGGAGTGAAGCAGACCATCAACACAACACACGGGAGTTCTCACTCAGGTCCGTTGCCACATCAATCACCTGGGCTCTGTCCAAACCAAATATGAGAAAACAGAATACCCTCAAATTAGAGTTTTTGAACTCAACTTAGCACATTTGCCCGTTTGTGTTGCCAGACGCTGAGTGCTCAGATCCGGTTGGATGTGTTGGGTTACAGGCATTCCTCTGGAACTGGCTGGCCCCTAATCTGCCTAATGCTTCTGGCTTTCTGGGATGTTATTAATTAATAAGACTTACAATCAGAGCAGATTTCTGTGTAACTGCGAACTTAAACTACATCAGAGTCTTCTTGCTGATGTCACCACCCTGTAATTCTAAAGAATATTTCTTCACGTTTCTTTCTGAGATTAATGTGTTTGAATGTGAAGTGAAATGCTCCTTCACATGTTTTTCAAGGTTTAAGATTTTTAGCATTTTTTAGCATTGTCCTGCTGTAATCTATGGAAAATAGTTTTGTTTTTACTACTCAATTACAGCTGCACAACACAAAAGGTCAGGCTTTATTCAAGAGGTATGTCACTATGTAAAAAAATGCTCACATTTACTGGGTGAGGAGCTGATCTTTGCTACGGATCACCTGCATGTACAGCGTCTCTACTGTGTGTTGAGTAGTGGTTTTAGGACCTGCCCATGTGAAAGCTACCCTCTAACAATTGGGTGAAGTGTGTGAGGGGTCCTAGATGCTGCGTAACAGAATATACTGTAGTATTCTTCGGCTGAAGCACAGAGGGAACACATGTTTTTGAACCAACAGCCTCCTGAACAAATAAAGTGCAAATGTGTTTTTGTAGGGAATTACCAGGATCAAGTTATTAAATATAGTCAGTGCTGTTAACTGCTCATATTGAACATATATATTTATTTGCTCATAACATAACATAACATAACATAACATAACATAACATAACATAACATAACATAACATAACATAACATAACATAACATAACATAACATAACATAACATTTGCTCACAGCACATCAACAGGAATACATATGGTGGGCTTGGGACTGTCTTCTGACTTGGCTGATAGATCAGACAGGAAAAAAGTAAAAAAATAACACAACAGTGATTACGTGAGGCACATTAGCTACAGGACTATCCTCTACAGTAGGTGTGTGTGTGTGTGTGTGATTTATGTGAACTGAGCCTTTTAGTTGAAATTGCATTACACACCCTATAAAACAACTGGCTGCTTAAAGCAAAGTGACTCCACGAGGCTCTGCCGGAGTTTTTTCTCTGCTGAGTGAAAGTGTCAGCACGCGTCAGCAGCCTTGTCGAGTGCAGTGCACACAGGTTGAAGTTTGCTCCCAGTAATGTAGGCAGCGTGAAAATTGCCTGGCTCCGTCTCAGTCCTGCTGTTTGTCCTTGTTTGCTGATGCTAAATCATAGTGTGACTTGTTGCACCTGAGCTTCAATGGGATCCTGTTACCTTTCGAAGGCTGATGCAACTTTAATGGCCAGCTTTTGTCTGATACGTGAGTATTCCTACTGAGAAGGAAAAGGAGTGGGGAGCAATTTTTCAGCAAGTGAAGGGGGGGATCAAAAGAGCTACAGGCTTTCAAGTCAACAAGCCAGCTGTGTTTACACAAATGCCTTCAGATGTAAGGGGCCGGAGCTGGAGGGAGGTTGAGGAATGGGGGGATGAGGTAACAGCAAGCTGAGCCCCTCACCACAAAAACAGTCCTAAATGATTCTGCAACGAGACAGACGTTTTCTGCTACGCTGACTTGGCGATGGTTCAGCCCCAACTCATCCTTGTAAACAAAGAAACACTTATTGACTGTTTGAGCAACATTGTGTACAGGCTGAAATAAAAACCTGCAGCAACCAGTGTCATGAACCTGTGAGGGAACGACTGGCAATATACATATGTATAATGTAATTAAATACAGGGACATATATATGCATCACTGTAGGGAACCATTTAGACTAGAAAGTGAACCAGATGCTTTTCATGAGCTTCTGGACATGTTCTGATACATGAGTCGTGCTGTGCCTCGAGCAAAGACGCATGTTTCCATGTTTACAGCAATATGAAACATGCATGAGCCAAAGCTCATAGAACATGTACAAGTACAATGGGAAAAGATGAGTTGGAAAACTTTATTGATTCCAGAAATCATTTATTTTGCCTTCGCTGCTTTGAGGAAACAAAAAGAACCAAATCAAGAAAAGAAGCACAGCAAATAAAGGTTCCTTATCCAGACTCAGATGGCCTTTACTGTACAGACAGAAGGAATATGGGCCACTAATGTCAGGAACTCGGATATCGCAGACCCACATGCACAGCGCTGAGACAATCAGGTAAGTATGAAAGAGGTTTAATGGCAGGCTCATTGTCAGGTTACAGGCTAGGTTCTTTACACAGGATGACGATCAGCAGAGTTAAAGCTACAGATGCTGACCCTGAAGATACAATAGAGCCCAGATGTAGTACTATACGTGTTCTGTCCAGGTTGTTGTCTACTTAAGATTGCCCTCTGCCTGTACACAGACCTGACTGTGTGGGCTACATGTACATGTATAGGGCAGCTGTGACCTTTAATCAACTGAACATGAAGCCAGGAAAGGATGCTCCCAGGTCAAATAACCATGCTCTTGTATTTTGATAGGAATCAGAAGATGATCACTTACTCGCCACCATTGTACCTGTGATCATCTGTGTGTTTTTTGTCTCCCATGGCACAGGTAAAGGATGATCGGACTTAGCTGTGTGTCCAGTGCACAGCTTTTATTTCATTTCAAAATAACTACTATTACTATACATATGTGTATGCTGATGTATATGTGTGTGCGTATCTGCTGCCAGAATAGCCCACAAGCTCCTTGGGGGTGGAAGGCATGTGTGGATGGTGAGAAGCTGAGTGAGGCGGCTGGTCGGTCGTCACAGCAGACGTGGAGGTCGAGAGGCTGAGGTGGAGTAACAGCATGGACGCGCAGTGGATCTGAGGGTGTGTCAGGAGCAGAGACGTTCAGAGATGGTCTGAAGACCATTGGCTGAGCTGTAAGGTGAGTGATGAGGTGAACACTGGAGCCTTAGCTTCTTCCAAGTGGCTGGTTCACAGATGCCACAGCAGCTCTGTCGATGACTAAGACTGCTGAGGGGCAGTAAAAAAGGAATTATGGCAAGTAATCATGATGAACACACGTGTTGCACATGTTGTACAACAGCTCTGCTTGAGTCATTGAAGGTAACAAAACAAAATGTAAGCCCGAAACAGCTCACGTGTAAAAGCACAGAACTGAGCCAACTAGGGTCACATAATGGCAAACAGGAGTCAGGTGCCATCATGCCCCTGGATATGGGCCAGAGAAGATGTGTGAGCTACAAAAATGTTATTATGGTCATGGTCAACGTCTGGATGCAGCACGTACAGTACTGTAAAAAAGAAAACAGGATTTCCTGATCTGATACAGTATGTGTTGAAATCTAACAAGCCGAGTCTCAGCCCTAACATTCAAACCATCACAGATTTGATCCGTTTCTGATTCACAAGTTGTTACCAACAGAATGTTTGCAAAAAAAAAACAGACACGCGTTAGACACCATGACTTTCTACAACCTGTTTAATGTGTTTATTGATGTGTATGTGTGACATAATTATTATACTTTATTGATCTTAACATTAGTTCAGTTCACATAGATGGACAGTGAAGGTTGGGGGGAACTGCTCCGCTGGACACGCAGGTACTGTAGGGAGCAAAGGCCAGGTTAGGCTAGACCAACTGGTTAAACCGGCATGACCCCAAATACCTTTGAAAGCAACAGAAAAAGAAAGTCTTTCTCACTTCGGACTAAACTTGTTTTTTGCTGCTAAAATCATATTTGCACAATTTAAGAAGTAAAACTTTTATTCCGATATGAAGCAAAAATAAAGGGAAAAGCCCTATAAATATCATAAAAGCAAATATTATTCAGTTAATTATTGATGCATGACTTTAATATTCCAGCTGGTGATGATGAAGCTGGTTTTACCACCTTACAGTGTGAATATAATGATAAAGGTGATTAATGGCTTTCAAACTGGGGTCAACAAAGTCAAGAATTCTGCTTAATTAATCCGATTTTGCAAAAATAAATGTGGTTGATTCTTAAAGTCAGACAAGTGTTTTGAAATTAACTGGACCGCTACAGTATCTGTGTTAAATGCTGTAATCACTTACTATATACTATACTATATACAAATACTTTAAAACAGTTTTAAAATGTTTCAAATGTGTCAATAAAACAGTTTTCATTTACATCTAGTTATTGTCTGATATAACAACTTCCACTTCTGTTTTTGTTTCTAACATTCAAACTGGGCCCTTGCGCTTTAAAAGATTCTGGCTGTAAAAATGTTAGTTTGGACTTCATCAGCCCTCTTTAAATGCGTGTTACTGTCAGGGCTGAGCAGGAACAGAACAGAAACAGAGAGATGAAGGACCCAAATACACAGCATGGGAAACAGAGCTGGAATAAGGACTGGTTACAATGGCATCAGTTCCAAAACACAGCGATCAAAACCAGTAATCCAACACAGGAAGAGGTTCCGACAGGGATCAGGCAAACACAGAGTCAAAACACAAGAACAGGTACTGAGTCTACCAGAAAAACACACAAGACCCTGGGAAGTGGTGACAACACGCTACAATCTGGCAGGGGAGCAAGGTGAGTGCTGGAGACTAAATAACAGAGTGAATGACTGATTGATCACAGCTGGAGAATCATGTGACCGGAGATATCAAGCAGAAAATAAACAAGACAGAGGAAATGTATACAAAATAAAAGAGGAAATGGCGCTAGGAATGGCAATGAGTCCAGAGTAGTGACAGTTACGGTGCGTTAAATTGACCACATACTGTACATAAGTAGCGTTAAGTAGACAGGGCTGTGATATATTTTAATGGCCTCTGTTGCTACAGAGTGAAGCGAAGCTTTAAACTTTGTCATCGAAACATGCCTGACACTTACTTGATAAGAGGACAGCGAGGGGTGGTAAAGATTTTACTGGACAGGGATTTTCACTGACGACAGGCCATATAAATCTAGACAAACAGGGCCCCGGCCCACTCGGATGACACAAATCGCCTCTTCGTTAGGATCAATAAAGTAAAACACAATGCTGCAAAAGCACAAGTGCAAACTGTGAGGCTCCAGAGGATTCAATAGCCCCTAAGAATGCGTGGGAATGAGGAGCTCAGGTTAGAGGAGCGCTTCAATCCCACCAACTGCCATGAAATAGAAAGGGAGAGAGCAATTGACCCATGAACCGAGCTGAAAGAGAAATCACTTGTTCTCATAATGACTGCCTTCCACATGGGCAGAGAGCTGGCGGATGTGTGGCTCGCAGTTGGGCAACTGTGCTGAGAGGGAGATGAAGAGAACGGAGGTTTGTCCAGCTCCTCCTGGTCTCCAGCTGGTGTGCAGAATGATAATAGGCCTCCTCGACGCTCACGCTCCCTCCCTTCGCCGCCTAAACAAGCCTATCGCATAAACACAAACACGGCTGCATCTTGTAAAACTGAATCCGAGACAAATTAGTCAGCTCATTAGGCAGCTGAGGTGAGTTTCCTGAATGAATTGCTGAAATGGGAGGGTTTATTCAGCTCTTGTTTATTTACTGAGAACAGCCCGCTCATTTGCATTCTCCCCTCCAAGTACAGGAAGGCTGAAGTGGCTGCTTATGTCTTCTGTGATAGAGGAGCTTATCCGGCTCTTTGAGGAGCATCTGTGGGCTGCTGTGTTCCAGAAACTCCTCGTTCCCCCGCCTGTCCTCAGTAACAGACCCAGGCAGTGGTAATACAGAACAGGATTCACACAAAGTTGTCTGTGTGATTAGTAAAGCTGTAATTTCACATATCGGTAAAGATGTTTTTACTAGTAATAATTCTGCATTGATTAATAGGACAAGAGTATACACTAGTATATACTAGTGATTTTGTGATATTTTTATAGATTTATATTTTTTTTAGTATTTCTTTTCATTTGTTCTCCCAAAAGCAGCTTTACACAACTGTTAAGTAAGATTATTTAGATTATGTTAGTTTTAGTTAAAAGGCTATTAAAAAATAAACTATGAGTAGTCCATTGGTTAGACTGGGAAAGAAACTCTGTTTATATTAATATTTTTGTTCATTGTATGTACATAACATTTTAATTTAGAACAATACTAACTAAGTAGCACTCGCGGAACTAGAGATTTTGTTAATCTTTATTACTTAAACAGTGTTAGTGTTAGTGATAGTAGCCATATTTATTATTTGAGTGGTAGTTAGATCTATTATTAACATATACATATATAGCTGAGTATCATCTGCGTAAAAATGAAAATTAATAGATTGCTTTCTAATAATCTCACCTGGAGGAGACATGTATAGGCTAAACAGAATTGGACCCAGCACAAAACCCTGTGGTACTCCATAGCTAATCCTTGTGCATGTGGAGAATTCATCATTAACATGAACAAACTGGAATCTTTTCAGCAAATAGGATTTGAACCATCCCAATGCTGTTCCTTTAATCCCGATTCTACTGTATGTTCTAGAGTCTGTAATAGATGATGATGATGGACACGAGATGTTATGATCAATTGTATCAAATGCAGCACTAAGATCTAACAGGACAAGGACAGAAACTAGACCATTGTCCGAAGCTAATAGAAGATCATTAGTGACTCTAACCAGAGCTGTTTCTGTGCTATGATGTTTTCTAAATCCTGACTGAAAATCTTCGTACAGGTTATTCCCACTCAGGTGGTCAAATAATTGTTTAGCCACGATTTTTTCCAGAATCTTGGAAATAAAGGGTAAATTTGAAATGGGCCTATAGTTGGCTAGTTGTCCAGGGTCAAGGGTTGGTTTTTCAATAGAGGTTTGACCACAGCCACCTTAAAAGCCTGTGGTACATAGCCTAGTTGTAAAGATTGGTTGATTTGATTTAATATGGACGAGCTGATTAAAGGTAGAACTTCTTTGAGTAATCTAGTTGGGATTGGATCTAAAAGACAAGTGGATGACTTGGAAGAGTTAAGAAAAGTGTCTGTCATTAAGACTAAACAGGCAAACTAATAAAACTAACAACTTTTCTGAGGTTAGTAGTCTAACTAGCAAACAACACACAACAAACGAGTGTGGTTGAGGTGAGTAGTCCATGGCAAACAGGAAATAGTGTCAAAAGGTAAGCAGAAAACAAACTGGACCAAAGCGCCTCCACAGGCCGGAGGTCTCAACTGCGACAGGAAGATGTCTCTACCTTGGGTTGGATGAGAAAGATGTACACAGCCCCTCACACTGAATCCTGTATTGAGTGTGTCCCTATGTGTTAATTTGGCCTGATCCCAGCCTCCCAAAGCCTCTATATGATCCTAATAAGCAGTATTAACTCTCCCTCATGACCCCGGCCCTCTAAACTACCAAGCCCACCCTCAATCCTCTGGTCATGTGTGTTCTGTTTGTTCCACAGCCCCTTTCACACTCACACCCCCACCTCCTCCTTCAGCCTCTCTGTTGGGGAATTGTGCTCCTTCTCGCTGACTGCTCGGAACCCCATCCTGGCGCAACGCGGCGCAGGTCATCTGTCCTCCTCAAATCTGTTTCATGGCCTCTCTCCATGCCACGCCAGCAGGTCTAAACATTGGATGGCCCCTGGATATTTTTAGAGTTGCAGGAATAGAAATACAGCAGGAGGCATGAGCAAGAAAGGTTAGTGGCAGATAGTTCAAATCAAATCTGTGGAATTGCTGCAAAAACGTTTATGGTCAAGGGCATGTAGAAAGCCACAAAAGATGAAGGAGGGCTCCATTACAATACCTGCATTTTAGTAAAAGCATATGGATATTGTTTATATATATATATATATATATATGTGTGTGTGTGTGTGTGTTTGTGTGTGTGTGTGTGTGTGTGTGTGTGTGTGTGTGTGTGTGTGTGTGTGTGTGTGTGTGTGTGTGTGTGTGTGTGTGTGTGTGTGTCTTCTAGGAAGACAAATTATTCATAGGAAGGTGGGTGAAATGGACTTTCCATGTAGTGTAAGTACATCAATGTTTGCTACCATTTGGAAAACTAAAAAGGTAGCACTGCTCACAAGAAATGACAGGATAATGCCTCTTTGGAACTGTCAGTGTCAATTATCTCCACTGAGGCCCATGACAAATTTCCACAATTATAACAGTTTCCCATAATTATAACTCAGATCACCTTTAGTGCAGACTGCTGTGCCGTAGTGGGAGGCAGATCCCCACAGTGATCAGCAATGTCTGACAAAGACGTCAGTTCCTGACAGCACAAAAGAATATATCAGGCAACGCAAATATTGGCCCAGCAGATTACTCAGGAAAGATCTGCTTCTAATCTGCTCACATCACCGAGCATCAAAGCACACAAATACATGGAGTGTAGCAGTTTTTGCTCTGTAGTCTGAAGTAGCCTCCTACTTGCTGTCACTTTACAGTGTATTGTATATTGTGTATATTGTGTTCTATATTCTGTAGTGAAAACAGAAGGACACCAGTGTTAGAACAGACATCCATGCATTTTCTGCCTCGTTTTTTCCCGTTCGGGTTTGCGGCGAGGGGTGGAGCTTATCCCAGTTTGCTGAGGGTGAGAGTACACCCTCGCCAGTAATAAATGCAGGGTTCACCCTCACCACTAATAAATGCAGGGTTCACCCTCACCAGTAATAAATGCAGGGTTCTTCCTCACCACTAATAAATGCAGCGTTCACCCTCACCACTAATAAATGCAGGGTTCACCCTCACCAGAGCCAGGGTACACCCTCACCAGTAATAAAAACGGGGGTTCACCCTCACCACTAATAAATGCAGGGTTCACCCTCACCACTAATAAATACAGGGTTCACCCTCACCAGAGCCAGGGTACACCCTCACCAGAGCCAGGGTACACCCTCACCAGTAATAAATGCAGGGTTCACCCTCAACAGTAATAAATGCAGGGTTCACCCTCACCACTAATAAATACAGGGTTCACCCTCACCAGTAATAAATGCAGGGTTCACCCTCACCAGAGCCAGGGTACACCCTCACCAGTAATAAATGCAGCATTCACCCTCACCAGTAATAAATGTAGGGTACACCCTCACCAGTAATAAATGCAGCGTTCACCCTCACCAGTAATAAATGCGGGGTTCACCCTCACCACTAATAAATGCAGGGTTCACCCTCACCAGTAATAAATGCAGGGTTCACCCTCACCACTAATAAATGTAGGGTTCACCCTCACCAGTAATAAATGCAGGGTTCACCCTCACCAGTAATAAATGCAGGGTTCACCCTCAGCAGAGGCAGGGTACACCCTCACCAGTCTATTGCAGGGCCACACAGACAGACAAACACAATCTCACACACACAACTAATGGAAAGCAACCAATTAACCTAATAGCGCGTCTTTCGACTGTAGGAAATCGGAGTACCCGGAGAGAACACACGCAGACACAGGGAGAACATGCAAACCCCACACAGAAAGGCCCTTTCTGCCCCGAGAATCGAACCCACTCCCTTCGTGCTATGCTATGCTAAGATTTCAAAAAAAAAAAAAAAATTCAAAAAATGTCAAAAAATATTATCAAGACAACAGTAGTGTGTTTGGTCTAGACACTGATAGGAGACTGGACCAGTCCATAAAAGCCTCACAGAGCTGAAACACAGCTAATGTCTTTCAGCATTCCTCACTAACCCAATGTCTAAAAAGTACTCAGTAAATTTATCTACTGTAAACACGTATTAGCACAGGAAGATGGGAAAACAGGCCACATTGAACACAACTGCCAAGTGCCACAGAAGACATGTTCAGTGTGTGGATGGGAGTGTTTAAAATATTGTTATTGCCATTTCTTTATCATTTTATTGTTATTACTGGTTATTATTACTATAATACTTTTTCTTTTTTGTTGAGCTGTGCCTTTCGATGACAAATCAAGCTCAGTATCAACGGGAGTAGATGTATGTTTATACTGTATGTGTGGAGATCCCATAGGATGAAAACAGCAGAAGAGAGAGAGAGTGGTGTCTACACAATACAACAAAGCCAAGAGTCACAGGAGCTGGAACAGCTCTGCTATAGAGAGAATGACTCCAGCCAAGACGGTGAGAAGATGCAGTGAGTGTTTGACTGAGCTTCAGACACGCTGGAGCAGCCTCATTAATGGGATCACTACATTAACCTTCAAGTACTTTATATTCCCAGCTGTTCCCCACAGAGTCTGACTGGAGAGTTTGCCCCGGGTTAAGAAGTTAACTACACGTCTGTGGAGCACATCAAAGATTGAAGTGATCATTTGTTTACATTCTGCAGCTCTGCTTTGGAGAAACCTGACTCCTGAAATCCAGTGTCCTTCATTTTGTGGAATGTTTACCCCCAGATATGACAGGGCATGAACGGGGCAGAAGGTGAAGCTCTGTGGGGGAGCTTCCAAGGGTAATTTGAAAGAGATGCTTGGCTTTGACTCGCTGAAAGTTGAAAGCAAAGCTGGGGGCAAATGTCACTTGAGGACCAATAATCAAATACAGGAGAATTACAAGCGTCACACTAATTTGCAAACACAATAAGTTTTCAGATTTAATCTGGAAGCTGAAGAATGGTCCAGGCTGAGGAGGCGTGCAGCCTCGACGCCTGGTAGATGGAAGCCACAGACAAAATGGCACGGCTATAATTGAATGTTGAGCCCAAAGCCCAACACGCCGGCCCTTTCAATCATGCATAGATGACTTATGATCCACACTTTTCAATAGTTTCCTTTTGCACGCTTAAATTGCTTCTATTGTTGTGTGTCCTCACATTGCTCAAAGCTTGCCTCTCAAGCCTATCAAGTTAAATATTAATTGCCTGCCCCAGGAGGATCGCCTATCAGGCTGAAATCAAACACTGCGCCTAGTCCCTTCAGAGACAACAGAAAAACTTTTCTCTGCATCTATTGTTTTCCTCCAATCGTTTTAACATCACTGACTCAGGAGCGAGTGTGTGGGGGACGACATAATAACAATGTTTTGTCCCTGGGCAGAATTTGAGCCTGATGAAATTCAGAAACAAATGTGCACTGCACCACAGAAAACCCTTCTCCTGCCGTGTAGAGGACCTGATGCATTTCCTGTTCCCCTACGCTTTGGAGTGGAGCCAAGTACAAGAGAAAAAAATGCATGCAATGCAAAGGTGGCTCACTCAGAATCACATCCAAAAGTCTGTGACCTTCAGCAAACCTAATTTGAACTTTATTCATCCTCCTCTTAGGGTGGTTTTGTGTGCTGGGTTTACTTTTAGCCTGGGAGGGAGATTGCAGGGTCAAGGAGGTCAAGGAGTTTGTGGTATCACTGGGATAAAATGTTCCTAATACAACCTATGCTAGCAGGGTGGCCTGGAAGACACGGCCAAGCAGACACACAAAGAGGGGGAAGGTGCATGGTTGTACAACGTGTGCGCATTGAGATGAGATGAGTGACTTTCCTACAACTTAACTCAATGGGGAAAACTGACTGAAATTCAGCTAGTTTTGTGTAAATAGGGATTCTGAATATAAATCATATCAGAAGTCACAGCCTACATCTGATATTGAGGTGTTTTCTACAGATTTGTGTTTTGAATTCCTCAGCAGTGTTTGGGACACTCTTCAGTCAGTCAGACAGTCTTCATTACCAATAAGTTGAGATCAAAGATAAGAATGTTTACACACAGATAATAAACATGCGTAAAATGAGTCTATGATGTGAAGTAAAGCAGTCTAACGATGGACCAGTGTTACCTTATTATCAGCGGTTGAACATATATGCATTTCAATAACCTGCCTAGTATGTTACTATAGCAATCTATTTGCAGGAACATTCTTGTAGTGAACAGGCTTTGAAGAAATGAGCACCAGCTGCAGCTCTAAGCCATGGTTGTCAAAGTCAGTCACTTTGTCAACTCATCCGACCTCCCTGACTTTGTCCTGACACATGTGACCCACTGTAGTACAACACTGAGTGTTTCCCTTTCCTTTGCTGCAATGTGTAATCTGGACTTTGGATGTCATCATTTCATCAGGGCTCTTCCTGTTGGGATGACACCATAGACCTCTATCATGGAGCAGCAGTACATCCACCAAATTGGCACAAGGCCAGGAGACGTGAAGGCAGCATGTTATACGCAGATGTATTAATCTCTCTATTCTCTTTGAAGGAGGGCTCAGGGGTCAGGGCATCCTCAGGTGCTGTCAAGGACTTTCTGCTCCTGTTTGTAGAGCTCAAACACATACCTTAATGTGATGTCACTGAATGTGTGTAATGCCATAACAGGCTCCTTCACTTCCAGGTATTTTGCCAGTAATGGGTGTGCTGTGCTAAATATATAGGATTAATGTTCCAGATAACTTCAAGGTGATAAAACCAATGAAGGGACTTTAACACTGATGCAAAGTGTCAGTAATGTTTCACACCTTTGTATGTCAAAGTATGTTTAATCTTTGGCTTCTAGGCAGACATTTATGGCCATTTTACTTGTTTTTTGAGCAATCTAGCTGTGGTAATGGATATGAAATGAAATTTCCCAAGGGCCTAGGATTTTTTTAGATTTTTTTAAATTTTCATCTTCTTTAAATATATGAAAAATATATCGCATACATAGAGGAACTGTACTCCCAATAGAACCCTCTCGATTTTAAACACTTGAATGATAGTTTTTAATGTTAATGTTTTTAAGAATAATGATACTTTCAAGACTGAAGTTGGTAAAAGTGAAATTTATACATAGCATTTTGGGGCGTAAACAGCAGGGAGCCAATTTAAAAAGCAAGTCATATAGTTTCTACGTACTTACAACACAAACTGATGCTAGTTTGAAATAGGTGCAGCACAAAAAGCCTAAAAAGTAAGTAAGTATTGCAGATTCAGTGAGTAATTGTAGCAGTTGGCTGACACTCAGCTTGCATCATAGTAGTGCTGTTGACCCATTCATCCTAGCCCCTAGTTGTCTCAATCCTCCAGCTAGAGGCTGAGGTTCAGGCTTTGTTATGTGCAGCGCATCTCAACAATGCTTCAACTTCCACTAACCCTATTCTACACTATTCTGGCTGCATCACTTTAACGACACATAACTGGCAGTTGATGGATGAATTTCAATGCAAACAACTAAAACACTGGACAGCACCTGCAAAAGAAAAGCTTGAATTAAGATAAGTCAGATAAGAGTTTTAGAGCAGATCAGTTCTCTTCACACGGCTTAATGTGGGGCCGTCTAGTCATTTGATTCAGAGTGCTTCCCCACAGTCACAGGTCTGAATTCATCTTTCTGGGTAAACGAAGGGGGAAATTGCAAACTTTGCCTATAAACCAAGTCATATTAAAGCTTCACACATCACAAGTGTTTACGTCGCTTCAGGCTCGGCTTGTATTCTGCCTGTCAAACCTATTCAGTTTACCATCATTTAATATTCACCTTGAGGAATCAATTAGCACCGATTTCCTAGCAGGAGGTGTTTGTGTTAAAATGCGTTTAATGAGTTGTCTCCTACTGTTTAGCTTAGTTAAACACAAGCATAGTTTTTGTGCAGGAGGCACACAAAAGAGCAGACCTTTGTGTGATGGCAGGTAAATGGAAGCATGGAGGGGGAGGGGGCGGCTGGAATCAGCAGATCAACAGTATCAGGTGATGAACATCAGAGCAAACTAAGACGTGTGTGTTGTTCTGTGGCTTGGACACACTACCTTTCCACACTCAGTCACAGAGCAGATCTTGAGGAAGCAGGAAGTCAGTGGAGCATGAACAACGCTGAAGTTTTCTCAATCCTCCAGCGAGAGGCTGAGGTTCAGCCTTTGTTATGTGCAGCACATCTCAACAATGCTAGAACTTCCACTTTCTGACCCTCCCTGTGCTGCTCATGTGCGACCACCGGATGTTCACAGACAAGTGGTGTCAGAGCTCTGGGACATGAGCAGGATAACATTCATTCAGCCCATGATTAGTCAATAAATACGTTTTAGAGTATCTGGGATCAGTACATTGTTCCATGTGTTGTCTCACTGTTTGTGCTGAAGTCACTTTTCTTTGTCCAAACATTGTACTCTAAGTCATAATCCTACAGTACAAAAAAAAATGTCACTGAACACGGCTGATTCTGGAAGGGGCTAGAATGAATGGGTCAACAGGAGACAGGGGTTTTCTCCAGGTCAGTAGCTACTGGCTGGTTCTGTGTTTTTTAGGAATTACAGCTGTAAATCCTATGAAATTAGATTTGGATACTAAATTAATTAGTCAATCTCACACAATAAAATAAAGCACTAAGTGCTTTACAGGCCCCCTATAACTATTAATTGGCATTAAAAATAAAAAAATGTCTGCCCTTCAGCCACATCTGCAGTATATATGTACTGAACCTGGGAGCCAGTCGTGGCACACTGGTCACAGCAGCTTTGCTGCCTCACATACACCCAAGCCCACCAGCAGGTGCCATGATGGGGAGATGATCAGTGGGGTCAGGATGACACGCCTGGTCGGTGGATCTTACCACTGTTAAATCCACTAGTGCCAAATGAATTCATGCCAGGATTCCACTCACCCTGAGGCTTCTTATTGGTGCGCTGCTTGTTCTGCTAGATGTTACCACGCTGCAAACTCGCTCCCTCGCTCACTCACTCGCTCACTCACTCACTCACTCACTCACTCACTCACTCACTCACTCACTCACTCACTCCCTCACTCCCTCACTCACTCCCTCACTCACTCACTCACTCACTCACTCACTCACTCACTCACTCACTCACTCACTCACTCACACACTCCCTCACTCACTCACTCACTCACTCACTCACTCACTCACTCACTCACTCACTCACTCACTCACTCAGAGTGGGTTGATGCTGGAGCCTATCCCAGCTGTCAGTCGGAAGGCAGAGGCAGGCTTTGCCCTTGGCACCGGTCCATCACAGAGGTGAGCGGTGTTTGTAAGGCAACCATAGGTAACGTTCATACACACCCACGTACTGTAAGACACACAATGGCGTATTATTCTGTTTTCAATTGTCAGACAGTCTTTATTTAACAGCATCCTTTTCTCTCCCTCATTCTGCTTCTCTGTTTGAGTGATCATATCGATTGTCTCAAGTTCCATCTGGCCTTTATGCTCCTTCCTTAACTCTGGCTGTGAGCTGCTAAACTTATAAAAAAACAAACCTTTTGTGTTTTAATCTAATTATTGCTGATGCTTTAAAGCAGTGCAGGTTTAAGTCGTCCATGTTAATTAGCAGACACTGTGTCTGTAGTTAGAATTGCGGGACTTTGAACTAAACATTTCTTTCCTCTGAAGCTCAGTGTGTAGCTGGATGCTGTAGGCCTTCGCAGAGGTGACCTGCTGCCATGCTGCAGTGCCGTGCTGGTGGAGGAGGCGGCTGCAGTGCCAGGGGCATCTCTCTGACAAACAGAGCAGATGCCTTACACTAACAAACAGCCCAGAGGGGCTCAGGCTGCCTCCCTGTCAATCCTCTGCCGCTGCGTCAGTACTTAGACTCGTAACTGCTGCAGCAAAGACTCGCTGCCCTTTCCACTCAATACCACAGCCAACATGCAACGCATCCAACTCACTGACTTTGATTTGCCTACATTAAGCCACTGACTCCTGCCTGCTGTCACCTGCAGCTCTGGGGCTTCATATGATTGTGTGTTGGGTCATGGGCAAAAGGCTATTGTGAATATGCAGCTTGTATTTATCTCCACAATGGGGCTATTGTGAAAAGCTTATGCAGACATTAAAATTAAGCTGTTTATGCACAGTGGACTGGGGCAACTGTAATCTCAACTGGCTGCAGAGAAGTGTTGATAGACTGTTACTTCAGCGCAATCATCACACATGACCAACGGATCTGAAGATTCTGGTTGAGTCGGCTGTTATTTATTTATTATTTGTTTCATCATGCAGAACATGTTTGCTAGCGTAATTGCTGGGTCGAACTTCAAACAAGTACACTGACCCAAATATGCGCAACAACCTATCACACATTCAGGAGGTCCACATTTGCACATATGCACAAGCACATAATGCTGCTAATACAGATGCAGAAATTAGTTTTCATTATTAGGAACTGCGGGTTCAGCCAGAGTGCAGCACAGCGCCTTGGGCTTTGGCGGAAGATGCAAAAAGACATTTAATGAATTGATCATGAATATTTCAAAATTACACTCCTTTAAAGTAGAAATATTATTATTATTATTTAGTGTCTTGGGTTATGGATAAATTATGAAAGGAAACAGGCACAGCTTGCATGCATTTTAATTAATCTCAGACTGCAGGGGAAGTAAAAATGACTTTTAATCTGCTGCCAAGTGGTCGGCCACCTACAGCAGTGGAGCGACATCTACCCTGAAGACGATTACTGCAGCCAATGCTGCAGGTTCACATCTGCATGACGTTCTCCTGAATCCGCTTAGGAATCCTGCGTTATCCACCTTTACACGTTTATGTGCAAAAATGTGTAGATGCAGAAAAACAAGCTTTGCACACAATTATGGAAACTCCAGAGTAGTTCATCATTACTGTATCTATTTACTATATGTAAATAACTAAATAAATATCAAATAGGATTTGGGCTTTTTTTATCTTTATTATTAGCACATGCATACTAAGAATAAAGGATATTTACAGTAAATGTTACCCTGGTCTCACATAATTATTTAATTGTGCTATTATACATTATTAAAGTTCAGGGGACTTGGCTTGTGAACTCTTCATCATGCAGGTATTGTACAAGATAAATAATTATTAACTTATTTTATAATGACTCTGTGTCTCTGTGGGTCATGATTAAATTACCTTTCTGTTGTGTCTCCTAAAATATTCACCTGCAACTAAACTGCTCCAGCTTCATTGTGTATAAAAAGAAATACCAGTCATGAGCCACAGGCTGCTTTGCTGCTTGGAGCCATGTCATTACAAACTACACAGCAGAAGAGTCATGACAGCTCAGCTGCAGAGGAAGGCATGTGGCATGTCGGGGATCTGAGGAGGCAGCAATCCTGCCCAAGTGGCTCCCATTGCACCGTCTCGCCGTTGAACAAACATGTGTGATTACAGTGTGTAACCTTAGCTAAGCTAATTATCTTCTCTGGTCCTCATAGCAGTTAAACATGCTTGAATAAATACAGTAGCTGACTATGGGCATCTGTGAATACAGGCAATCGCACTTAGTCATCAGTGTTGGAGCAGCTATGGTTTGTATGCAGCATCCATTAGATTGCAAATGTCAAACCTTGCATTTCTGAGCAAGGTTCCATTTTTCGGACAGTTCAAATGCTCTCATTGGTCATTTGTTTCTCCGCCTGTCAAATCCTAATCTGATGTCACATTGCTTGTCACATTCAGCTAAATGATTTAAATCATTGGATCAACCATTGGATGTTATAGCAACATGGCCACAAATTGATAACCTGCCAATTTATTTGGCAGCAACTGTAACAAATCTCACAGTAAAGCCACAAACACACCAATGCACAAACGTTGAGCTGTAAAGTGAGAGTGATGTTTGCAAAGAGCATTATAAAAAATGTTTGGTTTAACTTTTTTTATTAACCTGGAAGTTTTAAACTTTCATACATACAAACTGTCCAAGTTTATACTTTTTTTTAGTTTTAGTTGTCCAAGGCTAAATAATAATAATACAGTAGTATAAAGCTGTTCTATCAGTTAACATACAGCAAGCTCTCAGCAGAAATTGCTTCATCTCTAATTTCTTCAACTGAAGCCAGATAAAGAAATGGAATCCCCATGTGGACCAACCAAGGCTAGGGGTGAATGTACTCACCAAAAAAATAAGCAAAAGTGTTTGATGCAGCTTGTTGGCTCATTCGCACACTTTAATGTCAGCATTCCCACTTGTCTGTATTATAAGATGACAAACTGATCAAGCAGCGTTGGAAGAGCTGGGAGCCTGGAAGCCATCTGTGGCCGTATGGAGGCTGGGTCTGGGCAAAGCTCCTTTATTCACCGGGCCTCACTCTGCTCTTAATAAGTCATTAAGAACTGTCCTGCAGGACTCCTGAGCTGTTAAGCTCTTGCTCAAACATGATCCTTTGCCATGTTGTTGATTTGCAAGACAATTGGTTCACTAGGGATGTTAAAAGGTCAGGTTGAAATGCTTGTCCAATCCCCTATGTTAAAGCGGATACACAAGCAGCTCTAATCTTTCCCAGACTCTGCTACTGGCCACCGAGTTAAGACCAGGAATCTGGTTTACTTTCTGAGGCTACAACTGTCTTTAAACCTTAGCTGTTTCAGTGTTAAGAAGTCAAAGACAGGAGCTTGTTCCTCGGTTTAGTCTCATCATCATGAACAATTTTGGCAGTTTTGGAACCAAGGGAGCAGCATTGCTGAAAGTTCCACACAGTCATGTTTTTTAACTGTAGAAGTCCAGTGAACGTTGGAGAACTTTAGTGTCACTATCAGGTCAAAAAACAAATTAAATGATTTATATTCAATTCAATAATAATAAATAAATAATAATTAATAATACATTCAATTTTATTTATATAGCGCCAAATCACAACAAGGTTATCTTAAGGCACTTTACAAGATAAGGTTTAGGGCCTTCCATAAATAACCCAAAAAATCCCACATAAAGCAAGCCTTTAATTATAATTGATTACAGTTTGACAGCAACAGTGGAGAGGAAAAAATTCCCTCTCTAATGAGGAAGAAACCTTGAATGTGGTTGACCATCTGCCTAGACCGGTTGGGGTGAGGGGATAGAGAGAGTGAATAGCACAGCAACAACAACAAGCAACAACAGAGCACAGGCAGGATGGTTGGATCTTTAACTGCCCATCATAGAAACAATGCATTGGGTCCAATGATATCTGTAGGTAACGACAGGGGGGAGAGAAAGAGGCAAGATTAGTTAAACTTGGAACAATGATGGGAGGTTATTGGACAGAAGAGGTAGAAGGAAACAGAGGAGCTCAGTGTATAAACTAAGTCCCCCAGCAGTCTATGTCTATTGCAGCTTAACTAAGAGATGGTTAATGTGACTAACAATCATTGCCAGTGACCTGAACAATCTCTAACTATAAGCTTTATCAAAAAGGAAGGTTTTAAGCTTGTTCTTAAAGGTGGAGAGTGTGTCAGCTTCTTGAACCTGAATAAGGAGCTGGTTCCAGAGGAGAGGAGCTTGGCAGCTAAAAGCTCTGCCCCCCGTTCTACATTTAGACACTCTAGGAACCACAAGTAGCCCAGCGCTCTGAGAACGAAGTGTTCTGCTGGGAGCATAAGGAACTATGAGGTCTTTAAGATAAGAAAGAGCTTTATCATTAAGTGCTTTGTAGGTGAGTAGAAAAATGTTGAATTCTTTCCTACATTTTACAGGCAGCCAGTGCAGAGAAGCTAATGTAGGAGAAATGTGATCTCTCTTTTTCTAAGTCCCATCAGAACTCTGGGTGCAGCATTTTGAATTAGCTGCAGGCTTTCTAAGGAGCTGTTTTAGCAGCATCCTATGAGTGAGAAGTTACAGTAGTCCAGCCTTGGATATGGCGGACCCACATGCACAGCGCAGGAGACAGGCAGGTAAGTATAGAGGCAAATTCTACTCAGGATGCAGGCAGAGGTCGGTGCACAGATGAGCAATCAGCAAAGTCACAGGTACAGAGCAGGCAGAGGTGGAGTCCAAAGACAGGCAGGCTGGCAGCAGATCAATTCAGAAGGAGACGGTACAGACAAGAGTAATGAGGTTGGCGTCATCCTCTTCGGACCACTAGGAACTGAAGCAGACGTGGTCATCAGCGGATCGCGAGGAACCCTTGGAGAGACACCTGCACACGTAAGAGTAAAGAGCACAGGGGCCAGTCATCTCTAGACCACCAGGAAGTACTGTAAGACTGGCGTGATCTCCTCTGGATCACCAGGAAACAGGGCTAGCGCGGTCTCCTCTGGGCCACCAGGGTCAAGGGCAAGAGGAGTCTACTTTTCTGGGCCGCCAGGGACAGGGCCTGGAGAGGCCGATTCTCAGCTGAGGGGAACTGGAATGGCCTCTTCTGGGCCAACGGGGACTGGAACGTCCTCTTCTGAATGGACACAAAACATGGCTTGGCTGAGCAGCAGCGGGGCTTGACTAGGCAGCAGCAGGGCTTTACTGGACAGCAGCAGAACTTGGCTGGGTTGAAGCTGGGCTTGGCTGCGCAGAAGATGGGTTTGGCAATCTTGGAAAAAAATAATGGGAAACTTAATTACCATCGGGCTGGGGCTGGCTGGGTCCAGGTCTGGCCAGTTCGTATTGTCACGAACTTGGATATGGCGGACCCACGTGGCTGGGGTGAGTGCTGGAGACTAAATACATATGTAGATTACTTGATGGGTAACAGGGTGGCTCATGTTTCCTGAAGTAAAGTTGTAGTAGGTTTAAACATGGTGGAACAGAAAAATATATATATACTAACTATATGGATACAAAATAAAACAGACAGTTGAGAGCTGTTTGCTGGAAAAACAAGGAACTCTCAGCCAGGCCCAGTGTCTCAGCGCTAGCAGCTCTCAGTCAGAATAACCAAGCAGACCCATGTGACATGTTACATAGCATCACACAGGGGGAAAAGCCTAAATAAACAAAGGAGGAATCAGACGGTGGGAAGGATGTGCCTGCAGTAGAATTACTTAATATGAAGCAGAACATACAGTATGTATGTATGTATGTCATGGTGTCTACGAGGAACCTTGTGGTCTTCACCAAGTGCAAAATGATTTAGTGTGTGTGGAGTCATGGTGGTCTCTGCTCAGTCATGTTTATATCTGCTTCTTCGCAGCAGCTCACCTCACTCTTTCCTGTATGGACATCCATAGCTGTGACTCTGGTCTTCTTGACTGAACGATCTGCTGTTTTTAGTGACGCGGCTTCTGTTATTACATTAGACTGTCGTGTCCCGGATGTCCCCGGTCCTCACACACTCCGGCACCATCCTGTGAGCCAGCACACACCACCTGTTTTCCTGCCTCCTCCATAAATTGACCAGGGCATTATGTGTTTTTGTGCCTATCATTTAACACTGCCATGTTGCAGACAGCCTTTGAATGGAGGGGCCTCTAAAACACGAGCCTGATGCACAGGGCCTGCATGCTAAGGAGTGGCCTAGGGTTCAAGGGGCAGCCCCGTTTCTTCATGACACAGTGTCAGGCCCAGGTGTCGTGCTGGCTCAGCCCCTCTCGGCACTCCAGACAGGCCAGATCCAGGATCTGACAGGCTGGCTCTGTGGGGAGAGGCTGAGTCCAGACGCTCCTCTGACCCCACTGCCCTCCTGTGTGTTGTTTACCTTCAGGTGTTGGCACCTGCTCAAAGAAAAACACAGGGCTGTCTGCCTCTACCCTTCCCAGACAGGAATCAGAAATTGACAATGCTAGAGCCTTAAACACATCAGCTGGACCTGGTGGGTCCTGTGGGGCTGCCAAGAAGTGACTGGAGCTTGACCATGACTTAAGCAAGCCCTGCAGGCCAAACAGAGGAGGACTGATTCCGCTTCACCCTACAGAACATACTAATTACACATTTCATCTATTCTAACAGACACACTTGTGTTTGAAGTACTAATGAATGAGTGTTAGGCATTTCAACCTACCTGAACTGCAAGTGAACCGTCAGTTAGATTTAGAAATGAACAGACGTGTGTTGGTGACTCTGAATAAACGACTCTGTTTATCAAGACTATACCAAGCGATCACCTCCCTTTTTCACTGGTACTTTTTACCAGTGAATTTGATATAAATTTGTGCAATTTGTCCAATTATGTGACATTCAAATGAGAATTTAAGATTAGGATCCTGACTTAAATCCATTTGGCCTCTCAAACTGAAGGTTAAAACAACTGGAAGGCAATTACAGCCGGTATACATTTGCGATTGTGCTTTACTGCCCGCTGCTTTAGTCTTGAGGAGCATTAGTGCATTAGTAATTATGGAGAGTTATTCAACAGGAACATAATTATGCAAAGTCTTGTAAATGACAGACAAATATGTTGCATTATGGTCATTGTTTTGCAAATGTGGTTGATGAGTCTGTTATCTGTTCCCTGCTCTACAACACATGCTTTGAGCATTTAAAACTTGTAGTGAGCATTTTCCAATAATGATTTCACACTTTTTTGCTAATAAGCTAAAGCATTCATTTAGTCATTAACTTGAATTGAAAGGAGAAATAACAGCAGGATGCTGAAGTGTACACTGGGCCAGGAAGGATCCACTCATTCAGCGTTAGCTTGAGCTCCAGCCTGTACCCCTGATGCCGTATGGGGTGCCAAATGTAAAAGTAGCACCTATAACTAGTTTTCTCACATTTAACTAAATGACACAACATGTTTTCTCACATTTAGTTAAATGTGCAAAAGTCTAAATGTAAATGTTAAATATAAATGTAAATGTTAAATGTTAAATCTAAATGTTAAATATAAATGTTAAATGTAAATGTTAAATGTTAAATGTTAAATGTAAATGTTAAATGTAAATGTTAAATGTAAATGTTAAATGTTAAATGTAAATGTTAAATGTTAAATGTAAATGTTAAATGTTGGCCGAGTGTAAAACTGAATATTCATGAATGGGCAAGTAGACTCTACCCCTACCCTCAAACAGCGCTGGTCTCAGATCAGAGACGCGAACTCAATCACCTCAAACAGTGCGCGCAAACCCCACCCACGTCTGATCTGGAAACTTTTGTTTTTAGCCTGGACGTAACTTCGGCTAGCTAGTATAGTTAGCCAACTAATTCTCCACCGGCGCCACAGAAATATTCTTTTTAACATTTTTACATTTAACATTTACATTTAACATTTACATTTAACATTTACATTTAACATTTACATTTAACATTTACATTTAGACTTTTGCACATTTAACTAAATGTGTCATTTAGTTAAATGTGAGAAAACTAGTTATAGGTGCTCCTTTTACATTTGGCACCCCATAATGCCGACTGATGAGCTCAAAAGTTTTGCATTCCTTGAAAATTATTTTTCTGAGGCCAAAATTATTCAACACATTCTCATTCAGTGAGAGACAATCGAAATTATTTCATAGTCAAATTACACCACCACTGTGCTACTTCCTGATGCTATGTTGTTGTTATACTATGTTCCTGAACATACAGCATTATTACTTATGGCAATAGTGTTACTATATCATAAGATACTGTGTAGTCCTCTCTAGTACTTGATTCGTCTGCTGGTACTTGTGTCAGAATCCTAAATGAACGTCTCGTCAATAACTCATTACATTCTGCTCTTCACCAGCCACTTGTGAACAGCAAATAGCTTGTGATTTTTGTTTATTGATTTTTATCACAAAGTTGGTAAAGATGGAACAAGACTGATGCTGTTTGAAGAAGCACTGGACAAAAAGAGAAAAATCCCATCTTGACATAAATCTTAAGCAGATGCATAGAAGCAGGAAAATCCCCCTGGATAAGCCGTTATGGTGTGAAACCCTCTCTTTGGTGAGGAGCTGACAACACACTGCTTTTATTAAACATGGGTTTCATCTATGACAGATCCTGAAAGGTATTTCAAAGATGCACTGAGGGTTGTGTCCAACCCCAGCGCTGGAACTGCTTGCATGGGCTCTTTGCTGCATTCAAAGAAACGAGGGGGACGTTCATGCTCTTTGAATTCAAGGTCCAGCATTTTTACCACTTGATAAGTGGAACAGCTGAGTTTTAACCGATTCAAACATCTTTCAAACCTGATTTTGTGGTGCAAGTTGAAGGTTTGTACTTGAGTCCGCAAAGTTTTCCACACAAAAAATTGAAATATCTCTTGTAAATGAAGTGGGTTAAATCACTTGGATAAACTAGGATCAGCATGCTCTGGTTTGGTTGCACAAAGCCCACGGTGTTAATCTCTTAGGTGAACCGTTGCTACAACATCTGGAATTTAAAGACACAAGTGCAATGTTTAAACTCAGTCACCCTGGTGTTTCTCCAATATGTCCACATGATCTCAGTATTCAATATCCTTAGTCGCTCATTTAGTTCAAGGCACCAGTGTTGTTAAGGCAAAGCTGTGATTTATTTAGCCAATTAAACTTGGGGATAATTAGGTGGAGACAATAAGAAGCCGGGTGGGGAAAGTGTCCAGTATGCAGAGGTTAATGATAATCCTCCCTGAGATAAGTGCCATGTCACCAATGGGAGTTCAGACTGAGTGTCTAAACCAGCCTGGGCTGCAGCGCTAGCGGTAAATGAGCAGTGGGGAAGCCCCTGGCTAATTTACTGCTTCTCTCCAAGGGCCACGTTGGAGAGAACGTCATTATTGTAAGGCCCTAATGCTCCCACTTCCACTTATTTGATCATCCTTACTTCATCCTGATTGGTGTCAATGTTCTGTTGTTTTCCCTTTGCATGAAATTATGAATAATGGCACATGAAAATAAAGTTGTTTTCTCAGAGCACACGGTGAGTTTGGATTAAATCAATGAGAGACCCGTGAAGGACGAGCGGTTCAGAGGAACAATGAGGCAGCGAGTAGATAAAAAGCAATGAGGCCTCTTGATCTTGTGATCTTCTAACAAACTCGTTTAGTACATTATAGACAGAAATGTAAAATTACCTAATGAGTCTGTGTTATGGTTGGGCCCTCCGGCTGCCAGGAGAGCTTTAGTTTTTAGTGCTGTGTTTAATGCTACCTCCTAGTTGTGTCCTGTCTTGTAATTAGTGTCATTATTTAATTTCCTAGTTGGGAGTTCAGTCTTTGTCGGTTCGTCATGTTGATGTTATATGGATGTAAACCCGTCGCAACCGTCTTGTGTTCCTGTCCTGTCTTAAGTCAAGGTTAGTCTAGTCTGTGTGTTGTCCTAGTATTTGTTACATGTTTTTTAGTTTTGAGTTATTGATTGTTTTTTTGCTGCATGACTTGATTGGTTTTTTTCTGCGTGATTTTTTGTTTAGTTATTTGTGTCTATTAGTTCCATATAGGGCGGCACGGTGGTGCGGTGGGTAGCACAATCGCCTCACAGCAAGAAGGTTTCTGTGTGGAGTTTGCATGTTCTCCCCGTGCTTGCGTGGGTTCTCTCCGGGTTCTCCCAAAGACGTGCATTAGGTTGATTGGGCTCTCTCCATTGCCTGTGTGTGTGAATGGTTGTTTGTCTCTGTGTATCGTGCCCTGCGATAGACTGTCAACCCGTCCAGGCCTCTCGCTTATAGCCAGGTGGGTTAAGGTTCCAGCACCCCCGTGACCCAGCATTAGGGAATTTAAATTAAATTTAATTATTATTTAATAATTCCCATATATATATATATATATATATATATATATATATATATATATATATATATATATATATATATATATATATATATATATATATATATATATATATATACTTGTCCTGCTGCTGCCACTGCTTTTAGGGGTGCTCTGAGTTGATTAAGCTTTTGTGTTCTATCTATGTTTTTGCCCCTGGGTCTCCACTTTAGTCATGGCAGTCGGCCTCAGCAGCCTGTTTTCTCCCGCTAGTTGTTTTTTTTCACACATGTAAATTCAACAGACATTTTGAGCTGTCAAATTTAAACAAAGACAGATGTGCTGGCAGGTTCCTTCATTGTGCATAGTCAAGATTATTAAAATAATACGGCCGCGGCCAAACTGCTAAATTAGCAACAGAATCATCATCATTATTTTTACATAATCAACATCTAAGAAGAATTATAGCACTGGATATAATTATGGGTTTTTAAATGCAGTTCATGTCGGTATGTTACAGTCGGTAGATACAGAGGGATTCAGTGGATTCAATAACAGCTCAACCTGAATTATGCAGGATGAACAAAAATGGATTTGTTCAATAAAAAAAATGGATAAATGCTTAACTTAGACACTCTATGATTTTATATGTTGCCGTAACTATAAGATTGTACTGTTTTACATTACAGTGAACATACTGTAGCAGGGAAATAACAATCACAGTAGTTCATATTTTAAAAGGTGTCAGTGGTGCACGTGTTCTTTTCTGTGTATTCCTAAACTCCGTTCCCAGCTGTGGTCACAGCTGTTCATGATACAACGTGTCTGCATCCTCACTGCTGCCGCTGGGTCACAGCTTTGGGCAACGGAGGATATGATGCGTGTTGTGCTACTGTACGTGGTGAAGCCTGTACCATCACACATACACAACACTGACTGTAGCAGGTAGATCTTAGTCACAGCAGACACATGGTGAAGCAGCGACCCAGTAAAAGTTAAACAGGTCTGGGCTGGAGTCAGTCGGCCTCAGAGTAGAGGCGTCTGTGCTGACATCATGTGGTGTTACGTAAACAGGGCGCAGCCGTCTGCTCATGATGACAGGTAACGTGAGGCACCGCTGACGCTATCCAACATGTACACGTCTAACCGCTACGCAGCCACAGGGGGAAGAGCAGGAGCCCAGACATGTGTACCTGCTGGCTGAGTCCTGGGAGGACTGCCCTTCCCCTCCCTCCCACCGTATGCGAGCCAGATATTCCATAAACAGCTCTTGTCTTCCAGGCAGCCGGCTTCGATAGGTGGACCTGCAGCAGCCCAAACAAAGGAAGGAAGCGCTGTAGGAGGAGCAGCTGTGAGATACACACACACAGCAACACATGTACCCAGTGAGAACTCATATTCCCGTTCCATCATTTTTATGATAAGGGAGGAATAATGATAAGTAATAATACTCATACCTGAATGGAAAACAGGGAATTATTGCATGAATAATATGTTTCACAATAGAGCAGTGCACTTACTAATTCCAAACACATTTGCAACATTATCCAAATATGAGTAAAATCATGATGTGTCCCAGCTGCCGGCGGTGGAGGAAATAAAGTCATCAGCAATGATTAACAGTCAGCTGTATTAGCAACAATCGTGTGATAGTGGCTGTGGATGGAAATATGTGGGCATTAAAATTATATGCAGTGTAAGAAGAGCATGCCATGACACAAGCAGGTGGAGAGAGAGTTTATGGTCACATACGTAACTGTACCATTTCCTGCACAGTGAAGAATCATGTGTTTAGCAGGTAGTCACTGACTGACCTGGTTACAGGAAGCAGACAGCTGATGGCCGTGGCTGTTTGAGCATAAAGCAAACCATTAGATGTGTAAAGTGATAGCAATTCAATTTTATTA
Organism: Betta splendens; assembly: GCF_900634795.4. Lineage (NCBI taxonomy): Eukaryota > Metazoa > Chordata > Actinopteri > Anabantiformes > Osphronemidae > Betta > Betta splendens. The sequence continues at coordinate 1,017,112 of NC_040901.2, read as the reverse complement.
TACTTTTATTATATACCATACAACTTTTTCCAGTGTGAACGAACCTCACTGTAAGTGAGACATGGATGTACTCACATCCAAACTGAGAAGCACAATTTGTGTGTGTGTGTGTGTGTGTGTGTGTGTGTTTGTGTGCGTGCGTGCGTGCGTGCGTGCGTGCGTGTGTGCGCGTGCGCATGTGTGTGTGTGTGTGTATGTGTGTGTGTGTGTGTGTGTGGGTGGATGTGTGTGTCTGCGTTTGTGTGTGTGTAGTGGTGGTCAGCTGGTAAATCGGCAGCTTACTGTACATACTGGAATCTATTGCCGTCACCAAAGTGTGGGTCTGGAATTTTGGAAGCACTCTTCTCAAAAGTGCTGGAGCATTAGTCATTTGTAGACAACCTGAAAACAACCTGAGCTCATGTTCCTGTCTTTCACACTGAGTTATGATTCTCCTCTGTGTGTAACTAAGGTGAGGGAGTGTTATTATGGTGGCCGCATACAGTGTCCACCACGGACCCCAGGGACCAACTTTTCCTGCAAACTCTGTAACCTTTGAAAGCAGGACATATTTCTCCTGTTTCAGAAGAAAAGTTGGATTGTGAAGCAACAAATACACTACAAGCCTGTTTACACTCTGGGGTGTTGCTGCTACAGCCTCTCTCAGCCGGAGCAGTAGCTCAAGAGTCTGTTTCTGCTGCTTCAGACAAAAGAACCACAGAAGTTAGGTTTGTAACCGTTACCTAAACTAAGATCAGCAGCGCTGCTTAACTGTGCTAATGTTGCTTTCTTTAATTACTTATTATAACATATAACATAAAATGTTTGAATGACAAACAAGCTTATAAGAAAGAAAACCCTCGGAGATGAATCCATGAAACCACCAGGATGTCATTACAGTCTATCTATCACAGAGTGAAACCTTACCCTAATGGCGCCATTGCTGGGGTCATCACCATCTCCAGAAACCGGCGTCTGGGGACCAATAAAAGCTGGATCTCGTTTCACAGCAATCTGGCCTGTAGTAACAGCGTGTTGAAGGCACTGGATGGTCAGCACACATTAGCGTCTGTTATCCTCTTAGAAAATCAAAAAACCTTAGTTGGAGAGAGGCATCGCATCTCTCTGAACTGCGGGTGTCCCCGGAGCAGTGTCCTTTCAAGAATTCTTTTCTTCATGACATTTCTGCTTTATTAGGTTGTTCACAGTGTGTAGAGATGTAAATGGAGAAAAGAGCATCAAAGGTTCGAAGCAGAATTTGTCCTGAAGAGGCTACAATTACACACCGGCCAGCTGAGCCACCAGCAATTTCCCCAATAGCTCCTTAAGAGGGTCCACTAGAGCCCAGATGTGAGGAACTACTCCATCTCATGTCTGCACATATTTAGTGAAATCCACAAGAAGAGAAAAAAACACATCATAGCTATGGATTTGTTCTAACTTGTGATGACAAACTGCAGGTAAAAATAAAGTTGACAGAAATCTGATGGCATGTCTGGGCCACTTAATGTGGCACCAAATCACAAAGATGAATGATTGTACGTGACAGGTGTCAGCGTGCAATACATGGAATTCTAAACAAATGATTATGAGCCGCAGCGAAAGACAAGTGGGTGCAGGGAGAGGAGGAGAACCCATCTTTTTGTGTAAATGCTGTGGGCAGGGACGCACACGAAACAGGGATCACACTTTTCATGGCTGAGTGTTGGTGACATGCCGTGAAAGCGAAGAATGTGGAAAGAGATATTCATCAGGGTCTGAAAGATGAGAAACCGTGACAACAATCAGCACAAAGACACATAAAGACCAAGGAAAAGACAGTTTGAGCTGAAGCGGAGCGAGGCCTGGAACAATCCTCCACAATCTGAACTTGGCCTAATTGCAGTTAATCAACTCTAACATATATTACTGTATATTATATGCTTCTATTTCTGCTGTTTTCGTCCCTTCAAACTAAATCTGAACTGAACAGCACAGATGCAGGAAGAGCAGTAGTATAGTGAGGCCGACGTGCCCCCACAGGACTTGACTGTTGCTTTAACTCATCAGCTACATTAAAAGAGCCGTAAATCCAGAAAGATCATCAAGCCTGGACACGCCAGCACCGCTTTGTGTGGTGGGGCTGTGGACTGTGGGACGCTGTAGTAGAGAGACACTAATGGGATTATCATGAATATCATGTGGTGAAGTGGCAGCTACAATGATGACTAGCCCAAGGGTGTGGAAAAACAGTTATTGTGCAAAAGCTCGGAGGAAGTGTCTCTGAAAGAGATGCAGCCTCAGCTTCATGAACCTGTGTGAAAGGAGCTGCTAAAGAGACGGCGTTACAGCCGCTGTCACAGGGTGTCACTCATGCTTCAGGGCATCTGACAGCTCCAAAATGAAGCCCTGCAAATGCAGCAGTGTGCATGTTGCCACTACTGTAAAGTTAATGAGCTGTTAAAGTGACTTATTATGGTTTCAAATGGCTTCTTCTATTACGCCACAAGATTTCAATTTAATGGCAGATATAAGTTTACGGCAGCAGCTCCAAGCTGTAAAGTGTAAAGTAAACTCCCTTTGTTATTTGGTGGCTCTTGAAAGTGGGCCACTGTTTTTTATAATGCCTGCGATTTGACGATATGTCTGGAAAGCGAGTCCTCTCACGCCTCCGGGGTCAGTGACAGTGGCTCTGTCTGCTTCACATGTTAAATCTGACATGTGAGACGACGCGAGGCTCAGCTCTTTAAGATTCAATTATGTGATAGCATTGTATGAAGTGTGTCTTTTTCAGATAGTGAATTACTCCTTGCTGACCTGTTCTGTCCGTTCTGACGTGGGTCAGGCCTGTCTTTGTGTCAGAAATCCTGGATGGCTGATGTTTTGTCCTCATACTTCAGAAACAAACCATAATGTGACCGTATATTTTGGCTCCATGTTTTTTCCTCCCCTCTGTTGCTTATCCACTGTAGGTCAGTATTTGCTATCGACAGGTCAGTTTCCACCTTCATAGCTGAGAGAAGGCTGTCTGGTACAGCATAAGTCTGGCAAGCAAAGGGTTGATGGTTCCTGGCACCAGACCAGGTGTGTCTTTGAGCAAGTCGCTCTGTCTGTACTGAGCTAGCTACCAGCTACATTATAAATAGAGCTGATTGATCTTTTGAAGGCTGACGAGGCACAGATGACTGTGGTAAAGCTGCAGCTGTTGACACTGTAAACGGCACTGGCTACATGTTGTTCTTATTATTAGTCTACAGGATTAATCAACACAAGCTTACTAATTGATTGATGTGTTTATGTACTGAAGCAGAAAAGTAATTATCAAAGCCCCGTGTTGATTCACTGGGTGGTGATAATAGTCGATTTAAAGTTGTGTGTTTCCCTTCCTAAGCTAATGGCATACAGATGAAACCATCGTGGATGCTTGAGTCTCCTACGTTAGAATATCAGTATGTAAATGCTGCAGTAATTCTACATGATACGACGTCGTTTCTGGTCTTGATCATCTATTTATTAGTCTTTGTGAGAAGAAGGTGGAGCTTGATGTGTGGGTCCTCCCAGTACCTCATACCCCAGGCACGAGTGAGATCCCTGTGTAGGTGATGGTGACATCATGGTCATTTCACTGCGTGTGCTTGTCCTACAGAGTGAACAGCTTGATCTGATTCCACAGAAAACTGTGCCGACATAAAAAAGCCATGCTGGTCATAATTGGCAGTTGCCAGAATACAACGCATCACAGCTTGGCATATATGGAGCCGTGTGCCCCCAATGCTCTTAGTATTGAGTGATGTGGTTGCAAAGGTTAAATATAAAGAGTCTTTATAAAGGGTCTTCCACCCTGCTGGTGCAAACTGCTTATGCTTTAGTGAAGGCAAAACCAAAAAGGACTGTAATCGTCCATTTAAGTGGCAGTTAACAGGTGTTTTCATGGTCATAAGAGGTAACTGCTTCTACCAGTGCACACAGTGGCAATCAATGAAATGATTAGCTGACCTCAGGTTCTTGTAGTAATTATAACAAGAGCACAAGTCATATCTGGAAACACTGGGATGCCAACCATACAGTACGTTTGGGTCTAAACCAACTGCAACGTGCAGCAGTTTAAGAAAACATCCTGCATTATGGGATTATCATTTTATTGATTGGTGCAAATATTCCTTTTTAATGTATTAATATGCTAAAGCAACATTTCCATAAACCCAGCTGTCAGTTCTGGTGCTGTGATGGACAATCTGGCTGTTGAATTGAAGCTTGTTTAACAAATTCAGCCTGCATATACTGGATGTTGTGCCTCAATGGTTAATGACGGTTAATGATGACTGAAAGTGTCTATTGTTGCTACTGGTGTTGTTATTGTTATTTTGTCATTCATTCTTCTAGATAAGCGCCAAACTGCTTCACTGGGTATAAAAAGCTACCTCACCTTCATCCTTATAGGTATACTCCTCATGCCACAATGACATCACAAGGTCCATTTAACTATAACAAGAGAGAGCCAACCAGAAGCTGGTTTTACTAACCCATTTAATGGGGCGATGAGATCTGAAGGAATACTAAAATATTCCAGTCATTAGAATGTTGTTGTAGAATGCAGTCAGTTTAAGCCCCTCTGTATTACGGTTTGCCCCTCCGGCCTGCCGGGGGGGGGGGGGCTTTGGTTTGTGTGTTTGATGATTCCTCCCAGTTGTTTCCTGTTATGTGATTAGTGTCATTATTTTCACCTGTGCATTTAGTATTTAAGTTCCTAGTTTAAGTTCGGTCTTTGTTGGTTGGTGTTGCCACCCTGTGCCTGTCCTGTCTTTAGTCACTGTTTGTCTAGTCCTTGAGTTGTCCTTGTGTTTGTTGCATGTTTTTGAGTTTTGAGTTATTAATTAGTTTTCCCTGCATAGCAGTGATTGTTAGTTTAGTAATTTGTGTGTGTTAGTTCCCTTACCTTATCTTGCCTGTAGCAGCACCTTCAGTTCATGTACCTGTGTTATTTAATTATTAATAAAACTATTTGTGTATTAGTTTGTCCCTGGTTGTTGCACTTGCGTCCTCCTCTCTGGTTCAGTTTGTAACCTGTTGTAGCCTGTTCCCCGCTCATGGTGAGCGCAGTCGAGTCTAGTTTGCCCTGCCCGTAACAGACTGAACTCAACTTTATTCTATTTCTTAAATATGGGTTAAATTCAATTCAATTCAGTTTTATTTATATAGCGCTAAATCACAACAAAGTTATCTTAAGGGACTTTACGAGGTAAGGTTTAAGACCTTACACAACTAAACCCAACAGCTCCCACATGCAGCAAGCCTTTAATTGTAATAATTACAATTTAACAGCATCAGTGGAGAGGAAAAACTCCCTTTCTAGCGAGGAAGAAAGGCTGGATGTGGGCGGCCATCTGCCTCGACAGGTTGGAGTGAGGGGATAGAGAGAGAGAAAAGCACAGCAACAACAACAAGCAACAACAAGCAACAACAGAGCACAGGAAGGATGGTTGGACCAGGGACTGGATACAGGCAGGATGGTTGGATCCGCAGCTGCCCATCACAGACACACCCAATTGCCCAAGAGTCCAATGATGCCTGTAGGTGAGGAGCTTAACTAAGAGATGGTTTCTGTGACTAACAATCATTGCCAGTGACCTGAACGATCTCTAACTATAAGCTTTAGCAAAAAGGAAGGTTTTAAGCCTTATCTTAAAAGTGAAGAGTGTGTCAGCTTCTCGAACCTGAACAGGGAGCTTGTTCCAGAGAGGAGCTTGGTAGCTAAAAGCTCTGCCCCCCATTCTACATTTAAACACTCTAGGAACCACAAGTAGCCCAGCGCTCTGAGAACGAAGTGTTCTGCTGGGAGCATAAGGAACTATGAGGTCTTTAAGATAAGAAGGAGCTTTATCGTTGATTACTTTGTAGGTGAGTAGGAGAATTTTAAATTCTATCCTACATTTTACAGGAAGACAGTGCAGAGAAGCTAATGTATGAGAAATGTGATCTCTCCTTTTAGGTCCTGTCAGAACTCTGGCTGCATTATTTTGAATAAGCTGTAGGCTTTTTAAGGAGCTGTTAGGACATCCTATGAGTAAGTTACAGTAGTCCAGCCTAGAGGTAACAAATGCATGGATGAGTTTCTCTGCTACAGGATTTGTAATGAAAAGAAAGGTGCAAATTTTATTGGATTTACTGTAGGGAGGTAATAGAAGATTTGGGTGCAGAAGCAGGTGAACCGGCTCCAGACCTGAAAGATGAATGGCTGCTTTTGGCTTAGCACCAACACACAGATGTCACATAATCACAAATGTGGGGTTTTAATTCTCACCTTCTATCAAACACATTGCAAATGATAAAGGTTTTTGTTATTATTAATGGCAAAATGGATTCTGGTTCTTTATTGTAATTTATTTTGTTGTCAAATTTTAGTCATTTTGTTACAGTTTTGTTTTGTCTTTGCCTTTGTCAGGTTCCTCCTAGTTACCTGTATCTGTCTTCATCCTCCATTTGTGCTTTGTTTCATCTTTAATAAGCTCCTATTCTATTTTTATAGGCAACAAAGGTTCTGCTTCTCAACCACAAAGAAGACATTAACCTCCTTTACTCCACTGGAGCTATTGCTTGTTTGCAAATTTAAGCATATAAAGTTCCTAATAAAACTGCATGTTTTATTAGGAACATGTCACATGCATGTTTGTGTCTGTAAAGAGTCATTGTATCGTGTGACTGGTACAGTTATGCTCAGAAACAGCCTGGGGGAAGAAGCTGGCTCTGAGTCTGGTGGTTCTGGTGGCTATGGCTCTGTGACACCTGCCAGAGGAGTTTGAATAGTTTGTGTGGAGGGCGTGTGGGGTCAGCAGTAATGCTTTTTTTTGAGTCTGGCCTGGTACAGATGCTGAATGGATGGAAGCTCAGTCCCGATGATCTTTTCTGCTGACCGGACCACCTTCTGCACTCTGCATTTGTCCTTGGTGGCTGAACCAAACCACACAGTGATAGAGGTGCAGAGGACAGACTGGACGATGGCCGTGTGGAAGATGGTCAGCAGCTCCTGGGGCAGGTTGAGCTTAGTACAACCTCTGCTGGGCCTTTTTGCAGACAGTGTCTATGTGGGGACCACTTCAGGTCCTGGGAGATCGTGGAACCTAGGAACCTGAAGTCCTAAGTCCACGGTAGACACTGTGTTGTTGTGGATGGAGGGGGGGCAGGCTGTTGTTCCTGAAGTCCACTGTCATCTCCACAGTCTTGAACATGTTGAGCTCTAGCTAGTTCTGACTGCACCACTGGATCAGCTGTTTCACCTCCTGTATCCAGACTCATCACCGTCCTGAATGAGCTCAATGACAGTCATGTGGTCTGCATACTTCATGAGTTTCACAGACGGGTTCCTTGAGGTGCAGTCATTGGTATAGATGGAGTAGAGCAGTGGGTAGAGGACACATCCCTGCAGTGCGCCAGTGCTGATGGTGCCAGATGTGATGCTGCCCAACCTCACCTGCTGCCTCCTGTCAGTCAGGAAGCTCCTGATCCACTGGCACGTGGGATTGGGGACGGTGAGCTGGGTCAGTTTGTGGTGGAGTATTCAAGGGGTGACGGTATTGAAGGCTGAGCTGAAGTCCAATTTTAATGAGCTTCAATCATTAAAATATGTGACTAGATAATAGTCACAAGATGAGTGAATCCATCGTCTGGGCTGAGTGTGAAAGTGTGTGAGTGTGAACGCTCTTTACTCAAAAAGTAAACAGCTTACAAAAGTGTAATAGTAAAAAGTCAGGATCCGCTGTGTACAAAATCCATTCAAGTGCAGCAAAGTGTCCGAAAGTGCTTATGAAACGTGTCCAACGTTTTGTAAATCATACAGAGGAGCTGTGTGCACACTGCATCCTCTCTGTGCTGCTCCACCACACAACAAACAAAGTTTTGCTTCTGTGCTTCTGACAGCCATACAAAGCCCAAAGTCACACAAATTAACAAGTGGCATATTTCCACATGCAAATGCCGTCACTGTGGGGAGTGGGCACGCAACAGTGACCTCTTTCAGAATCCCAGTACGCCGCTGGCATATTAACGCCAATGTAAACATACTCGGGGGCTAAATGACATCGCTGCAACTGCATCCCTTACATTCTAATTAAAATGATACACAGCTAGTAACTCCTGTTTGTTTTCACAGAGCGCTTTCTCAGTCTCAAGCAGAGTGGAGCCAAGTTATATTTATGACAGAAACTTAAGGGCACATCTCACACATCCATCACAGTAACTACAGCTTATGCATGGTTGCACTGTGAGGATGTGACCAAGAAGTTTAAAACAAGTAAAATGAGAAAGCACAGGTCCAGATGTAATTATAGCAGGTTAGACAACATCCGTTTAAATCTAATGGGAAATTCATGGATTATTGTATTGTATGTATTGTAATATGATGATAGTAGGCACTAAATAACAATATATATATATATATATATATATATATATATATATATATAAACATTACACTGATCTAATACACATCTTTATAGCTTTATAGGTTACGTATTGTTGATTAGTTTTATAGAAAATTCTTTAAAACTGCAAGCTAAACACAAACACAAACAGAACGGCTGCAGAATAGTCCAATCCACAAGACAAGTAATCTAGAGGTTTAAAATCCATCAGTCCACAGATAAAGTCACTATGAGTGGACACAACCACTTTGACCACTCTCCACAATAGTGGGTTCATGGCTAAAATGTCTAAGAAACCACAACACAGCCCGGTAATAATGAGCAATGTCTAGAAAGCGTGGCATCTTTGCTAAACAGCTATGGTGTCCATGAGAGAAGAACACAGGGCTGCTGTTCTGCAGTGCACCTGTGACTGAAGGTACTCTGTGACATCCCACACAGGGCTGGGAGAACGTTTAAAATAAAACCCAAATCGATCAGGGAAGAACACAAGCTCTGCATGAAGTGTACAAACCTGTCTCATATACCGAAATGAAAACATTATCCCACAGGTAAAGAACAGTGAAGGCAGCGCAGTGATTCGGAGCTTTGCTGGATCAGAGTCTGGAAATCGTGTTATAGTGGGGAGGATAACAAGCTCACAGGTTTGTCAAGGTCCTGCACAGCCTGGCTGTCTGCAAGGTGACTCTCAGCGGAGACAGAGCAACGCCTCAGGACAGTCACCTAAGCATTAACCCAACACAAGAAAATGAAGAAAATTCTACAGTACATCAACAAATTAAACTGGAACAACTATACCCAAAACTGAAACCTGAAATCCTCCTGGAGGTGGTGGACCGTAGTCTGGACACTGCTGAGCCCCGGTGCCCAGTGAGGTAAACCAAAAAATTAATATAAAGGGGAAAGATGAAACACAGGTTTGATTGTAAAGAAGCCAACCAATTAAATTAAACAAAAGAACAAAGGAGTTTAATGCTAAAGGAAATTTAGCCACACGCAGATGAGCTGAGTGGCACTACATGACATGGTTAATCCTATTTGTGTACTTGTAGTTCATTCTTGCGCAGTGGTGTCATAATGAGGCCTGGTGTAGGATCCACTAGTCAGCCAGTACCTAGTAGTAGTATGTTGCTTACATGCAGCCGGTTTGGGTGTGGGAGCTTCTCTTGTACTTCATGCCAGAGCCTGTTGAAGCTGTACTCTGCATTCTGTCCACTGATAGCTGGTTATTCACTTATCCATGTAAAGGTTTTATCTTTTACTAGAGGCTTATTTAAAATATAAAATTGACCTTCCAAAGAGCTAAATGTAGCTCTGGCTAAAAGGCAAAAACAAGGCTCCAAAGCTCCAAATGAGATCTATCCATTCTTGGCTTCAGAACCATAATCCACTCAGTATTTGGTTCCAATAGTTATTCCAATGAGGCTATAAAAAGGAACAGAGGGGCAGGGGCTGCGTGTGGCTCCCTCTTTGAATCTTACATGATCTTTATTATTTCCCTACAGGGCAAAAGGAACTGGACCCGGAGTCCAAAGTGCACTGTGGTTGTCTTAATGACAGAGATGAGCCAAGCCAGTGGCATCTAATTAATATATACAGAGCCAGTGTTAAGCATGATGACCTGTTCTCATATTCCATCCCACATGATGAGGAGAGAGTTTAAGAGGAGTGGTGATGGATAGATCCTTCCAGGGCTGCTGGGACTGAAAGAGTGTGACTGAAACCTGTGTGGAATTCAACACATTTTCTCAGATTCAAATGAAAACCTGCACTAAGTGTTACATTCTAATACAATACTGATTCCAGCAAAAGCACAAGGCACTTGGTTGAGTGTGTATGTCTTAATTTTATGCTATTTATATAAATAAGGTGCATGAATATGAAGGGAGTATTTAGCATTAATCTACAGCATGATGTGTATCCATCTCCTAGATGTGGGTCCACTCGCTGAGCCCTCTTTACTTGCTAAGTGAGGGAGCCGACCACACAGGAGGGAGTGAGGCAGATAGGTGCCTGCTTCAGGAGAGGCCTGATGTGACCTAAAATGCATGGAGCTAAGTGTTTCTGAAACCTGGGTGAAAGGTAAGCGTAAAATGACACCACTCACATTTACTGACAGTATTACGCCGCCCCCTGTGTCATGGCAGGTCCAGGGTAAGAAAAGGCCACCACCTCTAGACTCTGGTTGGGACCGCTCTCTAGGATGTCTAAGAAATCCACCTCCTCTACAGACTGAGGCTGGTGGTCAGACTGAATCAGAACAGGTGGGTGGGGGAATGTTTTTATTTTTGCTAGTTTTTTCTGCATCCCTGGCAGCCTTGTGGAACCAGGCGAACCAAGGAGGTTTGGGGCAGCTGAGTTCATCAAGACTGGAAATGATTCTGACCTTGAATACGTTGGCTGTAGGGATGGTGGTGGTACATGACACATCAGCATAAACATGGACATGAAGAGAGAGCTGGAAAATGTGTTTGACAGCAAACGATCTGAGAGTGGAGGGAGAGCAAGAGGGAGAGGCCCAGGTGAGAGCTGACTAAGCTGAGGGATGTAAGGGAGCACGTGGGAAGTGAGTTGATCAAAAATAAAGGCTGGAAGTAATGTTGCTAGTTGTTATAGCCGGTGTGTGTCAGATGTGGTCATTAAGTTAACAACCTGCTGTCTGGACACTCTGCCAACAAGCCTTTACAAGACATTTTACAGTGGCTTGAAAGTGGGTGCGCTAAACATTGTTAATGAAAATGGCAGTTGTTTGGCTCCTGTTAAAAACAGTCTAGATGCTTCAGTGTTAAGGAACTAAAAGCAAACAAAATCTTCCTTACATTGGAAAAGTTATTGAGGAAGCTGTTTCATTTTAACCAACTGACTTTTAAGTGTACATGGGCTTTAGACAACCTCTCAGTATAGAGAAGTGGTTGGGACTGCAAGAGATTCTCGTAATAGCTGTAATAGCTGTAAGAATGGACCACTGAGGTCATACATTTGAGCCATGACGTGCGGAGTCCCACAGGGCTCAATTCTCTGAGCCCTGATCTTCAACCTGTACTGTATATCCTGTAAATGTGACCCTGGGAGATCAAATCATACATGAGGATAATGTTTCCTTTCAGTTATACAGACGGCACTCAAATCTCTGCCTCTGCCTAGATCAAATAAAAACCTAGATGCAGTCAAACTTACTCCAGTTAAATAAAAAAGAATAAGAAAAGCGTTAAATGCCCCCTAGTGGAGCAGTGGGCACCCGTGTGCGGCGCCCAGGGTGCTAGACTGAAATGTCTTGCTCAAGGACACACCAGGTGCCAGAGGCAGGGATTGAACCTGGGATGTTCTGCTTCCCACAACAATGCTCTACCCATTGAGTGCCAGCATCAGTACCAGTCTGCTGCTAGAACACTTGATCAGAATCAAACAGTAGCTGCTATATCAGACAATTATTTTATTATCTGTTGCACCCTGTTGAAAGGCTTCTGAATTTGTACATTAATAGAGCTGCCTTCCCTAAACAAAGTAACATTTGCCATTACTCACTGCAGGCTTCATTGAGGGTGTTGGTAGGAAGCCTGAAGAGAGGGCCTGGGGATTTCTAAACAACGTTTACATAAGGTATCCTGTCTTCACCGGACAATGGTGCGTCATTTGGGAAATAGACAAACAATCATTAAATGGGGTTTACTGTTAGTAAGTTTACTGTTGCGTAACATGTTATAGTATTGTAACACTGAAATACACACACAGGATAAAGATGTGGGCAGAGAACCATGTAGAGCTTCCAGCCTATTGTAAGTGAATGCCTGGACTTTCAGAGGAATCCACAGTGAGAGCAGCTGGCCGAGCAGTGGATAACAACCCAGACCCTTCTGGCTCCGAGGCAGCAGTACTAACCGCCACGCCACTGGGCTTTCCCTGACAATAACTTCCTCTGTTTTAGCTAGCAAACATTTTCTGTGGTGAGGTTTCCACCAAGCAAATAGCTAAGTATACTCTTATTCTACAGCTTAAACTGAGTCATTGTTCTGATGCAAAACAACTAAGATAATGCATATTTTAAAATGTTGTATGATATATAACTGTGCATAAAGAAAATCATACATATTTCAATAATGTTAGATTTACCATGTGATCAACATTTAATTCAGTTATGAACTGCATATTTTCTAAAAGCAGTGGTGGATTAATGTTATCTCCTAACAAAGCACAGGGTTGCTCAGCATACATATTTACATGCTTAGACATCTGTTGTCTCTTGCCTTAATCTTTGAAACGTGCAACTGAGAGAAAACTGTTCCACTAGCCGGGTAATTTCTGAGCTGCTGAACTACCTGTTGGCATATGCACACATTGCCCAATGTGTTTTTACTACTGCACATCAGTGACCCTGCACAGGAGGCCAGAGGGTGTTCACATCCGAAAAGAGACTCCATACACTCTTATCATCTGACCAAAGAGCCATAATAGGTCATGTGATAACATCAAATCCTTTTCCAGAAACCTCGAAACCCTCCATGCCTGTGCACGGAGGGAGAGACTGAACTTTCCTTAAGTGGCAGTACCTCTTCTGTGACCACATAGGCACACAGCAACTATTTGGGCTGAACGAAGACCATGACATTCTGAGAATCGCGCTGCGTTCCTGTCCCACATATAATATAAAAGCCTGTATTAAATGAAAGTGCAGGAAATATTTGACTGTACTGTCAAGCAACAGAATAAAAACATTGAATATTGACCCTTTGTTCTAACTTGGACTGTTGAGGAAATTCTTGGTCACAAACATAATATTTTTTTCATTCTAGTTTGAAATAGAATCTGGATGTCTTCAGGGCTCTGAGAGCTTAACGATAAGTGAAATACAGAATATTTCAAATGACATAAATGATTACAAACAGGCTCTAAGTTAATCTCTTCAGCACTTCGACTCCTTCTGGCTACTGAAGGGATAAAAACTCTCGCTCTGGAAGCTGCATGATGTGAAGTCTTGTTGAGCAGAATGTCACATGCACAGTAAATGTTTTACACCTATTAACAAGAACGCAGGGCATGAAAGGCTACAAATGTATGCTAATTTCACATGCTTCAGCACAATGAAGCCATTTCAAAAAATACCTGTTAGAACCAAACAGAGAAAAGCACTAAATCTTTCTCTCCAATGGCATCTAGCATCCGAGCCTGAAAGCAGAACTGAGCACAGGATTTCATTTTGGCACACCTGCAATAGCTCTATTGTGCAGTTAGCTGATTGAAGGGCAAAAACAAATGAAGAGGCTGCCTATTTCTCAGGGGTCGCGAGTGCCAGACAGTCAGCGCGGCTAAGGGCTGTGTCTGTGCAGTGGAGGCGCTGCCTGAGGGAGAAGCAGGCCAAATATTTCCTAAACTGGATAGTGTCAGCATTGCAACACAGGCAGCTGGAATAACTCTGAAATAAAACCCCTTTCTGCTGAGCACAGGGCCACCGTCATGGAAACCCTAACTATCTCCTCCACCCCAAGTTCCAACTGAGGGGCTTCGTTTATGTGGGGCACTTACGAGTAGGTAACACAACACTGTGGCTACATTTGGATCAGGGTGACACACAGAACACCTGCATCCCACATGAAACTGGGATGTGGACAGTAACTAAGGTAAACTACATATACTAAAGAAGGAGGGACTCGTGGCTCAATAGGCAGCAAAACAATTCTATCACTAAACAACATTTCCAGGTATGTTTTTCCTACCTTCAGTTATTAGTGTGATTTGTAAAGTTAACTACTGCTGGTCAAACATCATTTCCACTAATACAGCTCTGTAGCTGAGTCCAACTAGTGCTCATTGGCTAGAAAGCATTCAATAACATTCTGTGGAAAAGCGCTGAAAGAGTATCTGTGGATCAGAGCCAGCACCAGAACCATTCATGCAAACAATTGTTGGCCCTTCCCCGCACGGACTGAGGAGGCTGCAGCTTGGACATTATACCCGTAGCTAACGTAGAAAACATGCAAACATTAAACTGATGAACTGACTGTGTGTTTGGGGGGCGGGGTTTAGTGCAGTGCATGATGCCCCTTTGATGGGCATCCATTTGCAGGTTCAATGGGTTTCCATGCTGGTTTGCTTTTTTTAGATTTTGTCTTGCATTTACAGGCTATATGTATTTTCAGCAGCATCTAAAAAACAGAATTATTTTACTTTGACTAGTTTCTGTGATTAACTGAGCTACTTGCCAAAATTTTGTATAATTTCCTGGCTGGATTATATGTTCAGATTCTTATAATAGAAAGGTTTATTCTGAAAAGTAAAAGCCATGATCAGAAATGCATTGCTTTTCTAATTTTGTATATATAAGTAATTTTAGGGAGACACTAGTAGCAATACCACTTTCTAAATATGCAGTAGCTCAGGTTTCAGTGGGATCGGAGGGTTGGCCTGGCGCCTAGCAAGCAAAATTTTAATCACTGGTAAATAAACAAACAACTCAATAACAGAAGGAAGAATGAGTCACGTCACTGTGGATGAATGATGTTGAGTCAAAGCAACCACATGTTTCCCATAAGCACAGACGTCTGGATAGTTGAATTTGTCAACACTGATTCCAACAATCCCACAGTCCTGTTAAAGAGAGCAGGGACGTCGGAAATAAAAGAGAAATCAGAGCAGCTCGCCGCAGCTCTGTAACAATGTTTGAGTTTAAAGACACTGAACTCTACAATCAGCATCTTCTGTGACTGCAGCAGAGAAGCTCCTGAGTTATATTTCAGTTCTAGAAACACAGTACAAAAGTGGAATCAGCAGGTTTGTCTTCCCATCAGGGAATTGAGGAATCTGTTGGTTCAATTTATTTCAGTTTGTGTCTCGTTTTCTTTTCTGCTGTTGTTGTCTTGTAATTATTGCAGAATTTTACTCTGAAGTTGTGTTATCCCACATCCTGTGACCCATTAACGTCTGATCTACCCAGATAGCTGAAAATAGAGCAACAAGCCAGACGGAAGCGTCCTTAGTAAATACAAGCGCATGCTTTTCCCTTTGAATCTTCTTATTGGATCACAAAGAAATGTTTATTTCTGGTGTACTTCATCTGATGAACTCATTTTCATAATTGTGACCTGAGGCACATGAGTTTAAACACGGAGGAACTTTTATGTGGAAGGATTCCTCTTTCAGTGCTTTTGCATTTTAAAACTTTGCTGGAGTTGCAAACAGACCCCGGCAGGAATGTGATTATGTCAACAAAACAGTGTCAGGTGCAAATGGCTTTGTGCTGCCCCACAACAATACCAGTTGAATTTCAACACTTGAGATTTCCTCTGGGACGTCATTCCATATTGCCGATCTATAAAAAGAAGCAAATTGCTTGCACAACCCAAGTGCCTTTTGACAGGGCTTCTGGGCTGCTATTAAGGCTCTGGGTGGTGTTTTCCTCTGGGGCCTGACAGGCACCCTTCAGACTGCCCCCACCCTGCTTTCTGGATGCCAAGATCGGCCGCCTCACACGGTCCCACCGGCTGTGGACGACTTGTTCGCTTCGTACTGACACAGCCTGAGAGGTGCTGGGAACAAGGTACAACTGTGTACATAAGTATTCCCAACTCCTTGCATGTCAGCAGCCGTCTGTGGGACTCCGCCGAAGACGTGTAATTCAAGCCTGGAGGGAGAAAAGACTGTGAGTGGAATTAAGTGCTGCCTGCTGATGAAGACACAAGATGAATGTTTAACAACTTCCACTGGAAGGAAAACAAATTCCTAATGTCTGTGCATGTGCTTGTGTGGAACACAAGCAAATTTCATTTGACAATAAAAAGGCCAAAGATCATCAAAATAAAAAACGTCAACATTCATCACTGATTTAAACAGGAAACATTGAATTAATAAACAGGCGAAAGTGAGAAATCAGACAGGAAAGAAAGTCATTCAATCTTTTTCTCATACTAAATTATAGTAATTTATTTTGATTATAATTTATTTCAAATCATTATTTTTCTGTTTAATATTTTGCAATATCTACAATTGTTTCAAATGTATAATAACAGTTTCATTCATTTAAATTGTATTATTTATCTAATTATTTAATATAATTATGTGTCCAAACCACAACAGTGGTGTTGAGAATAAATAATTTCTTTGAAGATAAGGCATTTTAGTTTTTATCACATTATGTGAAAGTCTAAAATCCCTGATGAGAGTTTTTCCTTCTTCAAACTCAGAATTTTGACAATAAATAAACATGGCTCTGCGCAGTTTTCAGGGTAACAAAGCAAGAATGTTATTGACTTGCTGTACCTATGATGATAATACAAGATTTTCTTGTCTATTGTGTGTGATATAAACAAAGAAATGTGAAAAACACTAAATGGTTCCATAGAGTGTGTGTCAGTCCACAGTCTGGCACCAACATGGCAGCTTCATCAGTATTAGTGCTGAACACAATGCCCCCAATGCTTAGTGTCACCATGTTAATCAGAGGCCACCAACTGAACTGTGTTCAGGTTAGAAACAGACAAGGTCCAGTTTGGTGGTCGAGCAGTCACAGCTGTCACGTTGTCTTAGCACAAGGTTACAACATCATATTGACATTAATATCTACTATAATGTCACCAAAGTGACTCTAAAATGGAAGCTTCAGACCTGACAGGTCAAACTTCTGTTACTGAGCAGACCTGCATGTGTAAAGGCCTGGAGAACTTCTGGAGTATGGGCTTCCAGCACTAAAGGCCACAAGTGACAGCAGTGACCACGCAGAGTGGAACAGAGCCTCTGGAGCATGTTTCCCACGTTTTAAGTAACCAAGACATGAAATAATTCATATTTTAAACAGGGTCATGATAAATTTCAACCCACCACTCACTCCTCCTTTTCCCCTTAGTTCTCCCTCTATGTGTGTCACATTGCCTCCCACATAGGAAACTGTGTGAAATTCAATCAAATGAAATTCTCTGATTAGTTTTTTTTGCAACGTGTCTGAATCACATGAGGCTTCAATGACACTTAACCGCATTTAGATGT
The DNA here is from genome assembly GCF_900634795.4 of Betta splendens. Taxonomy (NCBI): domain Eukaryota; kingdom Metazoa; phylum Chordata; class Actinopteri; order Anabantiformes; family Osphronemidae; genus Betta; species Betta splendens. Next base: position 999,764 of record NC_040901.2, on the reverse strand, counting down.
CTCACAAAGACTGTGGAGCTATTGGCTTTTCCTCCCTATGAGTTACAAACTTATATTTCTTTTGTTGTGAACAAAATCTGGTTTGGAAGAGAGTGACGGACGATATCAAACACATACAGAGAGTTTAGGTTTTAAAAGTTATGGTGTGAAACAAGATCTGATACTGATGCCATGATACTGTGACCCTGACGGTTTAAAATAATCCAGATGAATTCATAAGGCATTAGTTACACACAGGTCTGTGACTGAAGGGCAAAAGGGATTAGCTGCAGTCTGCATAATAAATGAGTGAAACAAACAAATAAATAAACTAAGGTAAATAAACCTGGAAGTGAGTCTTTGTCTGTCTCCCTTCAGTTACATGTACACATTTTATTCATCAGTATTTGTTGGCCATAATTACAGCTGGTTGGCGTTTTTGGAGGTAATGGAGATTAATTAGTGACCTGTAACAAATGCTGTGTGTATGAAGGGATAATGAGCTCAGCTTTAAGCTTTTAAGTGATATTCCAAGTTATTTGACAATGCAGGGAAATTAATTTCGGACTTTTCAGCTGCTATTTTTTTGTTTATCGTTATTTAGGAGCCCTGGTTGCTTCGTCTGTCAGGCAACAGAGCAATAATGAATTAGGTCCTGTCTCAGAGGAACAATCTTGCCCAGATTGAAACCATGTTTAAGGTTCACCATCACATACTATATTTGACTCCATTAAAGATACTGTAACATTATAAACCTGAATGCATAAATGAAAAAAAATGTTTTGTTTATTTTAAATGTTATATTTAAAATTACTGTATCATGCAGCATATTCTGTATCACCAGCGTGGACTCCCCCCGTTCTCCCCTCTTCTGCTCTCACATTTCTTTATTTAAGCTTTTTTAAGCTAATATTTGTACTGATGGAAACTCCACTGGTGGCTGATAACAGCTTTCAGTATGTAGAGTTTAGCCACTCATTGTTCATCTAAAGGATCTGTATCTTCACGTTTTATACTGTATGTCTATGAAATGTTATCAGCTGCCTCCATCTCTCATGCTTTGATTTCACCAAGAGGTTAGCAATTAGAGAGAAGTCATAATAATAAATTAAATGAGCTTTTAAAGGATGAACATTTCTGTATTGACTGTGTTTTGCTGATTCCTATTGATGATTATCTGTACCCAGACTTTCAGGACTGAGGATCATGCAGTGAACAGTGGGGTTCAGCCAATAGCACCTACTCTCTGACACAGTAGGGTAACTACTAGTACAGTAAAAAGGCTAAAATAATAGTAACAAATCTTTAATAACCCTGCAGGAGACCAATGGAAAACATTCCTCCTCAAATCTGACAATATAGAGATATATAACGGGTTTAAGTGCGTGTGTGTGTGTGTGTGTGTGTGTGCGTGCGTGCGTGCGTGCGTGCGTGCGTGTGTACTTTTCCTGAAGAAAACCCAAAATATCCGATAGAACTTGCGATAACGTTTTCTCCGCCGAGAAGCCTGCGCGTTCATTGGTTCCTGCTGCTCGTGACGTTTCCTCCGCCGCCTTGCGATTGGACGATCCCTCCGCCTGTCGCAGTGACTGACATCTCCGGAGCCATAGTCTCCTCCCTGGAGCAGCAGACGCTATTTGAGTGGAAACCAGCGGATTGTTGTACATAGAGCCGGTTTAGCGTCGTCAATGGGAAGCACACGAGACGGTAGCAAAACGAGTTACGGTCTAGATTGATACCCGCGTCTGCACCATGCTGTCCACGTCTGTTCCGTGTCTGTGGATTACACTCGGCCTGCATTTATGCTGTTATATAGACAGCGGGGAAGCGCAGAACGCGAAGGAAGGTAAGTTCCTAAAGTTTGGATTCTCCGTCGTCCCGTCGCATTTGCAGGACATCTTTACACGCGGCACAGATGTGTCCACGCTCCGCACGTCGGCTCTCCTCACCTCATTCTTACGCACTTTGTGATAAGTCAATGTGTTGGCTCTTGCTGCAGCTCGGTCCGTTCCGTTCCGGCCGGTGTGCGGGTGACAGCGCCGTCGCTCCCCGGCTCTTTCAGCGACCTCTCGCCGCTTTTACGCACGGAAACGAGATATATTTACGGATTAGCTCGGCAAAAAGCTGCTGTTTTATTTGCCTGCAGCGCCGCTGGCACGTCAACACAAGTAGCCCACTCACGACAGATTAACAACGTGTCACGACAAACCAGCTTGTATTAGCGGATCGATCGTCTCCCCGGGCTCAGCTTCACATGGACGTTTCCTGTGGCCTCGGCGCTGCCAGCCGTGTCTGGGCTGGTAATGTTAAAGTAACGGAGACAGGGTGATGAGCCCAAATGTGCGTCAGACGCGGAGGTGGACCATAATTAAGCAAAGATAAATAACACGAAAAATTCAAATTCGGCGCTTTTAAATGAACTGAGTTGAATTAACTGAAAAGACCATGTGTAAAAAAGCCTTCCCATCTCATAATACAGTATAATAAAGTGAACCCGACATGACAGTTAAAGGTGAATTATCGTGTTTTTACGGAGATTTCGCAGACGTTCATATCTTCTGTCAGACATAACAGGAGCAGAATTTCTTTTTACGGCGGCGTGTCGTGGCTGCGCGGCTTCATCCGTGTTATGGGTTTATGTAGAATAAAAACTCTAAAACACAATAAAAAAAGTTTGATACATTTATGGGCTTTTTGTGAGCCGCCGCGCCGCTGCTTTGTCTCCTCGCACGCCTCCGAAACGTTAAACAAGCTGATTTGCCGAAAATCCTCCGCTCATCAAAGCCGCCTGTTGTGCGAACTTCTCTATTATCCACGCCTTTCGCGGGGGAAGACGTGCGCGTGCTCTGACGGAGACGCAGGTGTGACCTTAACCCAGAAACTTAACTTTTGATACCAAACGCTCCGATTTTTAAATCTATCTTTTGTTCTACTCTGTCAGTATAACTTAAAATAATTGCTACGGAAAAATATATAATAATAGTATTAATAAATAGGAATAAAACTGAACAGGCCAGAATAAAGTTCCCTCTCACATAGGAGGTATTTATTTTGTTGGCCGCTGCCGCTAGAATTGGGTCATGGGTAAAAACCCTGTACATATAGATGCAGCCTATAAGTAATAGACAACCTGACGACCCACTGAGATTTAATCACCTGCCTCTTGGTGTTCCTGTCACTAGTGATTCTGTTGGACTCCAAGGCACAGCAGACAGAACTGGAGTGGATCTCCTATCCTCCCAATGGGGTAAGTCTGGAAGCTGTATATATATTTTCCTTTTCTCTGATGACCCACATGTGTGATAGGAATATTTAAAGATGTGAGTTGCACGTGAGGAGTGGTACCCTATAGATCCGTGCTCGCAGAAGCTTCTGCAGAACAAAGAGGAAGGATACGGGAGGCTGTTTTGGCTTTCCAAACCCGTTTCGACATTCAGAGCACAAAGGCCTTCAGGAGACCACTTCCAACTTGCTGGTCTGATTAAAAGCAGGCAGCGAGAAAGGTTTTAAATAAATAGTGCAAGCATGAGCAGATAAACTGAACACAATCATACCCTAAAGATGCCTCGGTGCGATAAGAATGCAGCCGCTAATCCCCCTTCTTTCAAATGGGTTTAATACATTTTATATACCTTTGTCATATTCATTACAGCGTAGCAGTCAGTTTAAGTTTGGTTTGATTGCCCAGCATCAGATATGATAGCGTTCACATTTAACTTCACACTGATAATGCTCCCTAATAAACATATGCATTTGTCTTCTTTCAGTGGGAAGAGATCAGTGGTTTGGATGAGAACTACACACCTATTCGCACTTACCAGGTTTGCCAAGTCATGGAGCCCAATCAGAATAACTGGCTTCGGACTAACTGGATAGAGAAGGGCGATGCCCAGAGAATCTTTGTGGAACTGAAGTTTACGCTGAGGGATTGTAACAGCCTGCCTGGTGTGGTGGGCACATGCAAGGAGACGTTCAATTTGTACTACCAAGAAACCGATTCTGAGGTGGGCAGGAGCTTACGGGAGAACCAGTATGTGAAAATAGACACAATCGCTGCAGATGAAAGCTTCACCCAAGGTGATCTGGGCGAGAGAAAGATGAAGCTGAATACAGAAGTGCGCATAATTGGCCCATTGTCCAGGCGAGGGTTCTACCTGGCCTTCCAGGACGTTGGGGCTTGCATAGCGCTGGTCTCTGTTAAAGTTTATTACAAAAAGTGTTGGTCTATCATCGAGAACCTGGCTACCTTCCCGGACACCGTCACAGGATCGGAGTTCTCCTCCCTGGTGGAGGTCGAGGGCGTGTGCGTGAACGATGCAGAGGAGGAGGCCGACAACTCTCCCAAAATGCACTGCAGCGCCGAGGGGGAATGGCTGGTGCCTATTGGGAAATGTATATGCAAAGCTGGGTTTCATCAGAAAGGAGACGCATGCGAACGTAAGTGCCTATGCATTTCTCTTCTTCTTTGTGAAAAGTAGGAAAATCTTAGGGGTTGTTCAATTCCCACAGTTGTTTCTCATTATATTTCCTTGCAGGTATTTAGTTAGTTATGCAGAGTCGGTAAATAATGTTAATGAACAGTTCTCTTAGCAAATGGGATTAAAGCAGTTGACATGACAGCAGTAAAGATGGATAAAGTGCCCAAGCCAAACATCCTCAATGTAATAATTAGGATTCAAGTTAATTGATTGTGAGGCTCCTAAATCACAGCAGTGATTCTGTTGACACGCAGATTAAATAATAACTGGAGTTTAATTTCTCATCTCCAACACTTTTACTCTCACCTGTTGGCAACAAGCCAAGACAATCACTAGCCAGCCAGTGTCTCTGCCCCGGTCAAATGACCCTGACACCTGGAGAAAACAAATAGCTGCTGTACTGTGGCATTTAGGTTTCAGGATGTATACGGAGAAACTTAATGGAAAATGCAGATGCAGGCTCCCCGTGGCCCGGTCGTGCGTTGTCGTGTTGCCTGGAACAAACCTTTCAATCACTTTTAATGCTAAGAGGAATGTTTTCAGAGCTGACTTAAATAAAAATCATTATGGATTCAGCGGTAGATCCCAGAACTAAAATAGTCCGTCTTTGTCAGCCAGTCTTTTTTTTCCATGTCTTGTAAAGCAGGTAATCACAATTCAAGCAGCTTACGGAAACCAACAGCCAGTAATAATTGAACAGAATGTGTCTAAGAACAAATTAGTGTCCCTGACAGACCAGCTTTTATGCCACGCTGTCATCCATTAGGGAGTCCTCTGAGGGAGGTGCGTTAATGAAATATATTAGGCCGTGTAATTTAGAGCAACGTAGTCTGCCACGAGTTGTGCTACGGCTCTAATGTTAGCAGGCAAGCGCTGAAGGTCCAGCTTTGCCCTTAGGTGGAAAGAAAACCCACAAAGAAGTGATGCACAACAGCAGCCAATAGCTCTTACTCCTCAGACACCCTTTCCCATTATATATCTTTGTGCAAGGACTGAGGCATGTCTCCATTAATGCATCTGTTTGTGTCAGCTGAAACAAATACCTGTAGATAGAAGCAGCAGTGCAGTCAGTCTACCCTGAGGTTGTTTAACGCTGGTGGAAGAAGCTTCCTTAATGTGCGTGCGGATCAAACTCCCGTCCTGATGTTGCACCTTTATGAGCTTTATCTCCGCTGAGGCATGAGAAGCCTTTGTATTAAGGGGTAGTTAATCTAAATAAAATGAGAATCACGGTGCACCATCAGCACTTCTCCCAGCAGCTCCACTGACATTAAATTGTCCAGTCAGTAGTTTCCCCCTAGAACAATCTAAAAGCTATTCAAACTATTTCTATCAGCTCAACAGCAGAGCAATGAGCCCAAGTGACTGTGACCATTAAGAACGGGAGATCACGGAGCTTGTTTTAGTCCTGCATGTGTAAACAGGCTTCATTATATGATGGACTTGTATTAAAAGTGAAGGTAACATAGACGCTGATCAGCCATGAGCACAGCCTCCCTTAAAAATGTATACATGTAGCTCATGTGAGATACAGGAAACACTCCCACGGCTTTCTGCTTTTTACTCATAAAATTTTAACCCTTTAATGCATGAATTCTTCTCTAAATGTTTCTTTTTTCTGGTTAGTGGTGGTGTGACGTGGATGTTCACACATATTGATCTCACAGATATATCTGTGTAACAGATATTGTCCCATAGCTCCAGATTCCAGCACTGCTAACAAGCATATTGTTGAAGACACTATGGTGGGATCAGAGCCACATCATTTCATCTTTTCAAACATAGGTTTGTTTGGTCACAGCAGACACTGGATTTGCCTCTGCTCTAATTTAGGCTCAGTAATATGCTATGATTGTGACTCGGCCACTGAGTTAAATATTCAGGGAGTGAGTGCAGGTGGAGTCCGCGAGTGGGCTGTCAGTCATGTCATCCGAGGAGCCCCGTCTGTGGGCATAAAAGCCTCCACCGAAACGTGTTGTGATCCACTCATTCATCACCGTCACCAAAGAGGGACCCCTTGTCTTTCAGCCCCGTGGCCCCATGCCTCGTCCGTCTCTCTTTAACTCTTTGTGCTGCAGCCTGTGGCAGTAAATGTCACTTTTCTTCTCTGCCTGCTGTGCTTGGCGGTTGTAGTGTAATGGGTGTTTGAAAAGGAACCAGTTGAAGTGTCCCCGGCAGCCTGCGCAGGCTTCATCCTGCGAAGAAGTGCGTGTTGGGAAAATAGCCCCCATTCAAGGCCGGGTCCTGTTTAGCGCTGGATACTGGCTGCATTGGAGCCACGGAATCGTTTGGACAGAGAGAGGGCTCTTGTGGCAGCACATTGGTGTCTTTGTTCCCTTCAAGCCCGGGAATGCATGTTGTCTAATTTTGACACATCACATCGCCGTGGTACTAAATAACCAGTGTCTAAAAAATGATTAACTGCTCACCCTTGCCCAGATACAGGTGCCTCTACATGGCCCAAACTGATAAAAAGGCCATATCTGGATGCTAAGACGAGCGATAAGGGGAGGGGCCACTGGCACCATTCAGCTCGACTGTCGGAGAGTTGGACAGAAGTTAGTTTGAGACTGATTGATGGTCTGGGCCCCTGAGCAGTCAGGGGGCTGAACCATGACAGCTAACATCTATGGAAGGCACAGCACAAGACCTGGAGTAGAGGCTGCGTTTAGCATTTCAAATCAGCCAGGAAGCCGCTAGTCAGGTTGATTGATAAGGTGCGAATTCAGTATGCTAACTGCTCGGCTCTTCCAGCTGCTTCAGAGCTTAATTATGCAAATGACAGGTGTGTTCTGAATCCACAGGAAACCCAAATGGACCCAAATCACTCAGAATTGAAATAGATTGGTGACGGATGGGAGCTCGTCCCGTCAGTGTAACAGCACAGGAGCTTTTCCTCCCTTATGTTGGTCGGACAAAACAAGATGCGGGAGAACGTTTCAGCAGACCTTTTTGCAAAAGTTAGAGGATACTGTATAATACTATGGTAATTAAGTATCAACTATACACTATGATATTAAGTTTAACTCCTGAACACATCCAGCTACTGAATGTTGCCATTAAATGTCATTTTTATCCTAGTGTTTATTTCATTTTATTATTTTTTTGAAATTTAGACACAAAACATGTAACTATTTATGCAGAAGAGGGAGCAATGGCTGTTTATTATCTAAATGATATAAAGGAAAGAGACTTATGACCACAGAGTATTAGTAGATTCCTGTGCAGTTCTGTTCTGTTGTTCCACCAAAAGCCAAAGCCAAACGTAGAGACTCAGGAGAACACGCAAGGTTTGAAACCGAGCTTTGACAACATGTGTTGTGGAACATTAATTATATTACCAGCCTTTATAAAAATCATTATTATTGTTCCCTGGTCACACACTGCTTGGTGTCAGCTGCGCCTTCTGCCTCGTCAACACGTCAAATTACTGTCAGCGCCTCGTTTTCACTTGGAAAGAACTTTTACTGGGACATTTGCCCCCAATGTTTTGTGGCTTGGTAAATATTTGTCTCAATGTTATATTTATATATGATTTGAGCTTATCCACAGGCTGAAGCGAAGGCAAGAAAACAAAGGGACTGTCAGAAGTAATTATTTGCTCCTACTGGTTCCCCTGTTTCATGATAACACGCTGAGGTAAAGATGGATCTGAACACACAATCTGAGCTTAAAGAGGGACAGGAGGCTGCCGGTGGCTGTTCACTGGTAATGGGTTTGTCTCTCCCCTCTGCTGATAACCTGCAGCTACTGACTCATGCATACATGAATATCAAGCAGCTGTTGGGAAAGCTCAATCCACCGAACTGTTGTAGGTGCACAAACCTTGTTCAGGAAACTCTACTGGGAGGACGGCAGAAAATTGTTGGGATATTTTTCACATATTTTTTTGTTCTTAAGTCCTGAACCCAGCCGTGTTTTTTCACGGGCACAGGCTGTAGTCAGTAGATGTCTCCTAGAGATATTCTACATTAATTCAGCGTGTTTAAAAAAAGTATGCATGTATTCTTTTTAAATCTTGATGCAAATTTAAAAAACTAGTGTCAGAAAAGCATCTGTGAATGAGTGGTATAATTTCTGACGCACATTTTACTGAATTCCACTTCAAGACAAAAAGACCAACGTGGCTAACGATGACTTGGTTTGCACCTGCCGGTCCAAATTTGAGCCCATACGCTGCATGGTGTGAAAAGGCAGAGTCCAAGTAAACATTCCTCCTTCTCGAGCAAACAAAGCCATATGTTGGTCTGTGCCGCCAGTCCCCCCAGTAGAGAGACCTTTGGGTCCTTGCGTTATTTCCAAGGTGACACCGGGGTCCACGCTGGGACATACACCAGGTCAGTGAATATTAACTTCATTTACACATGGCTGCAGACAAAAGGAGGCCTGCCCATTGTGTTTAGTAACATGAGCGCCCGGCTGACAGAGCACTGTCAAGACGCAAGATGAATGATCGCAGCAGTTGACCCTTGATCGCCAGCGGAGTCACCTCTCTGTCCCTCTCTTCCCCGCATGACAAAGGAGCCCCCCCCCCCCGCGGCGGAGCGGCCCTCATCTCCACTGCACTAACAGGTTCAGACATCTTCATCGATCCGCGCTCCCGTATCTTTTGCAGTCCTAAGCTTCTGTCCGTTTTAGCTATCCAAACGCGGGTGTGTTTTTATTGTAATTGCTCACCAGCCGACTGCTGGAGATGGATGCGATCAGACAGGCAAACTGCATGTCAGAAGATAATGTCTCTGGTGTTCTGTGGCTTAAGGGTGAAAGCGATATGCGACCGGGCCCGGGGTCTCGGCACCTCAGGAGGAAGCAGTGAGGGCCGTGTTGTCAGCTGAGCTGCTCTTTCGGGAGGCTTCACACCGCTGGCTCTGTGCTTCAATCTTGCTTTAAGAAGAAAATCAATACCTTATTACATAACTTCACACTTTTTCTCGCTTGGATCCAGAGTAGAGGAAGCAGAACTTAGAACTAGCTGTGTAGGAAAGTCTAAGGTTCTGTGCTGGAATGAGCTGCATGGCAGGTCTCGGTGGTGCACAATGGAGGATGTGTTTGGAGCGGCAGCAAACAGCTCTGCTTATTTATCTGCCGGTTTTTGTCTTCAACTGTTGTTTGTTTGATAAACTGCCAAATTGTCTCACATAGAATAGTTTCCCATCCCCGCCTGTTTACATTGTGCTTGTTTCCATGTTGCTTCGCTGATCTTTACTAGTGTGGTGGTGGTGTCTCTGTCAGTAAAGGCCACAGGGCCCAGGACACAGGAGCGGCAAGAGGCTTGTTTGGCATTGTTCCATTTCTTTCTGTCCCTGGGACCACAGGAGAGGTGGTGGATTTGGCTGGGAGGGGCTGGGGTCAGGGTTGGAGGCTAGTAGGTATTAGAGCAATTCAGGGATATGCGGTGTTGCTGACTGGGGACATTCTCAGTGCTGATTTCTCCTGGGCTGCAGGGGACTTCCGATCAGTCAGACCTCTGGACCCCGTTCTTTTATCCCCAGAATGCACCTCATCTGCGTCGTTGTTTAGCTCGGCTCCCTTTCAGAGCCGACCACCTCATCCATTAAAGATAGATACCTCGCTGGCCTTAAGGGCCCTCTCTGCTGTTTCCATGTGAGTTAAATGAACTAAACAAAAGGCGATTAGGCAGGGACATTTTCCATGTCACTGAGAATCCATTTCAGAAGGCTCACTCTGCATGATGACTTAAAGGACTAAAAGGCTCTTAGGTAGGACTGGATGCGTGGACTCAAGATGCAGCTCAGTCTGAGTGAGAGGCTGTAAATTTCCTGATGTAATGAGTTTAATCTTAAAATGTCCTTCATTCTCCAAGCCCACACCCATGCAGTAAATCAGCAGGAGCTGCTTGTTTGTAATTTGTATCGCTGTCAAGAACAAATCTAATGAAGCGAAGTAATTGTAAGCAAAAAGTGACCTTCTTCTTTAGATTTCACTCCAAATCTTGATTCACGCGATTGTTAGGTCGGCTCTTATAGATTTCATTTAGCCTCAGACTTTTTATGACTTTACCTCAAGGTGTAGCAAGAACCTGTGAGAAAGCATTTCTGGGGAATGACTCAAATCTACAGGTACATGAGGTGAATCTCCTATAGAAGTGACATATAAAAATATGCTTGTGAGTGTATCTAGAGCCTGAGCTGTATTAAGCTGCATATTGTAGCTTCAAGAAAAAAAATCAATAACGTCTTTGGTGAAACACTGCTCTGATTGTTGCTGGTAACAAGTATATAGGAACTCTGTCTCCAGCTGAAAGTGCTCGCATTCACCTTGAAACCGGAGATAAGTGAGAAAGCACTGTATGCGTCTTTGTAGTCTGGCTGGAGCTGACCTCTTCAAACGCCAAAGTGGCTTCTGGCCACTCAGGAGAAACTCTAAAGTTACTTTCACAATGAGGTTTATCTGAAACAAATTACTGCTAAAGTGACATCTTAATCTAGAGCTGATAACAGGTTCATTAGTTTGCTGTTTAATTCCAAATGGAGAAACTTAGTGGACTCGCTGTAGCGTTGCTTTGAACGGCAAGGTACATTTTAGGAGAACTTAATCAGTGTCTGGCTCTGATCTCTGCTGTGTACAGCCAAGCGGGGGCTTCTTGTGGGTTTTCCCTGTTAGAGGGCAAAGCTGCGTGCCCTCCAACATAGTGTAAGGGAATGCTAATCTTCTCTTTGTTTCTGGTGGAAAGCTACTTATCTCCCGCTAAGCACAGGTACCTTGGATAAATGCGCTGCTTGTCTCTATGTGTGGAGTGTGGCAGCAAGCAGAGTTATTCCAAATATTGGTGGGGTGGAGCGAGCATCCAGCACAATATTACATCAGACTCTGTAACCAACTTATGTTTCAGCAGCTCCATTTAATTCAAGCCGTCTGTCTGAGCAGTGAGCGCTGGGACTGAAATCTGTGCTCCGTCCTGTAAGAAGATTTTCAGCATTGCAGTTTTCCTGCTTTGCGTTTTCAGCCGTTGTTTTTCAGTGTAAGTGACGCTACTTGCCTCTTGCACCCAGACAGGAGAGATCAACTGGTCTGTGAGCCAAAAAAGAAGCTTACCTTTATCAAGGGCGGGACTAAACTGCGCCTAAAACCCATCGTTGAAGAGGAATCATAAAGAGTGAAAAGCACTGGAATTCTTCACTCCAAGATTGGAGTTCTCACTCTGTGCAGTTTAGATGATGCAAAGCTGTAAACAAAAATGTTAGCAGGCACTGCAGTAAGCATAATAAATAACTCATGCTCCTATCAAGGAGCACTTGATTTCTCCAAAACCTTTGCAGCTACAAAAGTCCACACATCACCTCCAGGATAAGATCAATTGAGCTGTCTTTTGGCTTTTCAAGTCGAAGAAATATACGTGCTAAGGCTTTTTCCCAGGTCTGCTGCCTGCGTTGCACTGAAATTACTCACAAGATGTAGTGCCTCTCGCATTGCAGGGGAAAACACCACGGGCTCTAGTCCATAAAAGTGATGCAGCTGTAGTTGAGCATGCATAAAATGCAAATAAACAGAGTCTGATGAATGTCCGCACTGAGGCCTGCTGTACGTTGAGGCAGAGAACACAAGTCACGTCTAATCAGCATCTGACATCGGCCCGAGGCAACACGGGTACGTGCGAAAGAAGCCGTAGGTGAGTCATTGACGCGCTGCTCTGTAGTCATGGTCCTAATCACATGCCCTGAAAGTAGAAGTTGGAAACAATAAGCGGGAGTCGGGTTTTTAAATAGCTTTTCATGGTTTTCTGAACACCCAGCTAGACGCAGGCTATTTTAAAACAGAGGACAGCGAATGTTTATGACGACGTTACTGCTGGAACACTAGCTATCAGACGGGTCTGAAAAAGCCTTTGGGTTTTTACAGATACTAGCAGGAACATGTAGACAGCGCCGGTGACCTCTATTAACTATAAAGTCATCTGGCATGTCTTCATTATTTAGACTTTCATCACTCATTAAATAGGTAAAACCTGACTTCAAAGTGCTATAATATTTATTTTTCTGCCACTTGTGTACCGACAACATTCATCATCTGAGTGTGGATGGATTAACCTGCCACGGGGTAAAGAGCTGGCTGTCGGGCTCCTATTAACACCCTGTTAACAGTGGTACGCGTTCTCGAATTAGCACATGAAGCTGACACACATTTAGGCTGGAGCTGCTGGCCCCTGGACGCCTGGACGCGGGCCTGGGGAGTGGGCCGCGCGGCGCTGCTCGTGCTCACGGAGCATCGGACGTGTATGTGTGTTTGTTCCTCATAGCGCAGAAAATAAACGTAGATGCAGCATTTAACATTTGAATGTAGAGCGGCTCAGCGACGGATGCCAGACTGAGCAGGAGTAAGAGGAAACGGTGCTGAGGAAACATAAACCACAGTCGACAGGCACAGCGTCGCACCAAGCCTATGTTTAGAGCTGATATTTATAAAGACAGTGCCCTATCGGAGCGGCAGCAGCCATTGCAAACATTTTACAGAAAGCAATGGTGCCTTTTGAAATAAGAAAATAAACAGTTTCCTTTATCAGGCCTGACCTGTTCCACCTGGCATTCATCAGCCGTGGGTCTGCGTGCTGGTCCTGTCTGCTGCTCTCCTCCCTCTGCCTCTTTTATCACTCTAATGGAGTGCTATCTTCACGCCGCTCGCTCCCGGTCTCCGCAGCCGCGCTCGGCCCTCTTCAGCGTTACATTCTTTCCACATCTATCCTGACACACGGGCGGATTTAACACATAATCAGGGTGGATGGGAGGGCAGCCAGAGAAAAAGAGAGACTCTGCCCTCACAGGAATCATCATGCAAGGGCCGTGGAGCCAGAAAGGCCCACACTCGTCATTCTGCCTTTGGTTTGGATCTGCCACACTACCACACTGGAGCTCAATGTGGGTCCACAGTAATATTGAGATAAATGGGAAGTAACTCTATATCCCTGCTGCCCAGCTTTGACAAGCTAGCCCCCTCTGCACCCAGTAATAGTAGGGATTTGGTGTATTCATAAACCAGTAGTGTGCATGAGCAGAAAAATAGGATTAGGCTTTATACAAATCAATTTCTACAATATAAATAAAATCAAACGCTCCTCAAAGCTGTTTTGGGATTTGATTTGTCAGCAAAGGCACAATATTATTGAGATATATTGATTAGTTCGGATACTTTGAGATACCTAAACCTTGAAATTAATTTTGTGTCTGCACAACCATTTGCATTCATATGGTTCGCTGTCCCGCTACCTGGCAGAGCTGGCTTGATTGCTTTATTAACGAGCAGTAGCTGCTAGAGAATTAGACTGCAATATGTAGAAAGCGAAAAGGCCAGAGCTGGAATCCAATCAGCACAGCTTGTCTGCAACAGCACAAGATTAGCTGAGAGACGAAGAGAAAAAAAAAACACAAATTCCACGGCATAACTCTGAAAGAGTAATTATTTTCTATTTTGGCCCGGACGGGATGTCAGGCTGTCACATACGAGTCAGCGTTGATCCCGTTTCTTACCCAACATGTCAGGACACTGCCAAGCAACCGGAGATGCAATTCAAGAAGTCAAGTTAAGGAGCTCGGCTCAAATAAAGAAACAACAACAACAACAACAACAACGACAACAGAAAGACGAGTCTCACAGAAATGGGTTGCCTGATGCTGTACGTGCGTGTCTGCAGATGATAAGGAGACTTGGCTTTAATCTTTGCTCCAGTGTGTGCTGTGATTGAGACACTGTAGTTGCAGGAGTGTTTGATTATCTGTCCCACTACACCGAGGAGCTCCTTTCTCAGACTCCCCTTCATCTCTATGAATAAAATTGCTGACTGCAGCATTTACCCCCACACATCACTGAATGAAAGCGCTTGACCACTGGAAGGGAAATTACAGATGCTGGCTCTGTAGAATCTGACTGGAATGTAAGTCTCCGTTCTGTCTCTGAGGACTGACTAATTCCTCAGGGTTATAAATAAGCCAGCTGAAGCCAGTGAACCAAAAAGGCCCATGTCAACAAGTGCCTGCCATTAGTTGCTCTTTTTTTTTCTTGAAGACGACCCGACGTACACACAATGAACTGGAAGTTGTCAAACTCAGTGGAAGTTGCATAGAGTCCAAGGTTCTTGTACAGTGTTTTAACACGCCTGTGTGTCACTGTTTGCTCGTAGGGTGCCACTCATCATGTCAGCAAAGAGGCTACTGGGTGAACAGAGTAGTGTTACTTTTTTGTAGATATTTCCACTTGGAAAGCGAGTGCTGCTTCAGGGAAAGCTGACAAAGAACAACCTCTCTCACACTATCAGTCCATCACAGTGTCTTGGACTGTGACTGTCTCTGCAGCATCTGGTGCCAGGAACAGGAACTTGCCAGCAGCAAGTCAGTGCGCTTCTGCTGGGATAGGAATGCTGGACCCGGGAAGCTGTGTTTGTACTTGTCACTGCGCTGCCAGAGTTCAGGAAAGCTGCATAAACACTTACTGTCATACAGCGTTTGATTCCTGAGCTCTCATTTGTTACCTGGTTGATTCTGTTAACGTTTCTGGGTGACGAACCCAGTTGGGTATTGTCCCATAGCAGGAGCTACTCCATAAAATACACACTTTACTGCATGCAGGGTTGGAGCAGGCACAATACAGAAATGATGCTGCAGAACTCAGAGGTGCTCACTGTTGGACAATGAGCATGTCTGTTCATATGCGTGTGCAATAAGACACTGAAGTCTGATCCTGACTTGTTCATCCTGGTAATGCCTTGCAAAGCTTGAAGTGCATGTATGAAACTACACTACGAGACAAACACAGTTTGAATGCAGTAAACTGCTCCTGGACTTTAAAGACTGCCTCGTACTACTGTACTTGTCTTAATCTGGCCTGTGGATACTGATGCGTGGTGGCGTGGTGGTCGTGGTGGGATACAACCCCGCCAGGCTTTGGCCCTCCACACACCCAGCACATGAGCTCTCAGAAACCCAAAGGCAAACAGACACGCTGTCTTATCAGGATGTTTAAACAGTAGCATGGTGGGAGAAAGCAGTGTCTTAAATGGGATCTGGCCAATCTTTAACCTGCTGGAAAAGCCCCTCGTCATTATCAGCGTCCACAGCGTGTGTTTACACAGCGCGTCAGACGCTGTGGATGCACACAGTCGACATACTTTGTTGTTTGTTTGAATGTTATGGCTCATAAGAGCTGCACAGGCGTTAAAAACACAGAAGAATATGTTGAGTCAGCAGCCATATACGTTGTACCTGATCAGCGTTTGAGAGCCACTCCTCACAGCTCTGTTTCCTATTATCAGCTGGCTGCAGGTAAAGGTAAAGAACGACTGGAGATAAAATCGTGTCTGTTTTCCCTCTTGGTTAAACGCAAGGTCCTGTTTCACAAGGCTGTGGCAGTGCGTTAAATGGAGAGTGGCAGGGATATCCTGAGCCTCGACCCCCCCCCACCGCCCCAACCCTTCCCAGCTCTAGAAGAACGGGAACGTTTGGATCGCCTTTACTTCTTATTTGGGATCTGTCACAAGATGTGTTTCTACAGGAAGTGAATGGCGGAACGGAACTGAGCTGCAGTGGTGGGAACCCAGTGTGAAAGTCACAGCTTATTTCCTCCAGTGCCTCAGGAAAAATGCATTTTTAAGCAAGGTTTGATGTGATAGTTATTGCGTAGCGCTGTTCACACACATATAGGGTTCTGCGGACTCTGAAGGCAAAGCTTGAAGGTTGGCACCGGGCTTGTGTAGCTCTGGTTTGCAGTTGGAGCCAGACTCAGAACAGACACTGAACATTAACTCAGCAAACACGTGTGATTAACAGTGAGGCTGCAATGAGTTATTACCACCGTGTCTTTAACTTTCACGTTAGTTAAAGACACGCTGGACATGTTATGGCTCTTTTAGGGCATCATTTGGAGCATGAAGACAATGACGGGTGGGAAAATTAGTGGGGTTTAGGAGTTTATTCATGAATTAGTGGCTTACAGCGATGACGCCTCAGTCAGTTTGAGGTTTGTTTACTTTCTTGGATAAAATGTTTAAAGATCCATGTACTTTTGCTGGATATATGTGCTTATCTGTCTGCTCCACAGAGGAACGTTTCCTCTCAGAGATAGGCCTCGTTATAAACAAGTCAGACCTTTTCTACTGACCTGAGGATTCATTAGAATAAAAATAACCATGTTATTTCCCTCTCAAAGGGAGAGGTTATAGTCAGCAAATACTTGAACATGACGCTGCTTCACGGCTCAGCCTGCTACGGGGGCAGGTTCAGTCACATACACTCTGCTTTGAGATGTGAACTCTAGCGTTTGCTGTATCGCTCCGTTTTCAAGGAATCCAAACCTTCTTATGTTTGCACTAATATCACCCAAACACACTGACTGTGTGCATGTACAGTGATTCTATGTGTAGTGAAGAGCAGGGTTGTAGTTAGAGGTGGTTATGAACATTGTACACATTATCACGACTGTTAACACATTAGGCGGCTCAGACATGGACTATGGACTAAATGGACTCCACTTAATATTTGATTACCTTTGTAAGTAATAATAAAAAAACAATGGGGTCTGGTCTAACTAGTCTTTTGTGGAATAATTAGTAGGTAAACACAGAAGTATTTCCCCATCACCTGAGTCTCCTTTTCCTTCATTCCACAGCATGCGGCCGGGGTTTCTACAAGTCGTCCTCACAGGATCTCCAGTGCTCTCGCTGCCCGGCGCACAGCTTCAACGACCGCGAGGGCTCGTGGCGCTGCGACTGTGAGGACGGCTACTATCGAGCGCTCTCCGATCCTCCGTCTGTGGCCTGCACAAGTAAGTGCACCATGCGGTTGCTAGGTAAAAGCAGTGCAGGTCACTCGCCGCATGAGAATTTAAACAGTCACACATGCGTAGGAGGGAAAAAAACAACGTTGAACCAAGGTAGTGGGTTTGCGCTGGTCTCATGAAAGGCCCAGATTTGTTCCAGCAGTTCCTCTCTCTCCTATGTCCTCCTATGTATGTCAGCACAGTCATGTTTGCAGGCTGGCATGTCTGTTTTCGGTCTTTGGTGGATGCTAGTGATGAGAAAAGCAATTTGCCTTTTTTTTTTTGAGAGATGGCTGCAGAAGCCCCCCGAACCCAACGTCTTCATTCGCCCTGGCCAGTGTAACGCTTATGTGGCTGCTATTGATGGCTTATCTACACGGGGCAGGGCTCATTTGCTTTCCAATCCATTCTCAGTACGCGTTGATGGTGCTGGATGCTCTTTGCCTTCAGCTACTGTGCTTGGAGAGCGGTGCACCCTAGCAAGGCAATGTTAACACCGCTTTATCCCGAGGTAAACAACAGCCCTGAACACAATCTCTGCACCTTATCTGTGCTTGTTTTTGCTGCTAATAATGCATCACAAGGCTTCAGGAAAGGTTCACTAATCACTGACTGCTACATATACATGGCTTTTCATTTGATTTCATGTATCATCATATGTATTTAATGAGCAATTACAATTATGGAAATTTAGTTTGTACCATGTTCTGTGTATTAATAGCCGCAGTAACAGATCTGGATCTGTGGGAAGAGCAGCGTGTCTGGCTGACATGTTGCAGGGAACACCCAAAGTAGGCCAAGTGAGAATGTGTGTGTGTGACACAGAGACCGAGGCATTATGCAAATAATAGAATTTCCTAGCACTGCATCGGGTTGTCTGTGCATTAAGCCACAGAATCAATGTGGAATCAATCAATGTGACGAATTAAAGTCGGGATTCAAGGTTGTAAATTCCATATGAGAAATGATTTCTAAGTGTCTGCTAAGCGCCGTGTTGAGCAACATTTGTGCCTGTGCCTGCCCTGATCGTTTCTCCCTTTATTCCAGCATATCTTCTGTGCTCAGGTGTATTTACACGTACACTGCCAGAAGTATGTGCTTCACTCTTGAATCATTTGGCAGGAACCTTAAAAAGTCTAAACTTTCTCATAGAGAAGAATAATATTTCTGGAGGTTTATGTTTAGAGATTAACTGATTATCTATCAACAGGTATCACATAATAGTACAACAGTAAATGCTGTGCTTGGCGGAGGTTTGCACAAATACAAAACAAAAAGTATTGCATGGGATGTTTTATCTAAATATCAGTAAGATATTTTTCACACGGTTTAACTTAGATCTGTCATCTGCCATTTTGTCATTTACAGTTCTTCTAAAATGGAAGCAGTGAGCTTATTTACGCCCTCTACACTAACGATTCCATCACCGTGCTGAATACTATACTACATACTACATTCTTTTGTTAGATTTAGATTTGTGTTCAATCTGAAAACTGGACAAAACAGGTTGATCTCAAAAAAGAGATTTTACTGACAGCATAGAGTGCTTCAGCAGGATTTCTAGTTCTTTACACTTACACACAACTGAAGTAAAGAATAGTTAATAGTTGGACTATATGATAATTACAACAGTATTGTATCATAATATATTACACACACAGATAAAACAATCCATCCTGTATGACGTCTCTATACTGTTCCACTGTACATTTAATACTTAATGAACTGGTGCTTCATATGAAATTATAACTGATGAAGTAGTCGGGGATGAACAAAAGAAATCAAAGTACTATATAATGAAAACCATGACCAAAACCTGACCGTTAAGTTCAGGCTGCAGAACCTGAATTGAAATTGCAGTGGGAGCTTTCTAAAGCTGCACTTTAATTACAAGCTACCAGTGTATGGCTTGTGTCATTTCTAGTGCTGGCGCCGCTTTCTCCTGGTGTGTTATTCCAGCCAATTTCATTTTAACAGGCAGCTAAATGTAGGGAGACCTGTAGTGTGCTGTGATCTGGTGTTTGTTTAAGCAGTGGTGGAAACACTTTTTACAGTGAAAGGTTTTATTTCACCTTGTGCATGGTTTAAAAGCAGAGTAACAGTTGGGTGGCCTACGAGTGCTATTATATGATGACAATACAGAACCATTCCCATAGACTAATAGGTGCCCTGCAGTTTACAGATCTATAATAATATGAAAATTCTTTTAAATAAACTTTAACCTGAAGTGATCAAGGACACACATAGGGAGAAAGTTCCCACTTCTGTGTCCTCTGGCTGTTCTTCCTGAGTAATCAGCTTGGCCAAGTAGCACAGTAATTACTACTTCCCATTATTCATTTTCATTAAGTATGATGGCCCCATACCATTAAATGTAAATATGTATTTTTACCCTATATGCAAAGCTTTGCCCTCTTCTTCATTTATTCCCTGTTATTTTTTGCACAACCTCTACGTGCATTTCTCCCTCCATTGCTGGATTAAGCCAGTGTGACCAATAGTTACATCTTTTCAGGCCTTATCCAGACCAGGAGTGAATAGTAATTGAAAAATGAATTTGCACTGCCTGAACAAATAGCTTGATTGACAGATTTTGTTTTAAATAGTAGTCTGTAAAGCCACCATATCGCAGGCCTTAGCAAAACAGTGAGATGGATCTCTGGCATAGAGAGATTAAGAATGTGTCTATGAGGATTTAAGAGGAAATGAAATGAAGATGTAATGTAGGGACATGAAAAGCCAAATCCACACTGAATAAAGATGAGGGAACAAGGTCCAAAACATAAGTCCAAATGCACGGTGTCTGTGGGTGTGTGTGCGTGTGTGTGTGTGTGCGTTCCACTGGGTTTATGTGGTGATTGAAGGAATGCTTTTGTTTGTTGAATGTTCCTCGGTGCTATTCATATGCAAAGTTGTGAGAAAAAAAGATGTATGGGGACAGTTATGGGAAGGCTTCTTCTCCAGAGGCAAGGCACCGACTGGAGCTGTTGACACGTCGGGGAGCGAGCATCAATCATGCAACAGCTGTGAGCACGCGAAGGGCCGGAGAGGGCGATTAGGAGCTCCTCCCATGTCAGCGAGGTGGAGGCTCTGTCCTGTCTGGAGTTGCTGGGGCAAATCGCTATTTTTGCATCTGTCTGAATTCACTGCACTGACTACTGAACATTAAAAGGCCAGACAAATAAAAAGATAAACTTAAATACATTTTCTTTTCTTCCAGGAAAAAAATTGCACCGCAGTTATACATTTCCTTTAAAAAAACAGATTTGGACCTAGATGACCCTGTTAGTTCAGACAAACCATCACAAGTTGACAAGTCTGGTAAAAATATGAGAGTAAACACTGAGGCTCAGTTGATGTGAGAGGCAGTCTGATATTAACTTTCTTGACCTTCTACTATTTTCTCAGATTCTACCATTAGGTTTAAACAGTAGGCTGAGGAATCGTTGACTAGAATGCACACAGAATGTCCTTCCTGTTTTGCCTTTATTCTGCGTCAGTGAACCTAAAAAGAGAAGCCTTAAGTCTCTATGTTGGAATAAAACCACACTGGCTGAGTTTGAATTGCTTGTTATTGCAAATCGTGGCGATCAGAATGTACAGTGCAGCCCTTTAACCTCCTTCATACTGTGCACATGTAGAGTCCGTTTAAAGGCGTAGCCTCTGTGTCTTTCACTATGTCATTACCAGTGTTGTCCGGCAACACTGCACCACAATGGCTTTCTCAGACTCCTTTGAACGGCTTCATGTGTGTCTACAGCCCGCACTGCTTATTCTTCTTCAAACACATCCGAGCTTCTAGCTTGTGTGTTGTTCTGACGCAGCCGCGGAGATGTTTTCCTTTCACGTTCTAACGCCTGCCTACACCTGTATTCTTGTCCACGTGCCATCATGCAGCCTGCTGCACACACTCTCCAGAGTCTATGCTACAAGCAGAAATTCCATTTCAGCATGTAGCAAATCCAATATTGAATACAGTGTGGTATTGAAGTCCTATTGGACTTTTGGTTATTACATCAGCAGCAGTTGGAGAGCACAGAATGGGAAAGTCTGCTGCTAGCGCTTCGTCTCTGCTGCATGGCGTCGCTCTCGCAGGCCCTGCTGCAGTCACATCATTAGAGGCTCCGGGTCACGGGGTCACAACACACGTTTGTAGAGTGAAGATTACCTCATGGGTGATTTGAATACTACTCACCCCTGCTGCCCCTCTCCCCACAGCTCCCCAATTAAAGCACAGCCTGCTAATAGCCTGTAGAGGGTTAAGGCAGCCTCTCCACTCCGATAAGTGCTAGATTCTTCTTTTTTAAGCTTGGATTTACTCAGGTCTCACAATTCTGCACAGAATGACGACTTTGAAACGTGACTTAAAAACAATCCTTCATTCTATTATGTATTGCATGTAAAGATGTGTACATGCACTGGATAACACATTGCAGCTAAAGGTTATCAGTCACCATTATTTCCACATGGAGGCTTGTTGTTTATTCCACAGAATCACAGGTTCTGAATCAATCTGTGCCATGATAATATGGACATGATGTAAACTGTGCACACCAATGTTGTGTCTTTATGGATGTCAACAAAAATATACACACACACACACACACACACACACACACACACACACACACACACACACACACACACACACACACACAGACACAAATGCTCACTCCTACTTGGTCCGAGTGGCAGCGTTGGAGGAAACTAGTGTGTGAGTGATTGAGACGTTTCAGGCTGTGGGGGCTGGCAGGCTAATCCATGAAATGAGACTTGACTGGGAGGAGGGGTAAGAGGAGAGAACACGAGAAGATAAGATGGAGTGGGAGAGTGGGAGACAGAAAAAAAGTGTGACGAGAAGGCGAGCGACGAGCCCTTGAGCTATGACGATGAGCAACAAGGATGAGCAGATAGGCCGACAGACAGACAGTGAGGAGCTCAGGATGCAGAGCGAATGTGCTGCAGGTAAAGTCGGAGCAAAAGATCCTCTCTGTCCAGACAGAAAAACAAAGACGCATCATATGCATGGCGTCGCCGTGGCTGAAGGGGGAAATGCGACTGCTGTCTGTGAGTGATAACTCGAGGCAAAGCCTTAATCTGTTGACTTTGTAGATTTTGTGAACTCATAGTAGTGCTAATGTTGACATCGGATTTCCTTGGGAGGAGTTTATTAATGCAGTGTAGGAGCAAACCTACAACCCTGCAAACCTGAATTATCCCAGACCGAACAGTCACAGCCTATTGAACCCAGAACTAATTCATCACTGAAAATGTAGTGAGAAGCACAATATAAACGTTCAAATGGACAAAAGATGAAGACACATCTTGCAGGGTAGCAGGCACCTGAAAAACAAAGGTCACACTGATCCAGGATCAGTCTAATCTAATTCCGTCTCTTGTTGCTGCTAAACTTTGGCATAAAATGAATGAAAACAACACGTTGCCATCACTGATTGGAAGTGCCCTAAGTTTGGGCTGCGTGGGAATCCCAGCAGGCTCCTTCCTTTTGATGGCGAGAAGGACACTATGGGGTGGAGTGTCTGTGCCAAGGCCAAGTGGAGTGGTGCTATTAGCAGTCACTCATCTCATCTCCACTTCACCTGCCACAGGTGGTGCTTTCATCATCCATAGTGTCTGATGGAACCTGACTACGAGAGAATGCGTGAATGCTGAGGCCTTGCTTCTAATTAGGTGGTGTCCTGCAAACGATGTGGGCTTTGTGGCTAATTGGAGCACTTTTTGGGAGCCTCTCTGCTCTCTAGTAACATGGCCATGTTGCTTAGTCCCCCCACTGCTTGACAACTCAGAGTGGAGCCCAGGACGCAGAGTCGCAGTCTTACACGCCTCTCTGCATGTTCTCTACAGCCGCGACCCACTCTTAGTCTTAGTTATCGCATAGAGACTGTGTCTGCTTCTCGACCACCTAAACTATACAAGTCACAAACAAATCAAAGAGGAGTGACTTACCAGAATTTAATAAACATCAAAACAGTTCCTCTTACGGAACAAAGTAACAGTAAGCTAATAAAGTGTGGTTTATTAAATATCAGATCTCTCTCATCTAAATCCTTTTTAATAAATGACTTGATAAGTGACCATCACATAGATCTGTTCTGTCTCACTGAAACCTGGCTGCAGCAGGATGAATATGTTACTTTAAATGAGTCGACTCCAATGAGTCACATCAACTATCATGTTCCAAGAAGTACAGGTAGAGGTGGAGGAGTAGCAGCAGTTTATAAATCAGATTTATTAATTACTCCTAAACCTAAACATAGTTATAACTCATTTGAGAGCCTCACTCTGGGCCTTTCTCACCCAGACTCTAAAACTCAGAAACCAGTTGTGTTTTGTATTGTTTACCGTCCTCCTGCTCCATATTCAGAGTTCTTAACTGAATTCTCTGAATTCTTATCTGACTTAGTTCTTAGCACAGATAAAGTCATTGTAGTGGGAGACTTTAACATTCATGTAGATGTTGACAGCAACTGTCTCAGCACTGCTTTTAACTCCTTAATAGACACTATTGGTTTTACACAGCAGGTAAATGAACCCACTCATCGTTTTAACCACACCCTAGATCTTGTACTGACATATGGGGTTGAAATTGATAATTTAATAGTTCTTCCCCAAAACCCTCTGTTATCTGACCATTTCTTATTAACTTTTGAATTTAGCACAACTGACCCTATAACAGCTGGAAAGAAATGTTACTATAGCAGATGTTTATCTGACAACGCTGTTGCCAGATTCAAGCAGATGATTCCATCATCTTTTGCCTCAATGTCTTGCAGATACACAGAGAACAGTCACCTTAATCCTTATGAACAGGTTGACTGTCTTGTAGATGATGCTGCAGCTTCTCTACGTACAATGTTAGACACAGTGGCTCTTCTGAAGAAGAAGACAGTGAATCAGAGGAGGTTAGCTCCGTGGTATAACTCAGACATCCGCAGCCTAAAGCAAAGGACTAGACAACTAGAAAGACAGTGGCGTTCCAACAAAATAAATGTAAACTGCATTGCATGGAAGGACAGTCTAATGAAATATAAAAAAGCACTGTGTGCTGCTAGAAAAACATATTATTCCTCCCTAATTGAGGAAAACAAAAACAACCCCGGGTTTCTTTTCAGCACTGTAGCCAGGCTGACATAGAGTCATAGCTGTATTGAATCTACTATCCCCTTAAATCTCAGCAGCAATGACTTTATGAACTACTTTACTAATAAAATTATCATCATTAGAAAAAACATTCAGCAGCGACTTCTTCCAAATGACAGAAAGCACTGTCTAGATCCATCAACTTTAAATTTATTAAATCCTCTGTCTTACCTAGACAGCTTCTCGCCCATAACTCATATGGAGTTAACCTCAATAATTAACTCTTCCAAGTCGTCCACTTGTCTTTTAGATCCAATCCCAACCAGATTACTCAAAGAAGTTCTACCTTCAATCAGCTCATCCATATTAAATCAAATCAACCAATCTTTACAACTAGGCTATGTACCACAGGCTTTTAAGGTGGCTGTTGTCAAACCTCTATTGAAAAAACCAACCCTTGACCCTGGACAACTAGCCAACTATAGGCCCATTTCAAATTCACCCTTTATTTCCAAGATTCTGGAAAAAATTGTGGCTAAACAATTATCTGACCACCTTAGTGGGAATAACCTGTATGAAGATTTTCAGTCAGGATTTAGAAAACATCATAGCACAGAAACAGCTCTGGTTAGAGTCACTAATGATCTTCTATTAGCTTCGGAAAATGATCTAGTTTCTGTCCTTGTCCTGTTAGATCTTAGTGCTGCATTTGATACAATTGATCATCACATTCTATTACAGACACTAGAACATAGAATCGGGATTAATGGAACAGCATTGGGATGGTTTAAATCCTATTTGTTGAACAGATTCCAGTTTGTTCATGTTAATGATAAATTCTCCACACGCACAAGGATTAGCTATGGAGTTCCACAGGGTTCTGTGCTGGGTCCAATTCTGTTTAGCCTATACATGTCTCCTCTAGGTGAGATTATTAGAAAGCATTCTATTAATTTTCATTTTTACGCAGATGATACTCAGCTATACATGTCCTTGGAACCAAATGAAACAGATCAACTAGTCAAAATTCAGGGTTGTTTAAAAGACATCAAATCCTGGATGTCCCAAAACTTCCTTCAACTAAACTCAGATAAAACCGAGATTCTTATTGTTGGGCCTAAAATCTGAGACGGACACTATTGAGTCAGATAGCCACCCTGGATGGCATAACATTAGCTTCAGATTCTACTGTGAGGAACCTTGGTGTCATGTTTGACCAGGATCTCTCTTTTACATCATACATTAAACAAATCTCCAGAACCGCCTACTTCCACCTTAGAAATATAGTTAAAATCAGAAGCATCCTCTCTCAGAGCGATGCAGAGAAACTGATCCATGCATTTGTTACCTCTAGGCTGGACTACTGTAACTCCTTACTCATAGGATGTCCTAACAGCTCCTTAAAAAGCCTACAGCTCATTCAAAATGCTGCAGCCAGAGTTCTGACAGGACTTAGAAAGAGAGATCACATTTCTCCTACATTAGCTTCTCTGCACTGGCTGCCTGTAAAATGTAGGATAGAATTTAAAATTCTCCTACTCACATACAAAGTACTCAATGATAAAGCTCCTTCTTATCTTAAAGACCTTATAGTTCCTTATGCTCCCAGCAGAACACTTCGTTCTCAGAGCGCTGCGCTACTTGCGGTTCCTAGAGTGTTTAAATGTAGAACAGGGGGCAGAGCTTTTAGCTACCAAGCTCCTCTCCTCTGGAACCAGCTCCCTCTTCAGGTTCGAGAAGCTGACACACTCTCCACCTTTAAGATTAGGCTTAAAACCTTCCTTTTTGATAAAGCTTATAGTTAGAGATGGTTCAGGTCACTGGCAATTATTGTTAGTCACAGGAACCATCTCTTAGTTAAGCTGCAATAGACATAGACTGCTGGGGGACTTAATTTATACACTGAGCTCCTCTGTTTCCTTCTACCTCCTCTGTCCCATAACCTCCCATCATTGTCCCATGTTTAACTAACCTTGTCTCTTTCTGTCCAGTAGTTGTGCTTCTCTCCTCTCTCCCCCCCCCCCACCCCCACTCTTTCTCCCTCTCTGTCCTCACCCACAGGTATCATTGGACTCAAAGTTTGGTGTCTGTGATGGGCAGCTGCGGATCCAACCATCCTGCCTGCATCCAGTCCCTTGTCCTACCATCCTGCCTGTGCTCTGTTGTTGCTTGTTGTTGCTTGTTGCTGTTGCTGTGCTTTTCTATCTCTCTATCCTCTCACCCCAACCGGTCGAGGCAGATGGCCGCCCACATCCAGTCTGGTTCTGCTGGAGGTTTCTTCCTCATTAGAGAGGGAGTTTTTCCTCTCCACTGTTGCTGTCAAATTAAATGCTTGCTGTATGTGGGATTTGTTGGGTTTAGTTGTGTGAGGTTTTAAACCTTACTTTGTAAAGTGCCTTGAAATAACTTTGTTGTGATTTGGCGCTATATAAATAAAATTGAATTGAATTGAATTGAATTAATTAGTAGCACGGAGAAAGGTGACTGTTACTGTGTTAATAGTAGCAGCTTTTGCTCTGTGCATAACCTGTTCTGATCACACCACATTAGAGCTCTGCATAGAAACCTCAGTCTCACTCCAGAGCAGCTGAAATCAGCCTAAGAACAAAACAAAGATGTTCTTAAAACATCCATAAACAAAGAATACAGGTCGTAAAACCTTTACTGTGTTTTGGGGAGTTTATTTAGATCAACATCTGTGCCATAAAAGCCAGCAGCCTGGAATCTGAAAGATGAAAGCAGCAGTTCATTATTCATTGTTTTATGAGATGAGCTAATCTTGCCTTTGTGTGGAAATTAAGAGCCAAGCGCTCTGTGGACAGGAGACGTGTCCACACCACAGAGCTGCGTGTTTTGTTGTGTCGGTGAAATTGTATGTGACAAGACAGTAATGCTTCAGATTTAGATCTTCATAAATTCCGTGTGTGGAAGACAGTCCCGTTGTGTGTCCTGCTGTCTGCTGATGCACCGCTGGAAGGAAACCCAGCAAAGCTCAGTCTCCAGCTTTAATTGCATGAAGTTACACCGTGTCATGTGTATCCCCACGCCTCGATCACTTCCACAGCTGATTCTACATTCTTTCTAAATAAAGACTGGCCAGTTTGACTTGAAGAAGTATTTAATCAGTACATTTATCAACAAAGTCTCTGTAATTTGTGAAGGGCCACGTGTCACTACTTAACAGAGCCTGTTTCACTGCTGCCATAGTCGTCAGCTTCATCACCTGTAGGGTTCAGGCAGCTTTTGGCAATAAACCCTACCTGGCACCAACAACAAGACCCCCTGTCATTGTAGAAGTCTTGGTTTGCTGACTGTTTAATCAATTTTAGGTGAAATTAAAATATTTCCTTTCTCACAGCTCTAACCTAACTCATTTGTGTCCCTCTCTGACAGGACCTCCCTCTGCACCACAGGACCTCCTTTACAAAATCAACCAGACCACCGTCGGCCTGGAGTGGACCCCGCCAGCCGACACAGGGGGCCGCAGTGACGTCACCTACAGGGTCATATGCCGACGCTGCAGCTGGGAGCCCGAGGAGTGCGTTCCCTGTGGGCCCAATGTGGAATACTCTCCCGCACAGTCAGGATTAGTGGACACTTATGTGGCCATCCTGGACCTGCTTGCTCACGCCAACTACACTTTTGAGGTGGAGGCTGTCAACGGGGTGTCGGACCTGAGCCGCACGCAGCGGCTCTTTGCAGCAGTCAGCATTGCTACTGGTCAAGCAGGTAAAATGTCAATCTTTGTCTTGATGTTGCTAAATGTGCTTGGCACTAGCCTTTTGGCTACAGCTCCACTAGGCCTTTCTACCCTTGGCTACTCTGTTAAGGCCTATGGCCCTAATATAGTAAAGAAGGGCAAAAATCAAGCGGAGGGTGTAGAAGTTCTCTGATTAGCAGCGCAGGCTTTTCCTAAATACCTCTAGCGGTGAATTTCTCGTTCTGTGAATGTGGAGGTGCAGCATTTCTGAACTCTCCTCCTTTTGGTTGAGGTGGGATGTTTGACTTTCACACCCTTAGGAAAGAATGCTACATGTTAGTGCAGACCTTGCTATTCGCTCCAGCTGTGTGAGTCTTAACAACATGGCGAATGACAGTTTAATTTTGAAAACCTCTCATATGCAAGTTACATTAATGATTCCCCATTAGCATTAATGACCATAGTCTGCTTTGATCCATAATATTTTCAGTATGCATATTATCCAGATTAATGTAATGTGTATATCAGCACTACAGTGGCAAACATTATTAGCTTAGCAACGACGCGTGCTCCCAGTGGAACCTAAAGACCTACGACTGTATTTGCTCCCGGTCTCTAGTGAGTTGAGTGTAATTAAAATGCTGTATTTTTCATTGACAAACTCTAAAGCTTATTTGAATCATTATTTCTATGGATCCTTGTAACAAGATTTCTCTTTCATGCTTGAGCATCCGTGAAACACTGTTGGCCCAAAAGACAATGTTGTGACTACAGTGATTAAAAGGAGGCAGCAAAGACAGCACTGAGGCTCCAGTTGCCCCAGACTGTCCTCACACATTTAGTCAGGTTGAGCTTCTACATGTTAATGGTGTGTGTGTGTGTGTGTGTGTGTGTGTGTGTGTGTGTGTGTGTGTGTGTGTGTGTGTGTGTGTGTGTGTGTGTGTGTGTGTGTGTGTGTGGTTTCGGTTACATCAGAGTTGGGCTGAAAATCCTTTTTTTCTACCAAAGTGGGGCCCTATGGTCTGTTGTGGGGCCCTTTGCCTGGGCAAAGGGCCCCACAACAATTAACCAATGCTCTCTCAGAGTTGCTCATAATTACACCTGGCATGTTGACAACAGACAATTACTCAGTTCATCCAGTGGAATTCTCAGCCATTAGCTCTTACTCTGCCGTCCTTGTACTTTAAAGTGGTAACATTTAAATGAGTACAGCACCATCAGTGTAAGGAGCCAAAATGCCCACTAAACCTTAACATTTAATACGAGTTCAGTGATTTATGGTATTAGTAGAACTGCCTCTGACAGACTTTCAGACCTTGATCCAGTGCTGAAACTCCCCTTTCAAACCCAGACTAATCAAATTCCCGCAGGGTTAGCGGCTCACACAGATGAGGCGGCCCAGTCCATCTGGGAGAGTGTAACTGTATGAAATGGAACAGACTCTCACTCTTGAATCAGGTTAATATTAGAAGGCAACTATCTTCATTATTGACTTCTACCTGATTAAGGTTACAGAAGAGTTCTAGAAAGTGGTGCTGCTCTGCAGATGACTCCATCGAGTGCTGTGGCAGGTCATTGGCGGGGTAGTCATTGTTGGAGGTGGACAGTGACTGCTCTTGTTTCCCTTCCTGAGCAGACATTAGTTTCACCCTGCAGGACTCATTTTACTGCTCACTGGAGCCTCGCTGTGTCCGGAGCTCTGTGGACTGTTACAGAATGCTTGAGTGCTTTGTAATTGGAGGGTTGACGCTTCCTAAAACATCACCCCTTCCTGGGCCAGCGTGCCGGACCACTCATTAGAGTATGATTGCATTATTAAAGCTTTTATGGCTCATCATTCAGAATTGATTAACCTTTGCGTGCCAAGGCGCTGGAGCCCCTTAGCACTGAAAGAAGAACTTACCTGCTACTCTCCCATCTCAACCCCCTGCATGATAATCATCATGAGCACGGACTCATAGCCGGGGAATGGGAGAGCAAGCACGCATCAATGCGAATATACAGATGATGCATCTGATGAGAAATTCCCACGTCCTGTAATTATACCAAGCGTCTGGAGAAAGGATGGAACCACGCAGGATGCTGAGTGCTTATTGTTCCCAGAAACCTAATTACCTCTCTGAGAGACTAAGTAGAGTTTATAAGTTTGTGAACCTAATGTTTCTAGTTTGGTCCTTAAAGTAGTTCAATATAAGACTGTTATGTTGAGGACCTTTCGCTGTCTTTGCCACAGTTGTACGCTGGAAGTTAAGAGTGCATTTTAATCAGCCCTCCATTGTGAGTCAGACAGATAGTGTACCTACTGTAGGAACAGTTGTGTTTAGATGCTGCCACAGGTTGAAAGCCAGGAGTAATGAGAGTAATTCTTGTTACACATCCTAGTGTTCGTGTTGCATGGAAAGCAGACACATATATTCAATAATATGAAAAATATGAAAAATAATTGTTGGAATGTTACTGCATCTGTGAACAGCGGCAGCAGTTTAAAAGTATGATCCATAGAATTGCTGTTCCAGGCGTGTCATTACAGTAGCATTAGCTTTGGAGTCAAGGATCCTTTTTACTGTGGAAAAATATAAACACATGGCAAATTATGCATGAATGTACAGGATGAATGTGATGATGACAATGATGACATATCTCATGAGCGGAATCTGGGAGTTTTATTTTTAGCCACTTTTTGCTCCATTTGTTGTGGAGGATTATGTTAGAGCCCCCCTCAAGTACAAACCTACTTAAACATTCAAAGAGAACAACAGGCTATTCCCCATAGTACAATCAGTCCGTGCAAAGGAAAAACAAGCACTGAGGGCACACGAGAATGTAAGATAAGCGTTTTCTTTTGATTCGAGCAGCGTCTGCACCCTCGCATTGTGCGACTGCCTTGTTCATCTGCTTCACTTAAAGTCTGCCTCACTGTCCCTGTTGGACGTCTGCGTGCTTTGAGGATTATTGGCGAGACAGCAGTGACCAGTAAAAGAAAGACTGATCCAAAGTCGTGGCTGATGAGCCCCTTCGCTGACACCGTATCATCGCTCAATAGATAATATTCAGTGAGAAGGACAATAAGGCAACTGATTGGTCCTCTTTCAGGGTTGTAACCTGCTACGGTGGTCCTAAACACAAGGCCCGGTTGATTCCGAGGAGTCCCCACTGACCGGTGCCAGTCTGTGTCATTTTCTGCTTAAGCGGATCCTCCTTTGTAGCATTTGTCCCCAGTCTTACGTTACCTGGAAGACCATTCTTCTCATCACCCTCTCCACCCGCCCCGTCGCTTCACATGCTTGCAGTAATTTGATGAGAGCTGGGCAAAGCAGTAAGATTCAACAGCTGCAATAAAACTGTGGCGGTCTCAGAGCAGCAGCTCGGAGCACTTAACCTGTAGCTTTTCTGTAAATGCCTCCTGATTTGTCTGTCAACCAATCCGTCAGCAATGAATAATTTTCATGGAAGGTGCACTTTAATTACTTTCTCATTTAAATGGCATTATCGTGGCCTATCTAGGTAATTAATCTCACCAAGTATCCTGTTTCAGCCTTTTATTGCTGGCAGACGAGCTCCCTAAATCCCCCTGAATCTGTCGTGCTTGAATAAGCCCTCCCTCATAGAGGCTGGCATTGCCTTTTTCCCCTTCACTTGGTCCTATTGGAGCCGTTGGACGGTCCTTTCTCTCAGTACAGGCAGCTTGTCAGAGCAATGGGCTGTAGTAGTGCTTTGGAAAGGACACAGGCAGACGTATGCATGCAGGGCTGTAGTCGTCAACAGGTCTTGGCTGGGAGGGGCTCATAGCAGCTGCTCTTGCTCTGTTTCTTACTGTCAGCAAACCCTGCATGCATGGTATAGACTATTCACCTATGCCACACAGCTCTATTGGAGCTATCTATATACTGGGGGATATTACATACAGAATATGCTGCAATAGTCAAACAGTCACCAGCAAGGTCATGATATAATTTAAGTGAGTGTAAACAAGTGTCCAACCGCTAAGGGTTTTAAAAAATGAAATTGTATCGGGCATTTAAAAAATATACTCGATATAGGAACCAATGGGCTTTAGTAGAGAGAAGCAGACTGACACTGTGGCTTCCAAGGGATTTGCTGACCATATAGAAAAATACAATATATATCATATACAAGTCACACAATATTTACGCCTCCGGTTTTCCAACAGTCATACATGAGTTTCCTGAAGGCAGCAGGAAAAGAATGGTTGAAGCTGACACTTTACTTTAGCGTGCAGCCGTTTGTTTTGCTTGTGATAGAGTGATTATAGAGGAAAACACACTATGTGCTTTTCATAGGAAAGGTGACAAAGTGAATGCCAGCATTTCCAAAATGAATAAATGTACTGTTTACCCCAAGTGTTTCTAATGCTAGGTCAAGTAAAACAGACTAAGTAGCAGGATGGCTGCTGTAGATGTGCCTGTATTGGAACCTGCAACATGAAACTAAATATTATAAAGGCTCAGAAAAATAACAGTGTCAGCATCCACCTGTGGACCAATGGAAAAGCAACTCATCAGCAAAAGCGAAGCTGCAGTTCAGACAGAGACAGCCTGCGTCTTTGTTCCAGCAGCTGAATCTAGATTGTTCACCTGTATTGTTCTTGTTTGTTGTCATGCTCGTTTTCTAGGCTGGTTGGTTTCACCGGCCATGTTGGTGATGCCGTTATTAATTCTGACGTCTGCAGATATTATTATTGAAGTCGCAGTGTTCTGATGTTTATGTGTGTGACCTTAAAAGGGAGCTTTGTGCTATAGGCTGTGTTTCCCTGGAGCACAAGCCCCACCCCCCGTGCACGTTTAATTATTCAGACCTGTGCAAGGCAGCAGAAAGGAACTGATGCAATGCTGTTCGCCTTCACACAGCCGCCTAGCTTTCCAGACAGAACCTTCAACTGGACACTTGGATGGTTGCAAGAAAAAGCTCATTTATTAGACAAGAGTATGTTTCAAATGTTAATAGTCTGTTGAGTTCAATGTTGCACAGTTGCTACGCATAGCTGCCTGTTGGAATGTGCTTCTGCTTAATCACAGCATGTTACTGTGCATGAAAGGACCTTGAAGGTCTACAATTAATGTATTACCACATATTATTATAAACTATCTGCAAGTGTCTCGTTGAAAGAAAGCTCAAAGTCTCGAAGGGACGTATACAGTACCTAGATTCACATTATTAGGTTTAGTAGTTGATATTATACAACTGGGAGGTGTAGTTTGACAGTGCATAGTTCTATGTTCTTATGTTCCTCCATCTATCAGCATATAGATGCTTGTCATACTAAGAGAGCAGGACCACTGCTCCATACTGCCGCCAGTCCCATCTGACACTGGCCAAGAGGCAGTGATCCTCCTGGACAGGTTCCCCAGTCCATTAGTCCACAGTCCATTCAAGGTGTAGAACAGGTGTAGTCAGGGTTTCCAGTTGCCTAGAGAACCCGGAGCAAAGCCTTGCAGACACAGAATTAGGGACAACACTTTCTGTATATGCCAGCGAGATTAGAGATGGAAGAATCCCCCCGCCACTACTCATTTCTCTCTCTCTCTCTCATCATGAAGATTCACTGGGTAGAAGTGTGTATTGCAGTATCTTAAGACCAGAATTTATAAAATCCAGACATTTTCAATAAAGCAGTTATTGTTTTATATTGAGTATATTGGACATGTTGCCTGACATTTTGATATGTAGCTAGGTTTATAAAACAAGCAACCATACATTTGATGAGCAGATTGGGTCACGTGAGCCTTCTCCATGTCATCACCACAGGCTGACAAATCACAAGCAGACCTGAGGGGTAGTTGATGAGAAATATCACTGTCGACCAAAATGGAACTGTAATATATTCCGTCTCAGGTTTGTTGGACATTTATTAATGCCTCTGAGTGAGTGCCACTAATTGAGATAGTCAGTCTGGTGCAGTATCTGAAGCCTGGGACAAATAACAGTGTGACCTGAGAACCAAAGAGCTGTGATGAGAATATCCATATTTAGCAGTGCTGTGAGCCACTCGTCGTTCTCCAGTGAAACAATAACGACCATGTCTTCATATGCATCTTCAGTAGCACAGTGTTTCATTCTAGCAATACAGTTTGATAATAAAAATAAAGGTTAGAAGACAGTGAAAAATTTGATGAAATGTTTGGTATAAATCACAAATGCAAAATATAAAAACATCAAGGCTATAACTATTACCTTTTGACATAAAGCATATTTTCTTCTCAAACTAATAGCGACTAATATGAGTTGGTTTAGATAAACGTGTAGTTTAAAGTTTGTGTGATTGAGTGTCTTCTTGTCTTCTACAATAAACTGGATGTGTTGCAATGTTTGCCAATCAAAGCAAGCAATTCAAAGACATTACCTGGAATGAGTGGAGTTGGTAAATACTTTAATATCTTTATATAACATTTCATAATGTAAATGATTAATAAGATAATCAAACGCCCTTGTCCTTCTTGTGCTCACTCAATAGTTTTAACACAAATATGGCTCCTATATTTAAAGGTCTGTCTGTTTGAAGCATTGACTGGTCAGTGAAGGCAGCTGGCTTTAGCAGGAAATATAGCAGCTCTCCGTTTATTGCCCTCGGATGACTGCAAGGCCTCGTTAGGCAACAAAACACTACCTTTTCACTCCATCTTTATCTGCTCACTTGTTCCTCATCTGTTCTCCTGTAGACATTCATGCAAACGTGTGCACACATACCACACTTTGCCCGTCTGCATGCACCTGTGGCTCCCAGATGCTTTCTTTATGTGGAGCACATGCCTGGGAATGTCATGGCCCTGGCTGCAGATGTCTCTTGTGCTTTGGACTCCAGCCATTCAAGTGTTTCATTTCCTGCTGAAGGAGTTAAAAGGCCCTTCAAGGGTAATGTAAGGCAAAACAGTGAATTCACCCAGTGGGGAAAACACAGTGACTTCCAGATAGCCCCAGTGATCATTGTGCTGAGGAACTGTTCAATGTGTGAGATCATAAAAAAAGCAGGTCTGCGTTTAAATAAAGTTTTACGAAAGATTCTGTAACACAGCCGTGTTCATTGTTTCAATATAGTAAAAGTTACATGAAACAGAGAATTTCATACTAAGGTAATAATAATATTGTTTATTACAGTAATACAGCAGATGGCTATTATGCAGAGACGAATATGAACATATCCTTATAATCATTTACAGCTGCTCCTAATCTCCTACATGTATCTGTAACAGTCGAAATGTCTGGATAAACACGTTATATTATTTACAGTGAGAAACATTGGTTCTTCTAGAGACTGCAAGGTTTGGCCAGTTTGTCGTTGTGTGACACTGTTGCATCGCATTGGAGGTGCATGGTGTTTTGGGGATGGTGTGAGCGTTTCCCACAAGAGCTTTGTGAGATGAAAGAATAGGGAGAGATTGACAGCTCGGCTTCTTTCCCCCTTCATTGTCTCATCAGCATACTGTCTCCTGCAGTGAAGAAAACTAATTATGTCTTCAACCCCCTGCTTCAACCCCTCCCCTTTTATTCAGATCATCACACTTGGAAATCATAATGAGCTTGTGGCAGACCACTTTGCCTTCGGTGAAAATAAGGGGAAAAAAATCTAAAAGTCCATTTGCCTCTGCTCAAACAGGCCGCAGACAATTACAAACAACCTTTTGACCCTCTAAACCTGTCACCTTAAATTTATTTCATGTCCAGTACTTGGTTCTGCGCACCTGCCGGCTTCCTCATCAGAACATCAGAAACCAGAGCTTTAAACCAGCACAGTGCAAAGGGGAGAGGGTGTGTGACAGGCAACTAGTAGGCTGCTTCTAGTTATTAGGTACGGTATGAAGTGACAGCAATACTGGTATTGGCTGAAGAACAGCTGGCCTTCACATCTGGATTAGAGTTTGTCAGGTTGAGCAGGACAAAGTGACAAGGTAACACAGCTAAGCACAGTCCATTTCCTTTGTGTTGGAGAAACTCTTTCTCTGCTGCCTGCACACATAGTTTCATCAGCTGGGACAAAGATCAAGAGCAAATTCATTGTGCTCTGCTTAAAGCGCACACACAATTCCTGCTGGGATAAAAGAATTACCAAATGAACCTTGTAATTGCAGACATTGTTGGAGACTGACCTAGAGGAACCACATACATGTGAGCAGGTCAAATAAAACAGAATATTACATTAAAAGTACACATAGGTTCTATTTTTGGGAGGGCGGTGTTTGTATTTTATGCCGGCCACGTTTTTTCCTCCCAGTATTGAATGCACCATGTTGTGTGACGTGCCACGCTGATACAGGAAGGACTGTTCTTCTGAGTCCTGTTTATTAAAATGTATTCTCTGTAGAAAGATTACATCTAAATGAAAGTTGGAAGAGCTTTCAACCTTAGAGACGGAGGTAATTAAATTTGTAAATTTCTCCCATCATCATCATCATCATCATCATCATCATCATCATCATCATCATCATCCTCATCTCTATCTCATAGTGGTGACTCACCGTTGAACGCTGCCAAGAAGCATGTGATAATGTGTTAATAGCAGTAGATGTCCAGGTGAGATATGTGCATCCTGTGCATTCAGCATCCCTCTCTCAATGCTAATTACTACACATCCTAACATTATGACGTCATTCTGTCCGCTGTGACTCAATGTACTGACTGAATGTATTTGAGCTGGATCATATTGTTAATCTTACAGGGATTTAGAGTTGTTATTTTTATCATGAGCTAAGTGAAGGCAACCTGTTATAAGTGGTTGAACGTTCCTGTCATTTGCATTAGAATTAGCCCTATCTCTCCAATTAACTCGTGACACCGTGGACGAGAAATATGTTACAGTAAAGGAATACATCTAACGTCTGACACAAAGAGGTAAAGACTACGGTCCATTGTTGCTCTGGGGGTAATTGGGACGGAGCATGGAAGCTCCCTGAAAAGTAAATTCCCCTCCCACTCTCCCCCCGTTAAGCCTCATGTTCCTTCACCAATTACGGTAATGGCAAATAGTGTGACCAATACACAAAGTCTGACAATGACGTGTCACTTTGCAGGCCTGGTTTCCAAACCAAGCCTTTATCTCTCAATTTGAAAATCCACTGTCACATGCTTTTTTACATGACTTTAAGCTGCTTTGGCCGAATTTTGACACAAAGTTGTTGCATAGTTATCACTTTGTTGAGGGAGAGGCCAGTTTGTCTGTGGCCTCGGGTTCATTCTTCAGCCTATGAGAATCAGTTTTTACAAATGCCTGTTGTGTTCATTAGAACAAGCCAAACAAACAACTTTTTACTGGTTTGTCAATCTGGTCGGAGGCGTAATGACGTGTGAGGTGTGCTGAGTAAAGACCATCACAGCAGTAGGAGCCCTGCTGATGAATGACTCCTCCAAACCAGTGTGGGGTATGCAAGTACACATGGGTGTCTGTGTTCAGCTTTCCTGGTGGTCTGCCGCTAGTAGGGAATCTGCATCACAAAAAAACAGCCCCCCGCCATCATCCTGCAGACCCCCGCTGCTTCTTTCTGTGCCTGAATCCACATTGCTCTGCTGGCCTCATAGATATGAATGGTCCCACTAACTATTCTTGAGTTTAATAGTGAGGGATTAAGGCGATGCAGACAGGATTACAAAGGACGAGCTGGGGCTCCTTCTTTAATTGTCCCTGTGTGACTAATGACAGTTGTGTTAGGCCAGACAACAAAATGTGTTGAAGGCGTTAGACACTTGTTATTCTCCTGTGG
The DNA here is from genome assembly GCF_900634795.4 of Betta splendens. Classification (NCBI taxonomy): domain Eukaryota; kingdom Metazoa; phylum Chordata; class Actinopteri; order Anabantiformes; family Osphronemidae; genus Betta; species Betta splendens. The sequence continues at coordinate 962,034 of NC_040901.2, read as the reverse complement.
AGGCTGACAGTTTATTCAGCCAGACGTGATATTAAATAAAAGATAGATGGAGACATTTTTAATCCATTTTCCGACCTTTTTCTATTGCTTTGCTTTGGACCATACCTGTTTATTTCCCTGTGTTTGAAAGGAGACAGAAACATGTATTTTGGTACATAATAAAGAAGCAGTTAGGCACGGATGGAGTTTTTTTATTTATTGTTGTCTGACCCATTTCCAAATTTCCATCAGTGTGCTGGAGTCAGTGCTGATGCCCTGTCTGTGTTGTTTCAAGCGGCTTGCTGTTACTTACTGCCACCCTGAGAAGGAGGCACGACTCATACTAGTACTGTGAAGTTTTGAACCCAACGTCACCTGTAATCTCAGACCGTCTGTTACTTATGCTACAACGTGATGACATTGAATATTGAGAAGTACATTTCTGTAACCAGCCAAAGAAGAAAAGAGTCGTTATCAAGTCCAATATATAGTTGGCAGTGAAACAGAGATACTTTGCTGGAAGGAGACAATACATGCTACGAGTTTCTTTCCCAAGATATGTTTTCAGGGCTAATTATCTCGCAATAATGACATCATTATACTGATAGTGAGCCAAGTCTCCGAACGGCACAGAATGAAGCTTTGTTCTCACTGTGCTCACACAGACTGCCATGTACAAACTGTTTTGTTCACCTAAAACAAATAATTCCACAGATAATAAAAGTACTCAACAAAGCTGCAGGTACATTTTCTAACAAACACTTCAACTGTGATTTGTGAATTTAAACACACGCTGTAAAGGGAAGAATAGATATGACCATAGCTTTAACCACCAACCAACCATCATGTATTTGATGAAGTGTTGTTGTATCAGTCATCTTTGGAATATTCACAGCTTTCCTTAGCTGCCTTGAGTGAGTGGCTTCCTACAGCTCCCTGACTGTTGACAGCTCACTGAGAGGTGGTGTGCTCTCACTGGAAGCTGGGGGGGGGGGGTGCACAGGTGGGGTGAGCAGCACAGGAAGATACTGTAAAGTCGAGTTGTGAGACAGTGAAAGTCACAACCCTGGCTGAGATATTACGTCTGGAGGATCTGGCCCTGCTTATTCATGTTTGACCAGTTTAGAAAAGTAAGCTGTCAAACAGCATTGCTGGATATGAAAAATATTCCCATCTTCACCTTCCCCAGTTTGCCAGACTCAAAACTGTCAGGAACGGCAGGGAGAGGACCCAAATGCACAGCACCAGGACACGATGCGGATGGTGAAAAACAGAGGATTTATTCCAGAGTCGAGGTCACAAAAACAATCCGGGTCATACATAGGGTAATATCACGAGGCTCAGGTCTCCAGGTTAGATTCAGCAGGCTTAGACACATCCACAAACAGGCAGGGTTCGGTAACAAAGGTCAGACTTACAGCACCGGTCAGGACCAGACGAGGAAACACAAATGAGTTCGGTAACGTGCAGAGCAGAGAACGGGGTACACAAAACACGACCTGACAGGAACAGCGAACAACGGTAAACACACAAACACTAGAGCGAGGAAACACAAACGACGATCTGGCGGGGAACTGAGGACACAGGTGGTGGTTAAATACAACGTGACTCGATGACTGATACTAAACAGGTGTGTGTAATGAAAACCGGTACTGACAGGGAAACAGCTGTGACAACGGGTAAACAGGAAGTAAAGCGGGAACAGAAACAGAAACCGGGAGTGCTACCAAAATAAAACCGAAAATGGAACCAGGAACCAAAATAAAACAAGGCAACCACAAGAAACAAAACCCAGATCGTGACAGTACCCCCCTCCCAAGGGCGGATTCCAGACGACCAAAGAAAAAAACCGAGCAGGGCGGGCGGAGGGAGGACCGGCGGAGGGCAAGAACCAAAAACAACCCGCACGGAACACTGACAGGGCGGGCGGAGGGCGGACTGGGGGAGGGCAAAAACGGGAACCCCCATCAAAGCAAAAACGCACGCCCGTACACGACAGACCAGAGGACCCACCCGAAAAACAAAACCAGAACGAGTCCCATAATCAAGAAAAACCAACATGAAAGTTCACAAGACAAAAACAAAGTCCACGACCAGGTAAAACACAGAGTCCAGGGAGTCCCTCACGGAGGGTGGAGACGCGGCGAGATCCTGCTCAACCGCCACTGAGGCAGGGGGGCACCCCCAGTGCCCTTGGGCTGGGCCAGCGTCCACGGGGACCCCCCCGAACGGCGATGTCCTCCAGGCGGACGCTGATCCTGGAGACCGAGGGGTCGAGGCGGACGTCGCCGCAGGAGGCAGCGCCATCCAAACGGCCGGAAGCGCCGAGGGCGAGGCCACCAGTCCGGCAGCCGAGACCGAGACGAGACAGGAACCAGAGACGAAGACAGACGTGGAGACGTCCTCCTTGGACCTCTGCGACGAGACGCAGGTACAGATGCGGCCGGAGCCGGGCCGCCAGGAACCGATGCAGGTGCGGCCGGAGCCGGGCCGCCAGGAACCGATGCAGGTGCGGCCGGAGCCGGGCCGCCAGGAACCGATGCAGGTGCGGCCGGAGCCGAGCCGCCAGGAACCGATGCAGGTGCGGCCGGAGCCGAGCCCCCAGGAACCGATGCAGGTGCGGCCGGAGCCGAGCCGCCAGGAACCGATGCAGGTGCGGCCGGAGCCGAGCCGCCAGGAACCGATGCAGGTGCGGCCGGAGCCGAGCCGCCAGGAACCGATGCAGGTGCGGCCGAAGCCGAGCCGCCAGGAACCGATGCAGGTGCAGCGGGAGCTGCGACGGGAGCGACCCCCTCCTGGAGGTCCGCCGGGACTGCGACGGGCGCGACCCCCTCCTGGGGGTCCGCCGGGATTGCGACGGGCGCGACCCCCTCCTGGGGGTCCGCCGGGATTGCGACGGGCGCGACCCCCTCCTGGGGGTCCGCCGGGACTGCGACGGGCGCGACCCCCTCCTGGAGGTCCGCCGGGACTGCGACGGGCGCGACCCCCTCCTGGAGGTCCGCCGGGACTGCGACGGGCGCGACCCCCTCCTGGAGGTCCGCCGGGACTGCGACGGGCGCGACCCCCTCCTGGAGGTCCGCCGGGACTGCAGCTGGCGCGGCCTCCTCCTGGAGGTGCGCGGGAACTGCGGCTGGCGCGACCTCCTCCTGGAGGTGCGCGGGGACTGCAGCTGGCGCGACCTCCTCCTGGAGGTGCGCGGGAACTGCAACTGGCGCGACCCCCTCCTGGAGGTGCGCGGGAACTGCAGCAGGCGCGACCTCCTCCTGGAGGTGCGCAGGGACTGCAGCAGGCGCGGCCTCCTCCTGGAGGTGCGCAGGGACTGCAGCAGGCGCGACCTCCTCCTGGAGGTGCGCGGGAACTGCAACTGGCGCGACCCCCTCCTGGAGGTGCGCGGGAACTGCAGCAGGCGCGACCTCCTCCTGGAGGTGCGCAGGGACTGCAGCAGGCGCGGCCTCCTCCTGGAGGTGCGCAGGGACTGCAGCAGGCGCGGCCTCCTCCTGGAGGTGCGCAGGGACTGCAGCAGGCGCGGCCTCCTCCTGGAGGTGCGCAGAGAGTGCCGCTGGCGCCACCTCCTCCTGGAGGTGCGCAGAGAGTGCAGCTGGCGCCACCTCCTCCTGAAGGTGCGCAGAGAGTGCCGCTGGCGCCACCTCCTCCTGGAGGTGCGCAGAGAGTGCAGCTGGCGCCACCTCCTCCTGAAGGTGCGCAGAGAGTGCAGCTGGCGCCACCTCCTCCTGGAGGTGCGCAGGAGCTGCGGCTCCGAGGGTGACAGGAACTGGAACGGCCGCAACATGGCCGACAGGGACTGGGACAGGAACTGGAACGGCCGCAACATGGCCGACAGGGACTGGGACAGGAACTGGAACGACCCCAACATGGCCGACAGGGACAAGAACGGCGTCTACTTGGCCGACAGGGACAGGAACGGCGTCTACTTGGCCGACAAGGACAGGAACGGCGTCTACTTGGCCGACAAGGACAGGAACGGCGTCTACTTGGCCGACAAGGACAGGAACGGCATCTACTTGGCCGACAGGGACTGGAACGGCATCTACTTGGCCGACAGGGACTGGAACGGCATCTACTTGGCCGACAGGGACTGGAACGGCATCTACTCCGGAGCTGGCATGGCTACTTGCCGCTGCCGAGCTCGACGGAGCAGACGTCGGGCCTGATCGGGTGTGCATAGCACCTGTACGACAGGTGGTGCCCTCTGGTTGGGACACGACCTGCGCGTGACTGGACTGAACTGGGACAGGGACGTGACTGGACTGGACTGGAACCTGGACAGGAACGTGACTCGACTGAACTGGAACCTGGACAGGAACGTGACTCGACTGAACTGGAACCTGGACAGGAACGTGACTCGACTGTACTGGAACCTGAACTGGGCTCGACCGGGCTGGAACCTGAACTGGGCTCGACTGGGCTGGGCTCGACTGGACTCGACTGGGCTCGACTGGACTCGACTGGACTGGGTTCGACGGGACTGGGCTGGGACCTGAACTGGGCTCGACTGGACTGGGCTCGACTGGACTGGGCTCGACTGGACTGGGCTCGACTGGACTGGGCTGGAACCTGGACTGGGCTCGACTGGACTGGGCTCGACTGGACTGGGCTCGACTGGACTGGGCTCGACTGGACTGGAACCTGAACTGGGCTCGACTGGACTGGGCTCGACTGGACTGGAACCTGAACTGGGCTGAAACCTGAACTGGGCTCGACTGGACTGGGCTTGACTGGGCTGGAACCTGGACTGAGCTCGACTGGGCTGAGGCCTGGACTGAGCTGAGGTCGACTGAGCTCGACTGGGCTGAGGCCTGGACTGAGCTAAGCTCGACTGGACTGGGACTGGGCTGAGGCCTGGACTGAGCTGAGCTCGACTGGACTGGGACTGGGCTCGATTGGGCTAGAACGTGGACTGGAGACTGAACAGGGCCCGGCTGAACTAGGCCTGGAGACTGAACGGTGCGCGACTGAACTAGGACTGGAGACTGAACTGGGCTCGACTGGACTGGACTCGACTGGGCTGAAACCTGAACTGGGCTCGACTGGACTAGAACGTGGACTGGAGACTGAACAGCGCGCGGCTGGGCTGGAGACTGAACAGCGCGCGGCTGGGCTGGAGACTGAACAGCGCGCAGCTGGACTGGAGATTGAACAGCGCGCGGCTGGACTGGAGACTGAACAGCGCGCGGCTGGACTGGAGACTGAACAGCGCGCGGCTGGACTGGAGACTGAACAGCGCGCGGCTGGACTGGAGACTGAACAGCGCGCGGCTGGACTGGAGACTGAACAGCGCGCGGCTGGACTGGAGACTGAACAGCGCGCGGCTGGACTGGAGACTGAACAGCGCGCGGCTGGACTGGGGACTGAACAGCGCGCGGCTGGGCTGGAGACTGAACAGCGCGCGGCTGGACTGGAGACTGAACAGCGCGCGGCTGAGCAGGGGACCACGGAGACAGGGGGCCGCACGAGAGCAGGAAATCCTCCCAGCGGCGTAAACGTGGGGCTGGGCAGGTTGGTGCAATCATGACGGTCTGACGGGGCTGGGCGGAGGAAACCGAAACCATCGGCGGTGCAACCGGGGCTGGCGTGGCCCGAGCGGACGACGTGGATGCGGGTGTGGTGTCGAGTGCGCTGCTTAGCTCCTCAAGCCGCGCGCGCAATTGTTCGTAGAGGCGGCGGACACTGGGGATTTCTAGTACGCCGTCCTCGTCCTCCAAGGACCACACCGCCACCTCTACGGCGCTGCGCTGGGTTTCCGGGTTGGGCGCCCTTCGGTAATCCTCCGTGAGGATCGAAAAATACCGACGGAGGTCGCTGGGTAGCTCGGCGCATGTAAACTTCATTTCCCCGCAGGTGAAATGAGACTCGCCGCCAAAAAGACAAGAAACAAAAACAGTCACTGACCTGGGCGACGGCTGAGTGCTGGCTGGGTCCCAATTTGGCCAGATCGTTCTGTCAGGAACGGCAGGGAGAGGACCCAAATGCACAGCACCAGGACACGATGCGGATGGTGAAAAACAGAGGATTTATTCCAGAGTCGAGGTCACAAAAACAATCCGGGTCATACATAGGGTAATATCACGAGGCTCAGGTCTCCAGGTTAGATTCAGCAGGCTTAGACACATCCACAAACAGGCAGGGTTCGGTAACAAAGGTCAGACTTACAGCACCGGTCAGGACCAGACGAGGAAACACAAATGAGTTCGGTAACGTGCAGAGCAGAGAACGGGGTACACAAAACACGACCTGACAGGAACAGCGAACAACGGTAAACACACAAACACTAGAGCGAGGAAACACAAACGACGATCTGGCGGGGAACTGAGGACACAGGTGGTGGTTAAATACAACGTGACTCGATGACTGATACTAAACAGGTGTGTGTAATGAAAACCGGTACTGACAGGGAAACAGCTGTGACAACGGGTAAACAGGAAGTAAAGCGGGAACAGAAACAGAAACCGGGAGTGCTACCAAAATAAAACCGAAAATGGAACCAGGAACCAAAATAAAACAAGGCAACCACAAGAAACAAAACCCAGATCGTGACAAAAACAAGTATTAAATGTCCACTAGCTCGTGCAGTTTCATATTCAAGGTGAACAACATTGTATTTTTACAAATGTAGCAAAGGGGCCATTTTTGAATAATTTTTACTAAATAGTAAATTGTAGCCTTTTCCACCTCAGCAGACAATACTGCAGGTCAAAGGTCATACGTAGTCGTTCCTAGACTCTTATCCAAAAAAAAGTAGGAAGAGGTTTTGTGGCTCTGCTCTGCCAGTTGTTACAGCAGTAGCAAACCTGGTTCCATGCAGTGAATCTGACTCTGCGCCCAGCAATTATCACTCATTGCCCTGGAAGCCAGCAGTGATCTGGGATAAAGGACAGTTGGGAGTGTTTGTCAGGCAGAGGGAGCTGGGAGCAGATACTTTCCCAGTTCTGCCAGGCAACCTGAGAGTTAGCGTCGTCTCTGCAAACAGCCAATCACAGCCAATCGCAGCTTCAGTTGAAAACTTTTTTGCAGGGTGGCAGCTCAGGCTGTGCTTCTCTGACTCCGCTGTCTCCAGCTGCAGTAGATGCTGCAGCTTTTTAGTTCCGCAAACAGTTTTTACATGACACTTAATAAATCACAGTCATGAATTTGATCTAAACTGATTTTTACATGCAGTAATTTGTAGCAAACTAATTCTGAAATTGTTCCAAAGGCCCTATCCATAATCTCCACATACATGGGGTTTATGGATATAATAATGTGATGTTTCTCAGTGTTTTGAACTCATTAATAATAATATGATAGTTGCTTAGAAGATAACAGACTATGAAAGAAAATGCGGTGCATGAGGCTGATCAATTAAGGTCTAACACTGTTCTTTGCGGTGTTCCACAGGAGCTGTGTTCCTCCAGGAAAAATATGTCCGGTCTGTGTGTTTGTTATGAAAGGACACGCCCAGTCATGAGTGTTTGTGTTCTGCCGTCTGGTTCCCCTCACAGGCCGCCACGTTGCCTGTGCATAAAGAAGACATCAACTGAGCTTAGGGCAGACAGATGAGTGATACAACAGCTCACCGCTGATGACAGAAACAAAAAAGTCAATCCCTAAAACGGCAGTCACTAAGTAGGCTTTTGTGCAATCTTTTTTTGCAGCCGCACGGCGTCTGGCTGGAGGCCTGTCTGGAGTGTCTGGCCCGAGTGTTACTCATCACGAGTACGGCTGCCAGCATCAGGCCGTCCCCTTGATTACAGGGCTGCTGCTGAGTCAAAGGCTGGGCATTCCAGGCTTATCCCTTATCACCAGGTGCATTTACTCTGGCTATGCACTGCTCGATTTCCTGCAGATCCACTCAATTGACTCGAGCCGAGTGTGCAGTCAAATGAGCTCCGTGCTTCTTATGTAGGGCCGTTATCACCATCCAGTTTCTGTTTTCACAAGCAGAATGACGTGTTGCTAGGCGGAGCTTGGAAAGGATTTTATGCATCATTGTGAGACTGGAAGATGATCATATTCTGTACTGTACCTCTTGGATGGAATCTAAACATCTAACATCAAGGGGATCAGGACTCTGTTTCACAGCTGCCTTCTTTAGCTTGTCATTCTTTACATTCAGTCAGTCACAAAAGTAGTGACCTTATTCCATGTATGGTTTTCTGGCATTATCTAGGGTTTTCAACACAGAACGTGGCAAATAATATACCAGTCATAATTTCCTTTCTGAACCAGGGCAGCAGAAAACGCCCCAATAGACACACAAAGTGCAAGAAGGCAGAATTACAGGAACAAATACACACATTTTTTAAGGGGAATTGTGAACTGGTGGAAAGTCTCACACGCCCTTGTTTTGTTAAAAGCCAAGTTGTACCCTCATTGTGCATTTACAGTACATAAGTAACATAAGTAACGGACATTAAATCTGCTTTTACAAATGGTGAAAGGGTTTCATTCTCCACGAACCCCTTGTCACCGGTTTCATCTTTATAGACCACTAACTGTAAGAGGCTTTCTGGTAAAGGCTTATTTAAGTGCATGTAAACACACTGATTGATCTTGTTTTTTGTCTGTCACTCTGTATTTACAGCTTGAAACCACTAATGCATGTTAAGGTTGGTTAAATAATAGATATCAAAAAGCAATTAGTGACATGCATGCAGAAGAAAACAGAGAAGATGCAGAGGAGATGATTCAGTAGTTTTGCAGCCATCACGAGGCCTCTATGACTGGATGCTTCCTAGATGTTCAATCACTTTGACTTTTGGAAATATAACATCTCCAAACTCCAACCTGTTGTTGAACTAGACAAGCTTGGAATATGTGGCTGCCACTTCGTCTGGCACGTTACTAAACTTCTTGACAGATTTAAGGTGCTGGGCAACAATGGCAGCCGTCCTGCACCTTACATGACTGTCCACAGTGGCATGAGCAGTGCAGGCTCCAGCACTTGTCAGACTTGTCTAAGTTTTTCAACTGATTTGCTCGGATGGTGTGTTGGAGAGTTGCTAGATCTCCTGGCAATCAGCAGTGAGCTTGACTAGACTGCTCTGTGCAAAATTACAGAGGCGGATGGAAGGGTCCTGGACTTGAGTTCCCTGAGATGGAGCCCGTCCAAAACCGTGATTAAAGAGCATATGAGCACTGATTAATACAGTATGATCATCTCCATGATGACAGAGGTATTTCTATAATAAATGAATGCTGATGATGCCAGCCTTGAGTGATCATATGTCCCTTCCTTCTGCACCAGACACCAGAAGTGCTTTTAATTTGAAAATCTGAATAGTGCTCATGTCGATTGCCAAACATTGGATTTTTGCTTGGGGAAGAGCAGCGTTAGGAGTAGCTGTCACACATAAATGTGACTATAGAGGCTAAACCTCAAATAATAGCAGCGCCTCAGGATCCTGACCCATTGTGCACCATCAGGCATCAGCACACTGCGTTTTGTGAATTATCTCACTTATCAATCCACATGGAACTCAGATGTTCAATCAGGGCTTTATGCTGGAACGCGAGGCCCTCGGGATGTGCTTTGACATTTAAAGGAAGCAGAGAAGTGGAAGGTCGTTCGCCTGCTTAGTAGCTCCAGTAAATATCCACAGTTGCTGCACCGGGCCCTTGTCATAATCAACGCTGTGCCTTTTGCGCTCTGCGGTCTTTGTTTTATTAAGATAAATGATAAAGCCACGGTGTGTGCGCACAGATATTCCTGTTTAGCCTGCGTGTGTATTTGAAAAGACATGCCTTGCAGCGGCGTGTAGCAGAAAGGTCAGCGAGGCAGTGGATAAGCAAAGCCAAGCGTGTACATTATTACAAGTACCACAGCTTTCATAGCTCACCGGGCCGGTACCTGTTTGCCCGGCTTCCCGGGTGCTGAGCTAGATGCAGCATTAGAACACAGCTCGCCACCAAAAAGAATTGGGACAAGAATTTTTATGACTGGTTGAATTGTGCCCATCTCAGGAAATTAAGCAAGTATGAGGGAGGATCTCAAGGTGTGTGTTCCAAAGCCAGGTTCTAGGTGGGATTTGTGTAGGTTCAGCTAGAAACGTCCTGCGAGCACAAAGCCCTCGGAGCCTTTCCTCTGTAAGTCTGTCGGTTATTTCGAGCAGCCTCCCTGAAATGAGTCGGCACCTCAAAGCATTTAGCTTCAATGCACCACTGCACCTTACATCACATTACAGGCTGCACACATGGTGGCCCGCTGTGTGTAGTCACAATAATTAAGAAAGGCAGAGCAAGTCAACAAATGTTCTTATTTGGCAGGCTGGAATGTTTATTACAAATAACTGGGACACGTGTTTCTTTCAATTTCATGTGTGTGGTACATAGAGTTCACGCTTTTGGCACCATTAAGCTCCAGAAAAGAAGGCTTTATGTCCCGTGGCATTGTTCCTCAGCTCTTTCTGCTGCTCCCCATCTGTCCAGCTAATCACTATGACCTTCTCCAACATGACCAGGAAGAAACTACAAATTACACTTGGCATTATGAAAATACATATGAGCTGACTGCTTGTCAGATTTGCCTCGCTGCTTGTGTTTTATTACCTGCAGGAAAAGCAAAAATAGCAATCATGCCTTTGAAATAAGAATAAAGCCACAGCCGTAGACAATGAATCATCACATGCACCCCTGAGCACCACAGAATTTAACCTGAGCCTTCAAACGATGTTGGGTCCAGCCAGATTTTAATACTAAAATCTGTCTAAATCTGTGGGGTAATAATTTAAAGGATATTGACCATTTATTTACAAACAGTCGAATCAGTTCAGGCTTCACAACAACTAGCATCCAGGTTACTATTATCTGTAGAATGAGATCTAGTAACCCAACTAACCCAAATAACCCAAAGTATATTAATATTTGGGGTTATTTGAATTAGTTGGGTTATTTCTGTGAAATCAATATCAGTTTCACGTCTAAATATTCTGGTTGAATTGTAAAACACACATGCACAGATACTTGTGGACAGAATGCTTGCTTGCAGATTGTTTTGTCTACATAGTAACATTGTGTCAGCGTATATTAGGACTAGATATGGAGTCGCATTAGTGTTGTGTTGGTTTTATAAAAGACCTTTTTATCTGGTGTTCTTTGAAAATCACTTATACGTGAATCTGTTTAACAATAAAGGATGCGTTTGAGTCCTGAGCATGATGCAGACATCATTTCAGCATTACTGCCGTTTGGTCATGTAAATTTAAGCCATGGCACATTGGAGTTGAATATTCGTGCCCTGCATGAAATAAATATAGCTATTTCAGACTGACTTGAAGAAATCAGTGAGTGTGCTAAGAGCTGATGATGATAGGCTGCCAGCACTGCTCCCTAATTTGGACACTGACACAGGAAAGCTGAGTGCTCCTTCAATAAGTGGGGTCCCTGCTGGCTCAACAATTATGTAACAAAGCTGACCAATGATTACTGCATCTGTTCCAATACCACACCACTGTGGGTTAAAGCCAGCTCCCTGTCAGGAGGCATTGGAGGGGCAATCATGCACAGTGTGCCTTGTGTTGTGCATGTCAGAATGCAATTTTCCCCCCACCAACCTTCCTCTGTGATTCTGACTCCTGGCTTCACAGTCGTACACAGGGCTATACTTAAGCTGTTAGGTGTTGTTGATGCACTCAGCAAATCACACAGCAATGGAAAAAAACATATACTTGCCCAAGTGCAGGGACAATTCAAGGAGGGATTCTATTAACAGCGGAAATTCTCATCGACATTTATTGCTCTTCCTTTATGACTAAACAAATTCCACCATATATATAAGCACATCTCCATAGATGTCCCTGTTGATTGTTGGTGAGCAAAGGCTCTGAAGAGAATAAAGAAAATCAGACTTAACAGCTTCTCTTCTGAACCAAGGATCCAATATGAACGTATTGTATGATAGTAAATAATAAAACAATGTGGTGGTGAACATGCTGTGTGTCCTATAGAATGTGCAAGATCCAACCTACTGTAGACCTCCTTCAAGTCCTTCCTGCATGGCCGCTAAAGGTTTCCCTGCCTCGCCTGCTACTGTTATGTACTAAATTCAGTAGGTTTTTCATCCTCTTCCAGGCTCTTTAAAGATTTTTTATACAGCTTTGATGTGTCTGCTACTGGTTAATGTGCCAGAACTCTATCGTCATAAGCGACACCTTGATGACAAATAGAATATTAAAGCCAGTGTCCTCACAATAAGAAGTGCCACAAGGAGAGTCACTGACAGATCAGCATTGCCTTTTGCTCCCTGTTCCAGTCTAAACAAAGGTGTCATGACAGTGAGTGGCGGAGGCTGGAGAAGAGATGTTCCAGGCGGTGTGTCAGTGCCAACTCTGCAGACCAAGAGCAAAGAAAGTTGTCCCACAAACTTTGACAGGTCCCCTGACATTCATGGGCGCTCGGCTCTGCTATTGTACCTCACCGCTCACTCAGTGACTCAGAGGATGTACTCCTAAAAGTAAAGAAGTAAACAGTCGCCAGAGGGAATTCTGCTTTTAAATCAGGTACGCTCAAGGTACATTGCCCACTGAGTGGATGAACGGTCTTAAGAGCTAAGCTGTAAGATAGTCTCAGTCTGGGCAGGTGGAGTGTGCCTGGTTGGCCGATAGCATCCAGCCCCACACACACGCTTGCAAACAAGGAGAGGATTACAGGAGAGCAGGAGACTGGGTCAGAGTGGGCTGAAATGTGGAGCCACATTTGAAGCCGCCAACCTGTAATTCTCATCTCAACTCCAATGGATTTGTCTTCGTTTTCTGCAGAAGTTGTTTTTTGCATGAGCGAGACATGAATAAATTTTGTCTATTCAAATACAAATATCAAAATATGCATAATAAGAAATGTTGCTCATAAGCTCATAAATAATAGACAAAACTTCCAGGATTGTGGTACTTAGTGTGTTTTGGAGCAACAGCTCACTGGGACCAAACGTCAGAACACCTTTTTTTTGCTTCACTCTCTATCTGCTATCGGAGTCACAACATCATGTTGCAGTAATCTCGATTATGTCATACCTCGTTAGTGTCAGCCGGGCCAGGACCAAGCTGTCACCAGCCGTTTTTCCACAGACCGCTGGAGATGATGGCTTTAAAGCCCCAAAGTCTCATAACAGCACTTCCTTGAACTGTAAAAATTCATGTCTGCAGCAGCTGAACTGACCTATACAGTATGCTAAATGCATCAATAGCTGCCATGCTGTGTGTAAATGACTTAATCTGATAGAGAGCAAGACCAGCAGGATTTAAAGTGTGTTAACATAGATTACAAAAAACCTGCACAGCCATTCGATGGGAAAACAGCAGATTATTTATGCATCAGTTGTTTTTATTCAGCATATATTAGCTGCCATACCAAAACTCCAACATGTTCTAATATGTGCACAGTTCACTTCCTGATCCATTTGATATTATAGGTTTAGAGTTGTTTTTGTGCTCATATTGGGCCCAGAGGATTTTTCAAATTACTCTCAATTAGATTGCCTTTTCAAATGAAAAACCTGTTAAAAACCTTTAAAACACTGTTAATCATCCACAATCCTGTGCACGTCAACACAGATGGTGCCGTAGGCGCTAAGGCACAGCAGCACATGTTGCAAACAGCAGTAATTAATATATGCGTTTATAGCGTTGCTACGGTCCATGAGGTGAGCGCAGAGGCAGAAAAAGATGCTTATGCAATGAACTGGCTCTGCTCGGCTTTTTGCCTCAGAGTCGAATCACCCCGCTGAGTGAAAGAAGAGGATATTAAAAATGCACTGTCTAATGTATTCATAAGATTCAAATGCCAAGCACGGTGATGAATGGTTTCTGGATCAGTAGGCTTTACAGAAGAAGGTTTTTCAGGGTCACTAACACATTTTCTAATATTGCCAAATGAATGCACAAATGCCTCTCCAAGCAGTTCCTTTTAAGGCTGCCATAACAATTATAGGATTTCCTCAATGATAAGCCCCACAGGTATGTTAAAAGTCTGAGGGCTGCTGCCTGCCTCTGGTCTCCTTCGTATCAAGTCAGTCATTAATGACTGTCGCCGTGCTGATCTGTGGCAGAGAGAGGGAGACGCGTTAACCTGCTCTGCTCTTCTGCTCAGAGAAACGGCGAGAGAGCGGCTGCAGCCTTTTCATTCTGGTCTCCCCCTTCCGGGAATCGCCATTTAGCTCAATGAATGCTGGGTCTTCTGATCTGGTGCTCTCTGTGTCAACATAGGGCCTCGGCTCTCAGTCACCTGTGGCAGCGGCGCAGCTACGTTCGCAGAACAAACGGGGGTAAAAGGGGCAGCTCTGATGCCTGAGCCTGTGTCACACTCTGGAGGCAGAAGGAGCAGTGCGGGAATGTTTGTGACTAACGCTGCTTGTATCACCAGTGTACAGCTGAAGGCTTGATCACATGCATGTGACGTATGATGGCACACGCTGACAGGAAACAAGGGGAGAAAGAAGCAGGGCCATGAGATGCAACCCAGCGTGTGACGTGGTGTAGCCGTACAGCTGTCAGTGTGCTCCCTGTGATCAGTGTCGCTCAGCTCGTACCTCAGTCTTAACTTTCTTTTCTAAATCCTCAATTTTGAATCCTTTTTAGTCCTGCACATGGAGATGACATATTTCCTAATCATATACTGAGGGGAAGCATTATTAAATTAACATTTACATTTGTTCGTTCCCCTGAAAATGGCAAAATGTACATTTTTAGGACTAAAGTGACTAAGCTGACTTTGTCTCCAATCGCTTAGAAGACTATGACGACTGTTGTGTATCATTATTAGTGAAGTTAGTTAATAATCTGAGTTCATGAGGAGGATAAGCGTTTTAGATTAAGGTTCCCAACATTGTTACACACTGTCTCTGCACATTCAGAATAGAACAACGTCTGCAGTGAATGCAGTAAATCAGAAGAGTGCATGTTTCAGGGATTGTGGTATAAAAAGAAGCTAAACTGGATGAAGTTAACTAACTGCTTGTAGTGGAAGTTGTCTTTTTGACCGGCCTACTTTGGTGAGAACAAGACTTTGTTTCTGTGTTTTGGGTGAATTATGAGGGGCCATGTCACAACAGCAGGCTTCTGATAGGGTCTTCAGTGTTGCTGTCATGTTCATTATCACTGCAAATGCTGATGAGACCTAATGAGATTTTAATCCAGTCCGAACCATTAGTGGCAGGTCACCTTAAAACAATCCAGGGGCAAGCTGCATTAGTACTGAAGAGGTCCGCTGCCACTGGGTCACTGAGCATTCCTTGTCCAGCTAGACCCAGTGTGTCTCTTGCTGGTCGCTGTTTGGTATCAAAGAAGGATCTCTGCCACTTGACTTAGGGTTGATTTAGCAAAATGGCAACAGATAACTACAATCCTTCATGTACATGTTGTGCTGTATCTGTAAATTGCACAAGATGAGCTAATTATCCTTTTTTGAAAGCACTTTGTGGAAACACCCAGGAAACAAATTAACAAACAAGCGGCTTTTACCTGAGAGTTCACGTCGCTCTCAGGGCGGCTTTTCAGACTTGCTTAGACGTGTTAATGAATTCGCTTTGCCCCAAAGGCAACATGAGTCACCAAGATTTCTCCATATGTTTGCTCCCTTCATATACAGTATATAGTGCAAGTTTGCTGTAAGCGCATTTACTGAAAGCATCGTCTCCTCAGAGCGAGGATTAGTAATCCAAAAAGCTTGGCTTTCGAGGCCCCACTGGAGTTTTTAGGAAAAGTGCTGGTGATTAGAATTAAGATGATGAGTATATTGATGTAAAGATAATGTAGGCTAATGACATAAGCAGCAAATCCTGCAGACCTACAGTAGTGGCAGCCTCTGGTGCCAGTTATGAAACTTGGCAAGACATGAAAAAAGGTTTTTCAGGTGAATTAAAAAATAATAATATAAAAATAAAAACATTTACATCTGCAAATGTACACAAAAAAAGTTACACAGTTGATCATCTCCTAAGCTCAGTTGGAGCTTAACGTCGGACATCGGGATGTCATTCGGGCTCGAGAAATGTGGGAGGATGGTGACAAAGAGAGGCAAGGTAATCCACACAGAAGGGGTCTCACTCCCAGAAGGAACAATAGCCGACATTGAGGACAATTACAAGTACCTTGGAATACCACAGGCAAACGGCAACCTTGAACAGGCAACAAGGAATGCGGCAACAGCCAAATACCTCCAACGAGTAAGGCAAGTCCTAAGAAGCCAGCTCAATGGCAAGAACAAATCCCGGGCAATAAACAGCTACGCTCTGCCAGTGATCAGATACCCTGCGGGAATAATAAGGTGGCCAAAGGAAGAGATACAGACCACAGATGTTAGGACACGAAAGCTCCTCACCATGCATGGAGGGTTCCACCCCAAATCCAGCACCCTGAGACTGTACGCTAGCCGCAAGGAAGGAGGCCGAGGACAAGTGAGCGTGAGAGCCACTATCCAGGATGAAACATCCAAGATCCATAAGTACATCAAGGATAAGGCCCCGACAGATGACGTGCTGAGTGAATGTCTCAGGCAGTGGAGAACAGAGGATGAGATGCTGGAAGAGGGACCATCATGGGAGGACAAGCCCTTGCATGGGATGTACCACCGGAACATAACTGAAGTGGCTGATCTCAACAAATCCTACCAATGGCTTGAAAGGGCTGGGCTGAAGGACAGCACAGAGGCACTCATCCTGGCTGCACAGGAGCAGGCCCTGAGCACCAGAGCCATAGAGGCCCAGATCTACCACACCAGACAAGACCCAAGGTGTAGACTGTGCAAAGAGGCCCCAGAGACGGTCCAGCACATAACTGCAGGGTGTAAGATGCTGGCAGGCAAAGCATACATGGAACGCCATAACCAAGTGGCTGGCATAGTATACAGGAACATCTGCGCGGAGTATGGACTGGAAACCCCAAGGTCAAAGTGGGAAACACCTCCCAAGGTGGTAGAGAACGAGCGAGCCAAGATCCTGTGGGACTTCCAGATCCAGACTGACAGAATGGTAATGGCGAACCAACCAGACATTGTGGTGGTGGATAAAGAGCAGAGGAAAGCCGTAGTGGTGGATGTGGCAATACCAAGCGATGGCAACATCAGGAAAAAGGAACATGAGAAACTAGAGAAATACCAAGGGCTCAGAGAAGAACTGGAGAAGGCTTGGAAGGTGAAGGCCACAGTGGTGCCTGTGGTGATCGGAGCACTGGGGGCAGTGACCCCCAAATTGGAGGAATGGCTACAACAGATCCCTGGAAAAACATCCGAAATCTCAGTCCAGAAAAGTGCAGTCCTAGGAACAGCAAGGATACTGCGCAGAACCCTCAAGCTCCCTGGCCTCTGGTAGAGGACCCGAGCTTGGAAAGGGGATGAGACCACCCGCGGAGGGTGAGAATAGAGAGTTATATATATATATATATATATATATATATATATATATATATATATATATATATATATAATTTCTTGTTCCATCCTGAGACATGATGTGGTATTAATGTTCTAGGATCGGTCAAGTACCACGCGCTGCCTTTGGATATTAGCCCACTGTGTAACATTTAGTAACCTGGATCTCTAGGAGTTAGTGACTACACAGGTTTGTGCTAAATGCAGTGGCACTTACTGTAATCTCAGCAGCCAGACACTTGTGAAATGAGTCATGCCCAAGATCATTTGTGTGCATTAGACTGGTATCAGAGTGTACTCACTTCTCCCCCCTTGAATAGCACTGTCATCAGGCAGGGTAAGCGCCAACCAGGTCTGCTTGAAATGTTCAAATTAAGTGAACTTTATTTGTCATACATGTTCCAGCCTTCCACCGGTTGGGGTGCGGCTATCTTCCACTCTTTGCACCGTAATTGAAATTTCGATCATGAGGCGTAAACATTTCGAAGCATCTCTGTGAATATTCATCAGCTGGTGAGAGCCTTTGGAGTGTTGGCAAAGGACTCGGTGCATATGATTTGCGAATGTGTGTGTGTATCCGGAGATAGTTTGTTCTCCCTATTGACGTGGTCATGTCTTAACAGCTCCCTCCCAGGTCAGCGAGGTGGTGAAGGAGAAAGTGCAGCAGCGCAGCATCCAACTCTCCTGGCAGGAGCCCCACCAGCCCAACGGCGTCATCACCGAGTATGAAATCAAATACTATGAAAAGGTGAGTTTGCAACTGCTAGGTCAGTCTCCTCTCCCACCGTCTCCCAACGCACATGCTCTTTTTGACGACTCTTCATTTTGTGCTTTATCTGCATGCTTCTGTGAGCAGAATTCATAAGTTTCTGAAAGCCCCTCTTTTGTCTCATAATTGCAATAACGAATGAGATGCTCATAAGATTTTAATCAGCCTTCAGCCGCTCAGACTCGCCCTCATGCCACGTTGGTGCACACACAATCCTTGTTACACGTTTGTCATTTCCCCTTCAACAAACGTTGCACCGCTGCCCTGTGTTCCAGCTCAGCGTTTTAAAGCAACGTTATACGGAGCAAATTAAAGGTGGTAAATCAAAGTCAGCATAGCAGCGCTCTGATGCCAGTCCTTCTGGCCACGGACGAATGGGCCTCCTGTGTCACGTACAGTGG